>NW_024070213.1:80489468-80988205 GCF_014754425.2 Oryx dammah | reverse complement strand
TCCCCTCAACATCTCTCTGGGTCATCCCTGCGCGTCAGCCCCAAGCGTGTCATATCCTGCATCAGACATAGACTGGCATTTCGATTCTTACATGATATTATACATCTTTCAATGACATTCTCCCAAATCATCACACCCTCTCCCTCTCCCTCTGAGTCCAAAAGTCCGCTATACACATCTGTGTCTTTTTGCTGTCCTGCATGCAGGGTCATCATTGTCATCTTCCTAAATTCCATATATATGTGTTAGTATACTGTATTGGTGTTTTTCTCTCTGGCTCACTTCACTCTGTATAATCGGCTCCAGTTTCATCCATCTCATCAGAACTGATTCAAATGTATTCTTTTTAATGGCTGAGTAATACTCCATTGTGTATATGTACCACAGCTTTCTTATCCATTCATCTACTGATGGACATCTAGGTTGTTTCCATGTCCTGGCTATTATAAACAGTGCTGCGATGAACATTGGGGTACATGTGTCTCTTTCAATTCTGGTTTCCTCTGTGTGTATGCCCAAGTGCAGTGGTGTAAAGCAAACTTCAGAAAAGCAGGAAATAGCTGTATAACCCCTTTCCTAAGAAAGAATGAATTTTCCATCTCCTTATTTTTCTTATCTTTCTTTGGTTGAGGGATTTTAAAATGCACACAGTGCCCTAAGATTAACAGCACCAGAGAAAGAATGAATAATACAATAATGACACAAATGATTTTTGCTGTTGACAAGGTAGATGAGAATAAAAAGCAAAATCAGTACATCCCTTTCTCCACTGAACTGAAGAAAACATCAAGTTCTATTAATGGTCTTTGATGCCATCTCCTGAGAAAATCGCAAGCATCCTTAAGCTGAAGGCAAGTTGAGTACATCTGTTTGGCAGAACCCCATCTAGACCATTACCCATCTCCAATCAAGGAGAGTTACATTAAAAGCATTTTTACTAGATTCTATTCAGTCATCCTTGAAGGAGAAAGAAGAAACCTAGAAACTGATGTCAAAATATGCTTCTACACTTAGAAAATCCTTTCGGTTGAAGAGATTAAAAGAATTACCCCCAAATATCGAAGTTATTCTTAAAGAAATGTTTAAATCCCAATCACAGTGTATGACCTTGGGCAAACCACTCCATAGTTTTAAGAACTCAGCTATTTCAACTGTTACTGAAAAATGTGTGAGGAAAATCAGGAAATGCCCTAATGGTACGACATGGTATGGTTCTCCCAAGGACATACTATGAGGATCAGAGGATCGATTTTCAGAACTGGCACAATATCACAGCATAAATCTAATCCTGAATACTGACTCACTGGTTCATTGATTAATTTACCTCATGCCTATGTTCTAGACATAGGCACATGCATGGAAATATGTATTTTTTAAAATAACAATAACCTTTACCTCATCATTGGAGAAGGAAATGGCAACCCACTCCAGTATTCTTGCCTGGAGAATCCCATGGAAGGAGGAGTCTGGCAGGCTACAGTCCGTGAGAGTCACAAAGAGTTGGACACGACTGAGTGACTTCACAGCAGCATACCTCATCATACAGCTTACTGACAGTAAATAACAAGTGTACACTTCAGATACAAAAAGAAAAGCTAATAGTGTGTGACAGCTAAGTCTAGACCTGACAGAGGGCCCAGAGGCCTGGATTCACACATCAGTCATCTCTAGTTTTGAACAGTTTCATGAATACCACTTGTAAGGCATACTGGCAAACAGTATGTCTGGAGTTCTAGAATGTAACCCTCTACTATTCACTGTCATTGTTAAGAAATTTGATGGAAGTATAATAAGCCAAGGTGCTTCCCTGGTGGCTCAGAGGTAAAGAATCTGCCCACAATGAAGGAGTAACAGGAGACACAGGTTCAATCCCTGGGTCGGGAAGATCCCTTGGAGAAGGGCATGGCAACTCACTCTAGTATTCTTGCCTGGAGAATACCATGGACAGAGGAGCCTGGAGGGCTACAGTCCATAGGGCTGTGAAGAGTCAGACATGACTAAAGTGACATAGCGTGCATACATGTATGTGACAAGCCAGAGTGATAAAAATTACTGCATGGTAATATTCATTACCTTAAAAAAGAAAGAAAAGTCAAACGAATACAAACAAAAAGTAGAAAAGCGGTTGCCAAGGGCCAGCGAGTGAGGGAAATAGGTTGGTAAAAGGGTGCAAATGTTCAACTACAAGATAAAGAAGATCTGAGGATCTAATATATAATTTTGGTGATTATAGTTGATAACATTGGTGGTATAGTTGAAATTTGCTAAGAGACTAAAACTTAACTGATTTCAAAAAAGAAGTTTGAGTGAAACATAGAGTCTGATATCATGTGCCTCACCATATGATGCAGTGAGCCAGAAATACCTCTCAGGTAACATTCCTGACAAAAATGAATCCAATCATGAGGAACCATCGGATAAACTAAATTTACAGGTACTCAACAACACTACTAAACTATCCTTTCTTGACATGCCAAGGTTTTAAAAAGCTAAGGACTTGATATGAAAGGAGAATAAAGAGATGTGGTATCTAAATGCAATGTGTGATCAAGACCCGCATCCTGGACTCATAAAACAATTGCCAGGATAGATGTCAAAAGGTGGATGTGAACTGTGCATTAAGCATTAATATCATATCAGTGCCAAGTGCCCTGATTTTCACAATTGTCTTATGTTTATAAACAACAAAAAAAGTGTTTAAAGGAGACATTTTTGGAAAGTAAGTTGAAGTATTTGGAGGTCTATATATAATAACAATAGGTATATATGAAGATTGAATGATAGGACAAATACAGCAAACATATTAATAGTGAATCTAGATATCTGGGAGTTCTACTATTTTATAATTTCTTTATAAGTTTTAAAACATGTCAAATAAATGGAAAAGAAAATAATAATTAATCAAGGATCTAAGAATATAAAAATGTTCCAGGTAGACATGGTGCCCACCTTAATACTGCAGAAGAGAAAGAAAGATTTTTTAAGTAACATATATAATAAATGATTATAAATTATGTCAAAGCTATGGTTTTTCCAGTAGTCATGTATGAATGTAAGAGTTGGACCATAAAGAAGGCTGAGAGACAAAGAATTGATGCTTTTGAACTGTGGTGTTGGAGAAGACTCTTGAGTGTCCCTTGGACTGCAAGGAGATCCAACCAGTCCATCCTAAAGGAAATCAACCTTGAATATTCATTGGAAGGACTGGTGCTAAAGCTGAAGCTCCAATACTTTGGCCACCTGATACGAAGGGCTGACTCACTGTAAAGACCCTGATGCTGGGAAAGATTGAGGGCAAAAGGAGAAGGGGGCAGCAGAGGATGAATTGGTTGGACAGCATCACTGCCTGAATGGGCATGAATTTGAGCAAACTCTGGGAGATAGTGGAGGACAGAGGAGCCTGGCATGCTACAGTTCATGGGGTCACAAAGAGCGACTAAACAACAGCAACAACAATTATAAACTGTGATAAGTGCTACAAAAAAACACAGTACTTAAATAAAAAATAACAGAAGCAAGTAGGAAGTGGGAACCATCAGTGGGAACTAATGATATAAAGGACAGGGAATGTCTTTCTGAGAATGGGACATATAAGTAGAGACACATGGAAACCTCAGAAAAAGCACCAAAGGCATATGGGACAGCATGTCTAAGGTCATGAAGTGGTCTCAGGTTTTTGATTACAGTCTAAATTTATAAGGAAAGACAGAAAGAAAAATATGGCAGAAGGGAACCAAAGAAGCATAAGTATAAAATCAGAATAGCCTATGGTATCATTTTGGACACATGGGCATGCTTCAAACAAAGGAATACCGCCATAGACATCTAGAAAACAGCCAGAGTAAGGAAAAAGCCAGTGCTTCTCATTCAAGCAAAAGAGTCAGAAAAATCACAAGCCAAGAAGTGATAAGCCATAGACTAACAGGATCACCTACAGCCTCACACTAGTCAATATGCTTTATCATGCAAAGGGTGGACAAGGTTTTTGGTCTCACACTGATTTGTGTTGACAACTAAAGAGTAACCACTCTGGCAGTCATCCTTGAAAGAGGACAGGTGACCTGAGCAATCTGAAATTTCCTCCAAATATATATATAAGTGGTCCACGTAGGAATGGATATCCCTCTGACTATACCTGGATTTTATAATATTTCAGTCAGAAATTGCAGCTGTGTAATGAATCTAAATTTGGAATTATATCACAAACATAATTGACAGAAGATTTGAAACACCATCTGTTACCATATTTAAACTTGAGAAATCTTCTAGAAATGTTCCTTTCTCAAAGAAAGAAGATTCTTTAATACAAATTTTGTAGAATAAAAAATGAGATGTTCCAGCATCATTGAGGCTGCCAGCATCATTTTTTTTCCCTAAAATACAACATCTGAATTCACAAATTGTCCTAGTATTTCATTACTAAACGTCCTAAACTCATGAAAAGTCCTTTCAACACATATCAATAGAGAAATGAAAAAAAGAGGAATTTCTCTCTTCATCCTTGTTTTCTACCTTTAAATAAGTGAATTCAATATTAACATTTACTCATTTCTCCGTATCTTTCATTTACCCACAGTTTGTTTTCCTAAATTTAAACATGCGTTAAAGTCTCAACCCTGCCTATTTTTATGTTAGGCTTCCTTTTTCTCAGAAGAAGCCCAACTAAGATGAATATTTATGAAAAGAGAAAAGGAAAGATATAAGCATCTGAATGCAGAGTTCCAAAGAATAGCAAGAAGAGATAAGAAAGCATTCTTCAGCGATCAATGCAAAGAAATAGAGGAAAACAACAGAATGGGAAAGACTAGAGATCTCTTCATGAAAATTAGAGATACCAAGGGAACATTTCATGCAAAGATGGGCTCGATAAAGGACAGAAATGGTATGGACCTAACAGAAGCAGAAGATATTAAGAAGAGGTGGCAAGAATACACGGAAGAACTGTACAAAAAAGATCTTCACCACCCAGATAATCATGATGATGTGATCACTAATCTAGAGCCAGACATCTTGGAAAGTGAAGTCAGGTGGGCCTTAGAAAGCATCACTATGAACAAAGCTAGTGGAGGTGATGGAATTCCAGTTGAGCTGTTTCAAATCCTGAAAGATGATGCTGTGAAAGTGCTGCACTCAATATGCCAACAAATTTGGAAAACTCAGCAGTGGCCACAGGACTGGAAAAGGTCAGTTTTCATTCCAATTCCAAAAAAAGAAAATGTAAAAGAATGCTCAAACTACCACACAATTGCACTCATCTCACATGCGAGTTAAGTAATGCTCAAAATTCTCCAAGCCAGGCTTCAGCAATACGTGAACCATGAACTTCCTGATGTTCAAGCTGGTTTTAGAAAAGGCAGAGGAACCAGAGATCAAATTGCCAACATCCACTGGATCATCGAAAAAACAAGAGAGTTCCAGAAAAACATCTATTTCTGCTTTCTTGACTACGCCAAAGCCTTTGACTGTGTGGATCACAATAAACTGTGGAAAATTCTTAAAGAGATGGAAATACCAGACCACCTAACATGCCTCTTGAGAAATCTGTATGCAGGTCAGGAAGCAACAGTTAGAACTGGACATGGAACAACAGACTGATTCCAAATAGGAAAAGGAGTATGTCAAGGCTGTATATTGTCACCCTGCTTATTTAACTTCTATGCAGAGTACATCATGAGAAATGCTGGACTGGAAGAAACACAAGCTGGAATCAAGATCGCCAGGAGAAATATCAATAACCTCAGATATGCAGATGACACCACCCTTATGGCAGACAGTGAAGAGGAGCTAAAAAGCCTCTTGATGAAAGTAAAAGAGGAGAGTGAAAAAGTTGCCTTAAAGCTCAGCATTCAGAAAATGAAGATCATGGCATCCGGTCCCATCACTTCACGGGAAATAGATGCGGAAACAGTGGAAACAGTGTCAGACTTTATTTTTGGGGGCGTCAAAATCACTGCAGATGGTGATTTCAGCCATGAAATTAAAAGATGCTTACTCCTTGGAAGAAAAGTTATGACCAACCTAGATAGCATATTCAAAAGTAGAGACATTATTTTGCTGACTAAGGTCCATCTAGTCAAGGCTATGGTTTTTCCAGTGGTCCTGTATGGATGTGAGAGTTGGACTGTGAAGAAGGCTGAGCGCCGAAGAATTGATGCTTTTGAACTGTGGTGCTGGAGAAGACTCTTGAGAGTCCCTTGGACTGCAAGGAGATCCAACCAATCCATTCTGAAGGAGATCAACCCTGGGATTTCTTTGGAAGGAATGATGCTAAAGCTGAAACTCCAGTACTTTGGCCACCTCATGTGAAGAGTTGACTCATTGGAAAAGACTCTGATGCTAGGAGGCATTGGGGGCAGGAGGAGAAAGGGACGACCGTGGATGAGATGGCTGGATGGCATCATGGACTCGATGGACGTGAGTCTGAGCGAACTCTGGGAGATGGTGATGAACAGGGAGGCCTGGCATGCTGCGATTCCTGAGGTCGCAAAGAGTCGGACACGACTGAGCGACTGAACTGAACTGAAACAAATCTCAACTTTTCTAGTTCCTTCCTAAATGAAAACCAGCATTGCATGAATCTACACAGTTGTATATTCCTTGCTTATGATGATCAAATGCTCCTAAATTGTATCTGCTCAACCTGCCTTCTCCCTCATTGTGTGCTAATGTTGATGAAAAATGAAATCTTTAATGTATGTCAAAATTTACAGGCATTTTTTCATCTACTCCTTACAACCATTTAAGTTATAATCCCCATTCTATACAAGAGGAAAGTAGAGCCTAGCAAAATCACCTTATTTATCTAAGGCCATTCACTCTTTTCACTACTATATAAGAGGCCTAGCATATAAGTGGTGGAGCAACCTATTCATCTTTTAGCTATAACAGAAATTTAATCTGTGTGTATATATATATATGTAGCCTCCTTGGTTTTTATAAATTCATATATATATATATATATATATATAGAGAGAGAGAGAGAGAGGTGGTTTAGTCACTAAGTCATGTCTGCAACTCCGTGAAGTGTACCCCACCAGGCTCCTCTATTCATGGAAATTCCCAGGCAAGAATACTGGAGTGGGGTGTCATTTTCTTCTCCAGGGGATCTTTCTGACCCAGGGATCAAACCCATGTCTCCTGCATTGCAGGCAGGTTCTTTACCAATTTAGCCATCAGGAAAGCCATATATATATATATACACATATACATATATATCCAAAGAGATATATATATCTCCAAAGATATACATATGTGTGTATGTATATATTTTATATGTACAATGACTAATGCTTAATTTTCCGTATGTTAATAAAAGTCTAGTAAGAAATGTTTGGGTAAATTTGCCTCTCAATCACCATAATACCTTGACTTCTTTTCATTTGTTATTTGTTTTCCCCCCTTTGCTTTCTTCCTCCCTCTCTCCTTCTGTCCTTCTCTCCCTCCTTTCCTTCCTTGCATTTGTTCAGCTGTATCCTGCTTTCTTCCCCAAAAGACTTATAGCATAACTATGTGTGTCATATAATAGACATTAAATAATCTCCTTACTTTTTTCTTAATAATTTGTTTTTATCAGTGCATACGGTCAATCCCAGAGAAGGCAATGGCACCCCACTCCAGTACTCTTGCCTGGAAAATGCCATGGACGGAGGAGCCTGGTGGGCTGCAGTCCATAGGGTCGCTAAGAGTTGGGCACAACTGAGCGACTTCACTTTCACTTTTCACTTTCATGCATTGGAGAAGGAAATGGCAACCCACTCCAGTGTTCTTGCCTGGAGAATCCCAGGGACGGGGAGCCTGGTGGGCTGCTGTCTCTGGGGTTGCACAGAGTCAGACACGACTGAAGCGATTAGGCAGCAGCATGGTCAATCCATGCTCTCTAAATCATTCATCACAGAAATCAACACTGCAAGGTGAAGGAGTGCTCTATTTCATATCTGCCTATTCAGCAATAATATTTTTATTGTATACATTTTCCAGGTCACCCTATTTTATTTGACTTCATTTTCCATCACCGGCATTTCTGTTGCTCAGCATATAGTCTAAGTAGATGTACAAATTGACTTTATTTTAGTTGCTCTATCTTTGTTGTAACCCCCTTAATGCCATGCACTAGACCAACTGCACACATCTCCTGATAACTGCACTTAGCAGTATTGTGCATTGGTTCACAAAGAGTAAATGTCAATAGTTCATTGTGTTTTCTGATCCCACTTTACCCTGCTAATCTTCTGGAAAGGGCTTCCTGTCCTCATGAGGACAGCTTTTGAAACACTAAGTCACCTTACTGTTGGTGTTCAAGCACAGTCTGTTTTTTCTGTTAGGAGGATCGAGTTTGTCAAACCAACGTGAATTAAGCATGAAAATCAGCATCATGTTTGAGCCAGTGAACTGTAGTCTTATAATTAATCTGTTTCTTCTTGGAGAAGGCAATGGCAACCCACTCCAGTACTCTTGCCTGGAAAATCCCATGGATGGAGGAGCCTGGTAGGCTGCAGTCCACGGGGTCTTGAAGTCAGACACAACTGAGTGACTTCACTTTCACTTTTCACTTTCATGCACTGGAGAAGGAAATGGCAACCCACTCCAGTGTTCTTGCCTGGAGAATCTCAGGGATGGGGGAGCCTGGTGGGCTGCCGTCTATGGGGTCGCACAGAGTCAGACACGACTGAAGCAACTTAGCAGCAGCAGCAGCAGAACTCACTGATGCAATTCATTGTCTAGAAATTAAATTAAAACAAGAAGCCTCCTTGGTTTTTATAAATGCATCTCTGTACTTGGGTAATATTTTCGTGGTATGAGTATAATATATGTGAAGACTACATGTACATGAACCATAAAAAATGGACATATGATAATTATTTTGGTCATTAGACGGATTTTTTTGGAATATTATATTTTTTTAATATTTCACACTATTCACTTTCAGAGTTGTCTTTCACATAAATGCAAAATTATTCCCAAAGTCCTAATGGCTTTTTAGAACCGAGTATCATCTACTCTGAGACATTTACTCTGAAACATTTTGCTTCTATAATATGCGCACATTCCTCATAACACTTGTAGATAACTTATATGATACTTGTATTTCACTTCATTTTACCTGGGAAACATATACATAATACACATTTATGTCTGTGCCATAGAAATATTTGAAGGAGAATTCTTTTGATCCTCAGAGCAACCCTATGAAGGAAGTAGTATTGTTACCTTCATTTGGCAATAAAGAAAATGAGGTTCAGGGAAGTTCCCTTAGGTCACCTAAGCTGTATGGCCAAGTTCTGAATACAGAGTCTATACTCTTAATTTCATAGAGTTTTAGAGTTTAGTGGGACTTCCTTTGTGGTCCAGTGGTTAAGACTTTGCTTCCCTGCTGGCTTAGACAGTAAAGCGTGTACCTGCAATGCAGGAGACCTGAGTTCGATCCCTGGGTTGGGAACATCCCCTGGAGAAGGAAATGGCAACCCACTCCATTGGAAAATCCCATGCACAGAGGAGCCTGGTAGCTACAGTCCATGGGGTCGAAAAGAGCTGGACACAACTTAAGTGACTTCAGTTCAGTTTAGAGTTTAACAACTTATTTTATGCCCTTTTTTGTAACTTCTGTATTGGCATGAGAGGAATAAAAAGAATCTGGCTTTGAAAGCTAGGGAGTTTTTATCATAGGAAATCCATGGGACTGGGAGAAACAGAGATTCCACTCCTGGAAGGCACATACCAAAATCCAGGTGGGTAAAAGCAGTGACCTCATAAGAGACTTGGCCAGGCCTATTGAGGGTCTCATGTGGAGGCAGAGGGTGACTGTGGTTCATTGCAGGGACAAAGATGGTGGCAGCAGCAAGTCTGGGGCATGAGTGCTCTTAGAGGCTGCCATTAGCCCCACCTCACAGCCTGTAGCTCCAGTGCCAGGATTAATCAGGTCAAACAATTAACAGGGAGGGACCAGAGCCCCACCCACCAGCAGAGGGCTGCTTAAAGTCTTCCAGAGGATGGTCCTGTCCATCAAAGAGATAAGCCACAGCTACACCCAACAGTGGAGTCCCTCCCATCAGGAACCCTGCCACAAGCCTCTTAGACAGCCTCATCTATCAGAGGGTAGACAGCAGAAGCAAGAACTATAACCCTGCAGCCTTTGAAACTGAAACCACAATCACAGAAAGTTAGGCAAAATGAAACCGCAGAGGAATATATCTCATAGGAAGGACCAAGATGAAACCCCAGAACAACTAAGTGAATTAGAGATAGCCAAAAAAAGAATTCAAACTAATAATACTAAAGATGATCCAAGATATCAGAAAAAAAAAACGGAGACAAGGGTTAAGAAGATGCAAAAACTATTTAACAAAGACCTAGAAGAACTAAAGAAAAAACAAACAGAGATTAACAATACAATAATTGAAATGAAAAATACACTAGAAGGAATCAATAGCAGAAAAACTCAGGCAGAAGAATAAATAAGTGAGCCGGAAGGCAGAATGGTGAAAACCACTGTCCCAGAACAGAGTAAAGAAAAAAGAATAAAAAGAAATGAAGACAGTCTAACAGACCTCTGGGATATTAAATGCACCAACATTTGCATTATAGGAGTCCCAGAAGGACAAAGAAAGAAAGTACCTAAGAAAATATTTGAAGAGATAATAGCTGAAAACTTCCTTAATGTGGGAAAGTAAACAGTCACCCAAGTCCAGGAAGTGCAGAGTTCTAGGCAGGATAAACCCAAGGAGCAACACACAGGACATAGAGTAAAGCAACCAAATGGATGTGAATTTGAGTTTGATGCCAGCTAACTATCTTAGCCTGCTATGATGTGAACACAGAGGCCTTGTTGGGCCAATATGTACACAGATGCCATCTTTGGGTCATTTACATAATAATATACAAATCTCCACTTGAAAGACTAAATGTCAGTTACTTTGTGCAGTGGAAAAGAATAATAATTAAATACGTGAGTTCTCCTCCTGTTTATATTTTTAACAAACGAGCTAATAAGTTTTGCTCTGATTTCAGACTCTGAGTAGAAAAAAGAAACGTCTAGGTTTTTCAAGCTTTGTAATTTCTATCACCAACCTCAGTATCACTAGAAATCATGGCATACATTTTTGGTTTAACAAACTGAGGAGTAAACTGAAGAACAATTTTGGATTTTGTCATTTCTGTGTATCGTAGCCTCTGTTCTGTTTTCAGCATTCTCCTAAACAGAGCAGAGATTGTAGGCTGAGTTCTAGCTGCTAGCTAATTTTAGCAAACTGCCAACTCCTTAAAAATATCCATAAAATACCCTGACTATTGAAAACTCAAGAATGTTTTTAAAATCATTAGAGTTTAAATGGAAATTCCCTAGTCCCAGATTTCAATCAGCATTCATAGCCTGGGAGTTTGCCCAGAGTTTGAAGCATATTTGCTTAAATATTCACATAAAACTTTAGGATTAAAAGGCATAAACGATAATGTTAGGCTATTTCCTTCCATTTACAGATGGGGAGTTAATGATGTCCCAAAATCACAACACTAGATGGTAACCAATGATAGACTAGAAGTCAGGAATCTTGAATTCAAAATGAGTTATTGAGTTCTACTATGCCATGCTACCACTTTATAAATCACACAGCTGGTCTTTGACCAGAGGAAGAATATACCAAAAGTAATATGAAGCATAGCACCATGTGTTCTTTTGAGAACACTGATTCTTGTCAGATTGGGCTCCATGTAAATTAAAGACATGAAGTAACTGATTCATTGATCATGAAACCTGAATATTACTAACACAGAAACTTACCATGTTCACTGAAAGAGTGACGGAGAATAGAGACCCACAGAGAATAAATTAGTGGTTACCAATGCGGGAGAAGGGCCATATAGGGGTAGGAGAGTGATAGATACAAATAGACGTAAAATAAGCTCAAGGATGTACTATACCTAAAACGTGGAGACTATAATCAATGTTTTGTAATAACTGTAAATAGAAAGCAACCTTTAAAAGTTGCATTAAGTCTTTTTTTTTAAAGAGTTAAGCTGTTTCTCTTACCAAACATATCATCATTGGATTTGTCCAAAAGATCTGGAATTCTTTAATCCCAGTTTGTTCTTAATTCTAAATTTATTTTTAATTAGTATAGTTAATAACTGCAAATTTATAAGGAAATTCTATTATCAACTAAAATATTTCCTGTGCTGCAGAGTGGTAGAGGAGGAAGGATTTCTATTTGCTGAGTATTATCACCAATCAGCTTCTATCACAATGAGACAGCAATCATTCTGTTTACAGAAGAGAGGCTTCATTCTGTTTCAAAGAAGCTTTTTTGCCTGAAGTTGGGGATTAAACACGGAAAGAGAAAAGTCAAAGCAGCTAGGGGGATTCATTATTCATGATTATAGAAACTTTATTAAAATACTTCCAGAGATATAATTCCATTTTTCAATAATTAGGAATGCATGCAGCATAAAAGGTAACATTTGACTAGTTGATAATCTATACATATTTAAGCTGATTGATGAACCTGTCATTTTAAAGAAATAAAAGTTAACACAAAATTATGTTTATGAACTAAATCATTACATACAACTTAAAATAATGGTCCCACTAAACTTGAATTTCTTTGTTTAAATGCCTTTATCCAGAAGAAGATAAAAGAGAAAGAAAAGGAAGATGAGGAGAAGGTAGAGAAATGTACAGTGAAGAGACTTCCAGACCAGTAGGAAAAAACTGGGTCCTGGTCCTGATTCCAGGGCTTTTTAACTGTGCAAATATGAATGAGTCAATACCTTCTCAAAGCTGTGGTTTCTATGCTGCCTCTCTCTCAGGGCTGCTGTAGGTGAGCATGCTTGGGAAATATAATGGATCTTCCAGCAGAGAACTGCCAGTATGCAGTCACTCAGGGAAGTCAGACTGCTGTCAGATTTGCCTGAAATGATCATTGCCTTAGGTTTTGGCATGTTTCACATTCTGGGGGAACAATGAGTCTCGTCACACCAGATGAGCTTGTCCCACAGTCTGGGGGGAAAAATGGCTGCCTTTCATGATAAAGCCCCACAAGAAGCAACAGTCTTTCATACAGAAACACAATTAAACAAGCAAAAAACTCCACAGGTAATTAGGATACATAAATCATCTGTTTCCTTGACCTTTCCCCAGAGCTGGGAACCACTGACTTAGATGAAGTCTACTCCTGGTTAAGTGCAGCTACAAGAGGGGAGAGTTAATTATCAAGAGTATTTTCTGGATAAAATAATTGATAAGGCCCTAGGAGCTATTTTTCAAGACATATTATATGCTGTTGAAAGAATTCATAATAGTAGAAGTCTCCAATTATATAACAACCAATAGAATAAAACATACAAAGAGTTACTCTAATCATAACATTTTTCTTAAAATAAGTATCTCTAAATTACTCTGATCATTTCTAATTAAAATTCTTTCAAATGCATTTCATGCAATATACCCTATTCACTAAAAGCTTTAGAAAAGTGTTGAATATTTGAGTTTTTATTGTACAGTTATAGTTCTGCAAATTCAGTAGGTGTAAGATACAATTTTGACCTTTCCTTAAAGCGTACATGTCATTTTCAAATGATCTGAGAGAAAATCCAAAGCTTAGGAACGAAGAAAACATAATGAATCTCTTCAGTGAAAGGGTTCTTCTTTACTCAATCAGCAAATACTCCTTTTTGTCTTTTGTAACCATTTCTGGAAGTCTACTTGACTAGCTAGGGTTAGCACAATTCCACACATTTTTATGTTGCTTCTGTAAATTCAAGACAAAGGCAGAAAGAGGTTGTGTCTGGGCACAGCTGCATCTCACAGCATGAAACGAAGCCCAGCAGAATGGTCTCATCACCACAAACAGCCAGCACACAACAAATTGGGAGTGATTAATGCGTGATCCACCAACTAGATAGTCTAATTAAATAACAGTGGTTAATTGCTAATTAGTATGTGACTTATGTAGATAGAAGCACTTAGACTTGTCAAATGTTAAAAAGAACACTGAAAAAATCAAAGTGCTGTCATTTCAATGATCTATTTAAAAATGAGGCAGCAGAGCTGGAGTTTTTTTGCCATCATCTGTCTAGTCAAAACACATACTGGAAACTTGTTTTATCTTTCTAAAGCGGATTTCTTCCTTCCATTTAAGTAATAATGTTACTTTTGATGTTGTGGAAGGCTATAAGCACTGAAATGAAACAGTATTTTGATGTTTGTATAGGGGGGTAGTGTAATTTCTATTACTCATTTAAATGCCAGCATATTTGAAACGTAGCCACTACTATTCACCTGGACACAGCTGGTTCTCCCTTCTTAGATATTTATTTTCTGTGTACTTACAAAGACCTGGTTTCAACTAAAATCCCCTCTATTTAGCTGATCCAGTAACATATATTCAGAATATGTAAATCTACCATTCATGAAATTCACTGTCCTTGGGGGCTAAGGTGGTAGGGCCTGCAGGATCTGAGATCTGCTTTTGGAAATCGTGTAAGACTTGCTTCCACAACTGTGAGATTTGGGAGGGGTGTTTTTTTTTTTTTCTTTTCTTTTTTTTTTTTTGGCTTCTATAGAAAAAAAACACCATCTGTCTCCTCATTACCCTTAAAAAAAAGAAGGAAAAGAAAAGCCTGAGATGGCATACTGATGCCAACCTTTACTTTCAATTATTTATCATCTAAAAAGAACATACATGGAGAAGGTTTCATGAATAATGCTTTCCCCTTTTGTAGAAAGTGTAGTGGAAACGCTACATGCATACTCCTAAATGGGCAGATCAGATCGATGCCCATCTTCACTAAACATTATTTTTTCATAACCTCAACCAAACAAACTAACTAAATACCTTTCCTGTCTCCTTGGTGATAGTGACACATGTGCTGCCTTAAAACAAAAGCCCATAAACAAAGGACTGCACTCTAAAATCACAACACATTCGCCTGAAAGAGGCTTGCGGATGGAGGGCCTACTGCATAATTTATCAGTGTGTGGCCTGAATACCACCCTCCTGAGAATCACAGCGAGTCACTGAGGACGCTTCCTGGCTCTCACTCCACACCTCTGGGAACTTGCATTTTTGATGAGCACTCCCAGGGGGATACTGACGCAACCTACATTTTGAGGGCAGTTATGGTATTTACCATCCAGAGAGGAAGAGCCTTTCACCCACACATCTTCAGACATTTTGCTCACCCTTTTCCTCCATCTTCATCCCCATGAGCTCTGAAGAGAATAAAGAAAACTGACTTTCAACTCAGGAGAGAAATAAATGGTGCTGTTTCCCTTCTAGGTTAGAATATTCACTGATTGAAATGTAGACTAATGGAGTGAAAGCCCTAGAGAAAAGAAAACTGGATATTCCAGAAGTAGTCATTAAGTTAGGAGGAGGAAAGTGGCAGCAGGAACCATTCCCAGTGCAGGAGGACAGAGGGACAGAGGGGTGACTGTTGCGGCCAAGGGGGTGGTCCCATGCCCTCCTTGGAAGTGAGCTGAATGAATTCCTGAAACTAGATCCAGGACAGTTGCTAAAAGAAATCACCCTTGCAAGCTTGAGGCCAGGAGGAAATAGCTGCACGCATACAGCTGGCTGGACAGATGGCTGCCTCTTAACATAAAGGAAAAAAAGGAAGAAATGCTCCTGAAGAATACCAGGTGGAGAAGCAGAGGGCCTATAAGTAGTGGTCATCAAAAAGCAAAGTACTAACCTGGCTCCCAGTGAAGCAGAACAGTCAACCCCACCCTCAGCCACAGCGGAAGGCAGGAGGGGGCTAGTGCCAGCAGTCTAGTTAGTGGGGGCACCCGCAGATTAGCAGTTCATTGCTGACGATTTCTGTTCTATCATTTCTGAAGGAGCAGAGATTGCGGCTTTGTAATATTTCTAAGCCAGTGGGCTTCTGTAATTAAACTGACCCCTCGCCCCTCAAAAACCTCTACATTCAGTTTTTCTTAACCCCATTACATATAAATGAGTTGTATATTCTACTGGGGCTTTTCTGTTGTTTTGTTATTTTTACTTTTATACAGCCAATAAATCTCAGTTACAATGTACACTCAATGGACTATTACGGGTTAACTTAGGAACATATCACTACTCTTTTTATTGATTCTATGAGAAAAATGCATTCTGCGTTCCAAAGTAGTAATTTAAAAACAGAATCTTGGAACAGTCCATGTGGGTAATTGAAGACTTCCTGTACAACTAAATTCAGACAAGTTGCATCTCCTGAATAGATGTCTTTGGTACAAGTGTTTATCCACAGTGCCCTCTAGTGGTTTTAATTGCCATTTCAACACACATCAGAAAAAATGAAAAAGTTCTCTGAGCAAATCCTTTTCCATATTTGAAATGGCTATACGTACTCAGAGGTCTCAGAACCATACAATCTAAGAATTTCATATCTGAGAAATACTAGCAAATATCATTTGAGTTTATTATACAGTCAAAATTTGATCACTGTTCACTTGATCATGACACAAAAATATGTTATTTGAGGAATTAATCCTGGTCTCCCTTGGTTTTGTTCTATTTAATTAAGAACATCAGTATGGACACAACAAGCAATTTAAGACAGATTTTTTTTTTTCTGATTCGAATTTTCTATTTTTTTTTTTTGTTTTGTTTTTTTGAAGTCCAGTCTCCTTTCTTCCGGATGATGCACTATTCCCATACAAATGTTACAGCTAGTTACAGAGTAATGACAGCCAAAGGGGAAAATGTTTTCCATGATAACTTCATCACCTGTGTCTAAAATCTCAGCTCTCTGATTTAAACATTATTACTGCAGTCGCCCAATTTGCTTTTTTTCTGAACTGAATCTCCATGGTTTTTCAGATACCCCTCAACAAATAAAACCTCCGAAGTGAGGTTAACAACAGAAATTATGGCAGGCTTTGTGCTGTCCTCAGGCTAAATGCAAGATAATTTATCTTAAGCTTAATTAAGTTATATTATTTTCACATACTTATCACTGTATTTCACAGGATACAATAGGGTTTCTAAAGAAAGGTCACAGTAAAGAGAACAAAGAAAATGAGGGAAAAAAGAAGAGAGCCAACATGAAAGCACAACATTAAAGAAAGAAAAAACAGTAATAACCAAGAATGGAAATACAAATGTTTATTTTCCTTGCAACATCTAGGTGATTAATCAAGTTTCAAAAGATACACAACCCATGGTAATGGGTAATGTATCACAGCCTTTGATTATGTATTGAGCTACTTATACTTACCAAGTCATAAGGTTAGGAAGTTGGCTATTACATAGTACTTCGGTTTCCAGAGTGCTCCTCCAGAACCAGCAACACCAACATCATCTGGGAACTCGTTAGAAATTCTCAGGACCCACTCCCCACACTGTCTCAATCTGAATATCTAGGTCTTCACACACCTTGCAGGTGACTCTGATGCAAACTACAGCTGAGATCCACTGTGATAGTAGATCAAATACTGACCTTAATTGGAAGCGGAATTCAGAAAACCTGTACTAAGTTTTGTGATGATTCTGAGCAGCCTGATCTTAGGCATCAGTTTCCTCATCTTTGTAAAGAAGATGGTATTATCCACCTGATGATACAGGTAGCAAGCTCCTTAAGACTACTCGTGCTTAAGCCTAATCACCCATTCATTCATATTTTTAAATACTGATTGAGCATCTACAATATTCCAAGAACTGTTCTCTATAGATGCTTGGAATCTATCAGTGAACAAAAGAGTGAAAAATCTCTGCTTTCCTAGCGTTTATACCAGTGGAGTAACACACACCTTAAATAGTAAACATATTAGTTTTCTAGGGCTACCATCACAAAGTACCACAAACTGGATGGGTTATAGGACAGACATGGATTGTCCACTGTTACAGAGGTCTGAAACCTAGCTGTCAGCAGGGTCGGTTCCTTCTGAGAATCGTGAGGCAGGAGTCAGTTCCCAGCCTCTCTCCTTGGTTTATAAACAGCTGCCTCTTCCCTGGGTCTCTCAATCATCTTCCTTCCACATGTGTCTATCTCTGTATCTCTTTTTTTTCCTTTTTGTGACACGGATACCAGTTGTACTGAATTTTGCCTGCCCACTGATCTCATTTAACTCAATTACCTCTATAAAGACCCTCTCTCCAAGTGGTTACCTTCTGAGGTCTTAATCCTTCTGGGGATTAGGACTCCATATCTTTTATGAATAAGATACAATCTAACCCATAACATGCATTAAATGAAGGAATTCTCAGTAAGTTAGATGATAAAGCATGCTAAAGAAAAAAATCAAGCAGGATATTTGGGTTCGGGAGCACAGGAGTTGAGTCAGTATAGAATTTAAATAAGGCCAAAACAGGCCTCAGTGGTTAGGTGATATTTGAGCAAAGACATGAAGAAGGCTTAGTAGGGATGTCAGAGAAGAGACCCAAGCATTAACAGATGGTTTCTATGTCCACTCAGTGTCTGATTCATCATTACCCTTTGTCTTATCCAGCTCTTTGCTGTGTGCTGTGCAAAGTGAATCTACACAGGCGATTGGCCTCAATTACTGGAGAACAGTGCTCCCGACTATTTTTTCTCAGGCTCCTGTTTCAAGAAAATCTGGAGATTTTTTCTGAAAGTCACTTCTACCAACTGTCTAAAAGTCTGAGAAACAAGGATCACTAAACCCAACATAAATTTCCCCAGGACATCAAAAGATCATCTTCTGTGAAACCAAAACAGTAATGTTAGAGTCTGTTTCACCGTGACTACTTTGCTAGTCATTAATCTGATTCCCTGGAATGCAGCTTTTCATCACCACCACATTACCTACCTTTCCTAAAAACAGAATTTCCTATGAAGTTTCCCTTTCTAAATATTCAAGATTTCCTGAAGGATACTGTTCACCAAATGTAGACATCATTATGAAAAGTTCATATTTTATACTTAAGTTTCATGGAGCTGAGCTTTAGAAACTGAACCTCATATTCTTCCAATAGTATATTTCTACATATTTTTTCATTATTTTGATTTCCTACAACGTATTTATAGATGTGCTCTTTACATGACATAAGTGGCTGTGTGTTTCTCCTGAGAAGAGAGGGGGTATAGTAGAAATACTACTGGGTAGCAGAGGGCCTGGGTTCAGTCCCAGCAATTAATTTACCCTGAGCCCTTAGGGTCAGTTGCCTCAACCTTAAATAAGGTAAATAAATAAGGTGAAATCTGTGCAGCTCTCAGATTTCCAGCTGACATCTACACACCTGAAAGAAAGCACACACTTCCATCAGTATCAGAGGTTCACTAGAACATTGTATGAGACTGAGGGTGGAGGTTAAGGGTAGAAGAGTTTTCTGAAAAATTCCACATAAAACTTTAACATATCCAAGACCAAGATAAGCTGTAATGTCACTGTTATTTTTCAACACCACCACCCCCTTCTGGTCCATCTAGTCTCTGAGCCCACCCTGAGACTGGTAATCCATGTACCAACGTTACTAGTACCATCACCATCTCCAGCAGCCCACTTCGCTATTACCACTGCTCACTGCTATACTATTACTCCTACGGTTAGCATTGCTTGATTGAGTGCTCAGTATATGACAGGCACTATGCCAAGTATTGTGCTTACAATGTTTTAGTCTATAGTCCCATGTGTGCAAAAATATCACTTTATTTTTGCTGTGATAGAAATTCCCACCTCTAACTCATATTCTGCCTGGAAGCAGAAATTTCATATTAGTCCTGATAAATGCAGTTCCTCAATGGCCCAGGTCTAAGGCCTTCTGCTCATCTTTCTTATCTTCTCATCCTCCCCATCTCACCTGACCTGTGGAGGGAACATGTCCATATCACTCACTGTCAGAGGCAAGGGCAGAAAGGAATTTGTTATTCTCTGCATCAGTTCCCACTGGAATTCTATAAGGCTGCCTGCCCATTCACTTGCCTTGACCCATCTACCTGCAATGATTTCTGTTCTGTGACCACTATGTTCTAGGAATGAAGAGGCTAATGAGCATGGATTCCCACCTCCCAGGCTGTACACAATGATTAATACATAGGGCTCCCCTTCTTCAAGGTCCTCAAGTGTGTTTGAGGAGACATGTCTTCCCGTCTACTCCCCTTCAAGGCCTCCTGGGTATTCTCAGTGGCCATCATCCACAGGTGTCTTACTTCCAGTGATGGTTAGTTCTATGAGTCAATTTGAATAACCCAGTTTTTCATACACTATTCTAGGTGTTGCTATGAAGGTATTTTGTAGATGTAGACATAGCATCTAAAATCGGTTGTCTTAGTCTCAATATTGTATGAGGGCTTCACCTAATGCATTCTTCCTTAAGGCCTTAAATGCACAATAGAGGTTTTGCTGAAGAAGAATAAATTCTACTTCCTGACTTGGAAGAAAAGTTATGACCAACCTAGATAGCATATTCAATAGCAGAGACATTACTTTGCCGACTAAGGTCCGTCTAGTCAAGGCTATAGTTTTTTCTGTGGTCATGTATGGATGTGAGAGTTGGACTGTGAAGAAGGCTGAGTGCCGAATAATTGATGCTTTTGAACTGTGGTGTTAGAGAAGACTCTTGAGAGTCCCTTGGACTGCAAGGAGATCCTACCAGTCCATTCTGAAGGAGATCAGCCCTGGGATTTCTTTGGAAGGAATGATGCTAAAGCTGTAACTCCAGTACTTTGGCCACCTCATGAGAAGAGTTGACTCACTGGGAAAGACTTTGATGCTGGGAGGGATTGGGGGCAGGAGGAGAAGGGGACGATAAGAGGATGAGATGGCTGGATGGCATCACTGACTCGATGGACGTGAGTCTGAGTGAACTCTGGGAGTTGGTGATGGACAGGGAGGCCTGGCGTGCTGCGATTCATGGGGTTGCAAAGAGTCAGACACGACTGAGCAACTGAACTGAACTGAACTGACAGCCGCATCAGCTCTTGCCTAAGACTTCCCAGCCTGCCGGCCTACTCTACCGATTTCAAACTCACAATCCCATGAGAAAACCCTTGGTTGAGTATGTGTGGTGCGGTGCGTAGTGTGCAGGGGTGTGTGTGGTGTATGTCTGTGGTGCGTGTGTCCACGTTCATGGCATATATGTGTGTGTGGTGTGTGTGGTGTGCTCGTGGTGTGTGTATGGTGTATATGCATGTAGTGTGTGTGTGTTTGCGGTGTGTATATGTGTTTATGGTGTGCATGTGTGGTATGTGTGTGGTATGTGCATGTGGTGTATACGCATGTGGTATGTGTATGTGTGTGTGTGTGCATATGTTTGTGGTATGCATGTGTGGTATGTGTGTGTGTATGTGTGTGCATGCACTTGATTTGGTTCTGTTTCTATGGAGAACCCTAACTAATATATTTCTCCTCCTACTCTCACTTCCTTAAACCAAAGAATTTTTATTTTAATATTTGAAAATAGCATTCTATTCCATGTAAATTACAAGTTGATCAGGCATCCTAGCTACTGTATATGATAAATACTTTTATCCTCACTTTGCAGATAAGGGAATTCAAACTTAGAGAGGTGAAATAATTTGCTAAAGGTCAGTCAGCAAGCAGCAAGCAAGTGTTGGCTAATCTCCAGATCGCTGGTCTTGCCCATTGGCTGATATACTCTAAAATTAGTCTTTCTAGTGGCTATTGTTTGGCATAATTTTATGTATCAACTTGACTATATCATGGGGTGCTCAGATTAAACCTTATTTCTGAATATGTATGTATGGTTGTTTCCTGATAAGACTAGCATTAAAACTGGTGGCCTCAGTAAAGCAGATGGCCCTCCCCTATGCGGATGGACACCATCCAATCTGTCGAAGGTCTGAATAGAACAAAAACAGCAGAGGAAGGGAGAATCTGTTCTCCCAGCCTGACTGCTTCAGCCAGGGCATCAGGCTGCTACTCTTGGACTGAGACATGCACCATCAGCCCTCCTGGTTCTCAGGCCTTTGGACCAGCACTGGAATTTACACAGAAGGCTTTCCAGCTTATAGAGAGTAGATCATAAAACGTCCTAGCCTCATAATCACATGAGCTGATTCCTTAGAATGAATCTCATTTTTACATATATATATTTTATCACATATATCACACATAGTTTTTACATTTTCTCATATGTATGTATGTGTGTTTCCTATGGGTTCTGCTTCTTTGAAGAGCCCTGGCTAAGACAGCATACCTACATGCTAACACATCTGCAGTGATACCACAGCTCCCACAGACACACTTCTCCAACTTTCCCATTCAAGCCTGCTTGGGATCAGTCAGTTTCTACAGCCACACTTTGTTTTCTAATGCATTTCAATTCTTTGACTGAATCTAGGGATCTGTGTGCCTGTGTGGTCAGTCACTTAGTCATATCTGACTCTTTGCGACCCCATGGACTGTAGCCCGCCAGACTTCTCTGTCCATGGGATTTCCCATGCAAGAATACTGGAATGGGTTGCTATTTCCTGCCCCAAAGGATCTTCCTGACCCAGGAATCAAACAAGCATCGCATGAGTCTCCTGCACTGGCAGGTGGATTCTTTACCACTGCACCAACTGGGAAGCCCAGAGATTTGCAGTGACAGCTATACTCAGCTGGAGCTCTGAAAACTTTTCCAGTCATTCCCTTTCTCTCTTCCAATGTCTGGATAACCTTGTCTCTGTAATTCTCAAGCAGTAATTTACATCCTATATTAGAGCAGAACCACTATACTCCTTGCAAAGTGATCTGAATATTATACCAGTTGAGATGGATTTTTATCTTTGATCTTATCTTGACTACTGGATTCCACAACCCTTTTAAACACTGACCCCTTTGGCCCAGCAGTGAGCCCTGCTACTAAAAAGAATGTTGTTTAGTCGATAAGTCATGCCCAACTCTTTGCGACTCCATGAACTGCAGCCTGCCAGGCTCCTCTGTCCATGGGATTTCCCAGGCAAGAATACTAGAGTGGGTAGCCATTGCCTTCTCCAGGAGATCTTCTCAACCTAAGGATCAAACTCATATTTCCTGTATTGCAGGTGGATTATTTACCAGTGAGCCACCAGGGAAGCCCTTACTAAAAAGGGTACAGTCTGCTTATCACCCTCTCTTTCCCAGTGCAGGTTGAGGGAACCATGCCTACCACTAAATATGTTGTAAGCAGCTGTATTAGAGCAGGTAGAAGCATGGACTTCCAGAGAAGACAGAGTCGAATTCAGATCTGGGCTCCATCAATTATGTATGTGACCTTCCAGAGAAGACAGAGTCGAATTCAGATCTGGGCTCCATCAATTATGTATGTGACCTTCAAAAAGGTATCTTTTGAGAGAGTCCTCATATGTAAAATGGAGAAACCAATAGCAATGGCATCAATTAGAACAGTAATGGTAGAAATACCTAAAAAGTCTCATTAGTAAAAATTAAATTAGAAAATAACATCAAGTGCCTAAATTACTCCAGGCCTATGACAATGACTCAGCAAATATTAACATCAGTGATGATGTAATGTGATGATGATGAAATATCACAGGTTCTATGTAGATGATCTTATTTTTAAAACTTCAGAGTTATGGGGAAATGGGGAGGGCAAAGGAAGAAACAAGAAGCCAAGTATCTTTAATAAAGCAGTTGATAACTAGTCCCAGCTGTGTGAGAAGTAGCCTGGTCATTACTGGCAGGGCATTCATTGACAGTGCTGTGCAGTGCTGTGCTAAATCACTCAGTCATGTCTGACTCTTTGTGACCCTATGGACCATGGTCCACCAGGCTCCTCTGTCCATGGGATTCTCCAGGCAAGAATTTTGGAGTGGGTTGCCCATGCCCTCCTCCAGGGCATCTTCCCAACCCAGGGATAGAACCCATGTCTCTTACGTCTCCTGCATTGTCAAGCAGGTTCTTCACCACTAGAGCCACCTGGGAAGCAAGCCCACATTAACAGTAGCAGGTGGGAAACACAGAAACACAAAGGCACTTTTTCTTCACTGTTTCATATTCAGTTCTCTGTCCCTGTACCAGAAAAGAAAAAAATAAAAAATTAAAACTAAAATTAACAGGTGCCTATGTATCATTTCTCCTGTTCTTGCTGCTATTTTTGTTCGAGAGAAACACATGGAAATAGAAGTTCCAGAAAATCTCTGCTCCAGGAAAATGAATGTTAATTGTTGAGTGTGCAGACCTTGGAGTCAAATATATCTGAGTGCTATCACGATTCTACCATTTTCCAGCTTACCTAAGCTCTCTCAGCCTCAGTTTTCTCATCTATAACCTCCAAGGTTAATGCGCTAGTCAAAATATTTTGTAGAAAGCAACAGAAACCCAGCTTAAATGAGCTCAGGGTATCAATAGAAAGTTAGAATGTATGAGTCATGGGAAGCCAGAAATAAAGATGAGTTTCAAGAACAAGTGAAACTAGAGATACTGGTGGGGTCCTTTTTTCTGACTCTTGTATCTTCTCTCTGCATTGTCAATTTAATTTTTTCTTACAAAGACCAACAAGGTACAGTGGTAAAGAATCTTCCTGCCAATGCAGGGTTTGATGCATGGGTCAGGAAGATCCCCTGGAGTAGGAAATGGCAGCCCACTCCAGTATTATTGCCTGGAGAATCCCATGGATGGAGGAACCTGGTGGGCTATAGTTCATGGGGCCAGAAAGAGTCAGACACAACTAAGCGACTGTGTACACCCAGTGCACACAGGACCCAACAAACAAAGCCAGTGAAAGCTGCCACGGTTTCAGCTACCAGAACAATTCCAAGTTTAAAAATTTCTTGGAAGCACTCCAATTAGCTGAGTTTAGCCAGTGCACACCTCCAATCGAACCAAATAAGCCAATGGGATATGGTTAAATAAGAATGTGGTTTCTCCTACAGCAGTGGGGGACTGGGAATAGGAGACAAGACGATGCTAGAAAGAAAATCTCATAGATATCCACTAAATTTTTATACATATATATATATATATATATATAGCCTGAATCAGGTCTAAGTGGCCACATGCAGGATCTTCAAACTTTATTGCACCATGTGGAAATTTTTTGTTAAAGTTGTGGCATGTAGGATCTAACTCCCAGAACAAGGATCAAACTGAGGCCCCCTGCATTGAGAGCACAGAGTCTTATTCACTGGACCTCCAGGGAAATCCCCTAGATTTATATTTTCAAACCCCTTAAATATAAAAATAATGAAATACTGATTTTAAAATTTTAATGATACATTTCAGTGAAAAGGGATACATTAAATTTAAGTAAAAATGGTTATAAAATTGAATATAGAGTACAATCTAAATTTTAGAAAACAATATATACTAAAATCACTGTAAGAAAATGCACTAAAATAATTAACAGTGTTTTTCATAGATAACAGAATCATCAATAATTTTCATTTTCATAAAAATGTTTTACTGTACTATATTTTTTCTTAAACAGAACTTATTATTACTTACACAATCAGAGGGCAAACAATAAAAGATTTCTGTTATTATTATTGCTGTTTTAATATCATCTATTCCATACATGGTTCAGATTAAATTCTGCTGTATCTAAGACAAGTTCATATCCAGTTAGTTTATCACCTTAGTAACAACCCTAGAGCCTGAGACACAAGTTTTATAAACTGTCTTGTGCCTTCTATAGGATTTGTGAAATTATCTGGAGAACATGTACTTATTTAAAGAGAAACCTACAAGATGAAGTTTTCAGAGATGACCCATTAAAATCCCATGAAGGAAAGTGAAGTGAGCTCGCTCAGTCATGTCGGACTCTTTGCGACTCCATGGACTATAGCCCACCAGGCTCCTCCATCCATGGCAAGAATATTGGAGTGGGTTGCCATTTCCTTCTCCAGAGGAACTTCCCGACCCAGGGCTAATTTCATAATCTGGCTGTGTATTGTTACCATTATTGCTTTGGTGATTTTTGAGTTAACAGCCTGGGACTTATGATCATTCAGTGTTCTACAGTCCAGAGTACCAGCTAGACTAGCTAATGAGAAGACAGCTAACTACTAGGGCTGCTTTCCTCTTTGAAGGCTAGTCCAGCTCTCCAAAGAGTGTGGGAAAATAGTTACAGGTTATCTGGTAATGGTACTGCCAGTTTCTGTAAAACCACTAGGGCATCTAAAAAAACCTTTGGAAGATACCAGTTTTCAAAAATGGTTATCTCATGGGGGTTAAACAAAAGCCCTAGAGGCTTCAGAGTCAAAGATGAGGTTAAAGGCCAATTTTGCAAGCTGTGTGACCTTCGGCAAATTCCTTAATTTCTGAAGCCTCAGTTATCTCACTGATAACAAAGATGCTGCTCCTAATACACAACAGGACTGCTATATGAACTGAATGAGCTAAAACCTGCAATATACACATGATGGACTAGGACACACCAGGCACGAATCAAAACTCCGTTTTCCTCCTTCAAGCCCCATCCCAACCCCCTTCCTTCTCTTCTCTCCCAGTCCTAACAAAGGCCACTTCCTACCAATCATATGTCAGATAAGTAAATACAAAATGTGATCTCCTTTGAACACATATATTCATGCTGACAAAGGGAAATAGAAGCCTTTCAAGTCATTGAACAGGAAAAGGAGTATTGGAATGTACTACTAGATAAAAAAGAAAGAAAAATATGAGATGGCAGGACCATGTAGCTATTGCTGATTTCCAAAATCCTGGACTTTACTAGTTGTTGCTTATGTGTAGGCCTGTTTGCTTGCTTTCCAATCTCTGGTCCTCAAAAACAACAAAACTCAATGATATACAAAACTTACATGAGTTCCCAATCATCAGGCTTAGGAAGACAACTTACATCTCCTTAATCTAGCTCTCAAAAGAGTTAAAGCATATTTAACTGAGTTGGGGGATATAATGTGAACGTGAACGTGAAGTCGCTCAGTCGTGTCCGACTCTTTGTGAGTCCTCATGGACCGCAGCCTACCAGGCTCCTCTGTCCATGGGATTTTCCAGGCAATAGTACTGGAGTGGATTGCCATTTCCTTCTCCAAGGGATCTTCCCAACCCAGGGATCGAACCTGGGTCTCCCGCATCGTAGACAGCCGCTTTACCATCTCAGCCACCAGGGAAGTCTTATCATTATAATATCCACTGTATAGATGTATAATGTCTTACAGGAAGTGGGTAGGAAGTAGCTGAGTAGGGATTACATTCTCGCACAAGGACTACAGTTTGACTGATGCCCTGCAGTTTTATTTGAATACCTTTCACTCCAGAAAGAAAAACCTTCTAGCTCAAGTACTTTCATCTCTGTGCTCCTTTCTCTGCCTACAAGTCAGGGCACAGTCTTCCCTTTCTGTAACTTTTATCATACTCTTCTTGAAGCAACAGTTTCACTCTGTTGTCTATTTTTATTCATTCAACATACACTTACTGAGTATCTACCATGTACCAAGAAAAGGACCCTAGGGAAAGACAAGTAAATAAAACATGGTCCCTCATCTCCAGGCTCTTGAGTTCAGAGGTGGGAAGTGACAAAAAGGTTACTGTAGCCCTATGTGGTAAGTAGGTAGGAATGTAGGAATAAAAGTCTTTGAGAGCACTTTACAGATCAAATTACTTATTGGTGGAGGTGAATAAATTGAACCTTGACGGGAGAGTAGGAACACCACCTTAGGGAAGGAAGTAAACAGGATCAGGTGATGAGAAGGATACTGCAGCTCAGACAAGGGGTGGAATGGAGGCCCAGGCCAGACCTGGAGAACTGAAGACCTGAGAAAGCATGGAGAACCGACATATTGTCTGAACTTAAGAATGTGGACTATGTTAGAGGACAGACGCAGTATAGATACATCTGAAGAAGCAGCTGGGGCTGGATCAAGGACACTGCCAGTCATATAAACCAGTTCATACTGAAGTATATGCAGAGCAGTGGCTGTTAAGATGGTGATTAACATGCTCCGTGTGCACTTTAATTTCTCTTTTGTTTCTATGTGGGAAAATGGACTGCAAAAGTAGAGGCTAGAAACAGATCTGTGTGGAGGCTACTTCAGTCATTCCAGTGAGAAGTGATGAGGGGCTAACTTAAGGCAATGGGGTGGAGAACAAATAAATAACTCTCTCTCCTTTCTGTCATCTTATACATAGAAAACAATTGTCATCCAGTCCATAAGTCATGTCCGACTCTTTGTGACTCCATGGACTATAGCATGCCAGGCTTCTCTGTCCTTCACTGTTTCCCAGAAGTTGCTCAGACTCATGTCCATTGAGTCGGTGAAGCTCTCCAACCTTCTCATCCTCTATCTTCCCCTTCTCATTCTGCCCTCAGTCTTTCCCAGCATCAGGGTGTGTTCCAATGAGTCAGCTCTTAACATCAAATGGCCAAAGTATTGGAGCTTCAGCTTCAGCATCAGTCTTTCCAATGAATACTCAGGACTGATTTCCTTTCAGTTCAGTTCAGTTGCTCAGTCATGTCCTACTCTTTGTGACCCCATAAACCACAGCACACCAGGCCTCCCTGTCTATCACCAACTGCCGGAGTCTACCCAAACCAATACCCATTGAGTCAGTGATGCCACCCAACCATCTCATCCTCTGTCGTTCCCTTTTCCTCCTGCCATCAATCTTTCCTAGCATCAGGGTCTTTTCAAATGAGTCAGCTCTGCGCATCAGGTGGCCAAAGTATTGGGAGTTTCAGCTTTAGCATCAGTCCTTCCAATGAACACCCAGGACTGATCTCCTTTAGGATGGACTGGTTGGATCTCCTTGCAGTCCAAGGGACTCTCAAGAGACTTCTCCAACACCACAGTTCAAAAGCATCAATTCTTTGGCACTCAGCTTTCTTTATAGTCCAACTCTCACATCCATACATGACCACTGGAAAAACCATAGCTTTGACTAGATGGACCTTTGTTGGCAAAGTAATGTCTCTGCTTTTGAATATGCTATCTAGGTTGGTCATAACTTTCCTTCCAAGGAGTA
Source organism: Oryx dammah (assembly GCF_014754425.2). Classification (NCBI taxonomy): domain Eukaryota; kingdom Metazoa; phylum Chordata; class Mammalia; order Artiodactyla; family Bovidae; genus Oryx; species Oryx dammah. Next base: position 80,959,386 of record NW_024070213.1, on the reverse strand, counting down.
AGCATCTTTTAATTTCATGGCTGCAATCACCATCTGATCTGATCTCCTTGCTATCCAAGTGACTTTCAAGAGTCTTCTCTAGTACCACAGTTTGAAAGCATTAATTCTTCAGTACTCAGCCTTACTTTTTAAAATATTAACTTATTTTAATTGGTGTATAATTACTTTACAATATTGTGATGGTTTCTGCCATATATCAACATGTGGTCCAACTCTCACATCCATGCATGACTACTGGAGAAACCATACCTTTGACAATAAGCATTTTTGTTGGCAAAATGATGTCTCTGCTTTCTAATACGGTATCTAGATACTCTGGTTTCTCTTCAGAGAACAATAAGAACTGAGATTTATTGAGCACTTACTATATGTAGCAGGCGCTCTCCTATATGTTTTATGTTTGACTCATTTTGTCTTCAGAACAATTCCTCATCATGAGGAATTTGAGGTTCAGATGAGGAATCTGAGGTTCAGATAAGGAAAATGAGGTTCAGAAATTAACCTGGACAAGGTCTTCAAAATCAGACATTATCTTCTATTTCTTTTACTATATAACATATATAAAATAAATTTGCATACAAGTTAATATATACCTATATATTATTGGTGCCCAAGAAATATTTGTGCATTGGGTATTACAATTATTCACTAGTGGAACAATGTTTTTTGAAAAGAGATGTTTTCATCTCCCAAAGTGCTCAAGCAGAGACTGTGTGATGACTTGTCAAGCGTGTTTTAGAACAAAATCCTGCTTTCTATGTAAGCTTCCAGAAAATTCTAAAGCCCCCAATAGTACTAACATTTCAATGACTGTATGATTCATTGAGTTCGAAGGACAAACACCTGCTAGTTAACAGAAAAATACCTGAGCTTGTAAGACTCTCTATTAGTAAGAAAAATTACCATTAATCTCAAACACACTTATAGTCACCATTTTCTCCTCTGTTTACTATTTCTGATGCCTTTTGTCAGTGCTCCTTATATGACTGGATGAAAGAAAATATCTTACTGTACCAGTATACATAAGGATACTTACATCACACACATTTCTTTGGAAATCCTCTCAAAGTGTAATAGAGAGAAAGAGATATTTTATCAGTATTAAATTCCTCTTAGGTACATTTTAATTTCCTAAAGCACTGGGCATATAATAATATCCTAATTTCATAGACAATGTAGCATTTTAGAGTGGAATTAGGAATATATTTTGAGGAAAGATTGGAAATTTCTCAAGTCAGGGAACTATGCCTTTATTGCTTTTCTGCTATTAACTTGCTCTGGGATTTTAAGCAAGTCCCTTAAGCCTCTCTCAGCTTCATTTGTACTTCATTTGTAAAATAAGGACTAATGCTTAACCACTACCTCACCAGGATATACTGAAAAAATAATAAGTTCATACAGTCAGGCAAGATACTTTGAGATTTTTGAATCAAAGATCCAGCAGATTAAATTCTAACTAATTTAAATGAATTAAAGATGCATACAAATGAATTAATATAATATACAGCATTATACAAAACTTTTACAGTGTGAGGTATAAAAACATTTAAATAGAAGATCATTTTCTAAATGTTCTCACCTTTTAAATTAAAAGCACTCATCTAAATTTCATCTTCTAAAACTCCAGAAGATAGTGAAATGTGTCATGATAGTATTTTAAAAGGAAATAAGGAGTTTCCTTGAAGTCACTTTTGTATGATAAAATGGTTTACAAATCTAACTTCTGAAACTGCACAAGAAAAGACCTCACATTTGCTTGACCCTCAATAGCTACATTTGTCTACCTATGTCATGTGGCTTTAAAGTGGGCAAAGGGTTAACAGCTGCCAGGAAAGCTAGAGTTGTAGACTGAGGGGGTGAGGATCCATTGCTCTAACACCCACCATTCCAAGAACTGCCTTTAAGAGGCTGTTTTGAGTTTTTGTTTTTAATTGTTTTTCTTACAATTAACATTTCCTTAGGCAGATCAGCTTCTACATTAGGAAATATTGGCCTTGATTTATATACTAGGTTAAATCTTATCGGAGGGCATGTTTCTCATTTTGGAGATACAGCCTAAAATGCTATCTGAGAGCAAGTATATAATATAGTCATTATCTCATTCAAACACATTGCCTTTAAGGTTTTCAGATATAATACAGAAATAAAAATCTCTTGAGGGTCAGGAAATGCTACTGATGGTGAAGATAAAAGAGATTTTAATATCTAAGCTCATAAATGTAGGTAAATCATTCCATGTTGACTTTTAAGAATAAAATCTTAGGTGGAAACCAAAATGATTATAATAATTGTTATTATTATTACTATTACTACTTGATAAATAGAGGAACACATTCTATGGAGCTGGCATTTGCTAAAAAAAGTTTAACATTTTAGAAGATTTAAGCAGCTAAGTGCAGAATCCCTTAACAGAGAGGACAATTGTCCAGAAAATACATATATTCAAATTAAAGGAGGTCATCAATCTGACTGGAATTTTCTAAGTGAGAGCTGAAATCTCCAATACCCAAATGTTAAGCTACATTCACAGATTATCAACCAGGTTTTGAAAAAGGATAGACAAACCAGCCGTGGGTAGAATACACTGTAGAATATTGAATAAAATTACAGTTAAATAAAATATAGCAGTAGAGAGATTCTAGACCTTACACTTGTGAACCCAAAACTAAATTTCAAGTACAAATGAGTTATTAGGAAAGCATAACTGCAAAACTGCCATCGGCCCAATTCCAATTCCAGTAAGGTCTGAATCAGAGCAGTGACTGGAAAGCAATGAATAAAATAATCATATGCCCAAGAATAACAAATTCTGAGAACCCATCCCAGAAATATGAAAATAAAGTTGGCATGAATAAATTGTGCCATCTGTAATTCTATTTTCAAAATATTTTATAAGGACCAAATAATGAAAAATTGGATGTAACATTTGCTATCTTATTAGCACTTGTAAAGGGTCAGTAAACACCCACACTGTTGGAAAATGATACTTTCCACTGAGCATCTTTGCTTAGAGAGGGTATTTGAATCCTCTCGAAAACATCACCCTCACGTAGTTACTACCTATCAAGTGACATTGGTTTTGAGGTGACATCTATTTCCCATGCCCAACTTAGAAATTCAATGGAAAAAAGTTGTTTATAAGGAAAAAAAAAGGAATGCTTTTTCATTTATGTATCACACTTAACAAACACTAAAATACATACAACAGTTTGGAAAAATGCAAGTTATGATTCTGAGCAACTTTTAATTGACCTCCCAACCTCTGTCCCATGTAATTCTACTGGTAGCTACTGTTAAATATTTAGTTAGTGCTTTATAGAATTTCTAAAGGCATTATAATGTATCATACTTCCTCAAATCTTAAGGTTTTCAGTCAAATCTACAGCAGTTTAGCAATAGCTTTCCTAAAAACAACAACGAATTAAACACTAATATATTAGCGTAGTATAATCATAAATTATGACACTGATGAGTTTCAGTCACTAAAATTTGAAAAATATATGACATATATGGAATTTATATATGCTAAACCTTGTAACTCATGCTCTTTTATCTCTTGTGAAAAGTAATTCTAAACCAAGGGTTAAACAACACAAGCATATAAACCTATATCTCACTTTTGCAAATGCTGTCAGGCATCTTCTATATTTTTTAACCAACAAGTGAGTCTTATGTGCCCTACTCTGTGGGTACACCACAGAGTATCTTATTTTATTCATTTATAAGAAGATATTTAACTGAAACTTTTTCTATTACATAAGACTAAGAGTCTAAAGAAGTTTTAATGGAAAAGGAGTATATTATTTTAGTTGTTACAAAATTAGAATACGGTACAGTATCCTGAGAGATTGAAATTGGTGGTTTTTTATGATTAACTGCAGGTATTAAATACAGTTGAAAACAAGATTCCGCCTCATTTTCAAACACTCATGTGTTTTCCTGCCAAATATAGAAATGAAATTTAATTTTCAACGTTCTGGAGGAGGCCAAGAAAGACGTAACTTGCAGATATGACAGTACTCAGAAGTGGCTAACGCTGAATCATCAGAGAATGTAGGCTGACACATGAGCTCACTTTGCTTTCAAAAGATAATATGTATATTCACCCTAACTTTACAAAAGGAGGGATGCACGTAGCCAGTGTTGTGTACGCTAAGTCACCTCAGTCGTGTCTGAGATCTGCGACCCGATGGAGTGTAGCCCGCCAGGCTCCTCTGTCCATGGGATTCTCCAGGCAAGAATACTGGAGTGGGTTGCCATTTCCTTCTCCAGAGGATCTTCCCCACCCAGGGATTGAATTAGGTTCTTTACCACTAGCACCACTTGTCACTAACTGTATTAAAAGTTCTAACTCATTAGTACCTAAAGTAAAACAAATTAAAATGAGATTCAAGTTTTGTCCATTGGATTATTATTCTTTAAACTGACCTGAGCACACAAGACTCCCAAGGAACTAATTAAAAACTGTAAGCTGGTTCATCCTACCTCCAACCACCACCAAACACACTAATTCAGCAACAATTTTCAGAAAAATTACTTCTGTGAGAAATTCAGAAACTATTTGAAAGGCCCCTATACATCAGAGAATGCAAACCCAGACTTAATGAAGCCAGCTGCGAGATTCTGGTTAATCTCTTGTCAGAGTTCTGTCCCTGGTACAGTGCCATATGGTCAGGAAGAGACCTCTAACCCCCAGCTTCACTCAAGAAAGAAAAGGGATTTTTTTCATTTGTCAAGCAGGGCCTTCCCAGAAAAATGACTTCTATCTTGACTGTCAGACTTTGATGTGTTCAGCACAAACTAGCCACCAGGGGAAAACGAAGATGGTGTTTTGGGCTGGTCAACACCATAGATCTTGTCCCTGCTGAACACAAATGAGTGGATTAAAAAAAAAATTCTATCTCCGTTTCCCCCTGGGGAGGGAAAGTGTTGATCCCTGTGTCCAGTGATCCAACTTCTTTGGGACCACCCAAAGAATTATGATCTGTCTTGCCAATCTTGGAGCTCCAGTGAGCTCTGACATTCCAGCAGCCCAGGGGAGAATGAAGGTGACATTTTGGGTTGATAGATACCACAGATCCTCCTCTTTGTTCAGCGTATCATGAGCAGATGAAGAAGCCTGACTCTTAGATTCCCCCCTGGGAGAGAAAGTTGATCCACATCCAAGGCCCTAAATTTTCAAGGGATGCCTAAATAATTAGCATCTGACTTACCAGTTTTGAAGCTCTGACAGGTCAAGCACAGTCTAGCACAGTTTGGGGGAAAATAGAGACAGCAGTTTGCACTGGTAGGTGCTTAGCTCCTCCCCCCACATTCCCTAGTTCACCACAGGACAAGTGGGCTAAAACAAAAGCTGCCTACTTCAACCTCATGAAGGAAACAGTTCATAGAGGCCTCCAGAATCCCTGGCAAGGATGCTTGATGGGGTATTTTTCTGTACAAGGCTGCTCTGTGAAGACTGAGATAGGTGTCTGGTTTGTCCACTGCATAGACAACCAACACACAGGGTCAAAAAATAATAATAATAATGAGGAATCAGACAAAGATATCACAAGCAAGGAATAAGATACAGCTTCAGAATCTGACCATAAGAAAAAAAAAACTTGTATGATTTATTTTACAGATAATTCAAAACAACTGTCATAAGAGAGGTCAAGAGAACAATGCATGAACAAAGGGAGAATTTTAACAAAGAGATGAAAAATATGTTTTAAAATAACTGAACAGAAATCATAGACCTGGAAGAATGCACTAATTGAAATAAAAAAATTCACCAGAAGTTCCAACAGCAGACTAAACAGAAGAAAGAATTCATGAACTCAAAGATGTATCACTGAAAATAATTAAGTCAAGGATAAAAAAAATGAAAAAGAGTGAAGAAAGCTTAAGGGATCTATGGGACACCAACAAGTGAACTGTTATATTAGATTATTAGAGTCCCAGAATGTGAAGAGAGAAAGGAAAACATACTCAAAGTAATAATGGCTGAACATATGCCAACTCTAGGAATAAAAAAGAAATCTACACTAAGATATTACAATCAACTTGTCAAAAGTTAAAACATAAAGAGACAATTTTGAAAGCAGCAACAGGAAAGTGACTTTGTCACATACAAGACAACCACCATAACACTGTAAGTGCATTTTTCAGCAGAAACATTGCATGTCAGTAGTGGGATGATATATTCAAAGTGCTGAAAGAAAAACTGCCATCAAGGAATGTAAAAAAGAAAAATCACATTATTGTCTCAACAGATGAGGAAAAGAATCTAACAAAATTAATGATAAAAATCTTTCAGGGTGGGGGGAGTGGAGCAGACAATGAAGCCCATAACACTATGTAAGGAGGAAAAAGACTAATATTATTTTATTTTATTTTTTGGCCATGCTGCATGGCATGTGGGATCTTAGTTCCCCAACTGGGGAACTACAGGGAGAGAACCTGCACCCCCTGCAGTGGAAGCAGAGTCTTAACCACTGGACCAGTAGGTAAGTCCCTGGAAAAGGCTGATTTTAAAATAATATAAAACTTATGGAAGTGAAAAACACAATTTGAAATTTAAAATTGATAGGTTAAAGAACAGAAGTTTGGTTCAAAGTTTTGAGAGGTAATTAGTAACCTAGAAAACATCTGTGGACAATATACAGTACACCATAGAAAGTCACGAAGACAGAAGAATAAGATTTTCTTATTCTTAAAATGAAATAATTAAGAGGGAAAGAAAATAAGATAAAATGGTATAATATACGTCTTATGGAAATACAAGAAAGGATATTACAGAAATGAGAGAGAGACAATATATACTGGGATAATGGCTGAGAATTTTCCAAAAATCACAAATATGTTAATTCTAAAATTTGGAAATTGCAAAAAATTCTAAGCAAGATAAATGAAAATAAATCCACATTTAGATATATTATAGTGAAATGCAGAAAACTTCAAACACAAACAGATTATAAAAGCAATGAAGGACACAGAACAATTATTATCTAAAAAAGAATAAAAATTACACAGATATTAGTAACAATAGATATAAAAGGACAACAGAATAATATCTTCAAAGTGCCAAAGGAAAATAATAGTCATTTCTAATTCCATATCTAGCTACATCTTCATTCAAGAAAAGAAGGCAAAATTTTTTTTTAAAAATGTATTTATAACAAAAAGTTTATTCAATGACTTCTAAGTACATTAACTGCAGGTGATTTTTGTTTCTTCCTTATACTTTTTGTGTTTTAAAAAATTTCTACGGTGATCTAATGTTGCTTTTAACATCTAATATTTTAACATTAACAATTACCATCAAGCAGCCAAGATGGCAGAGTAGAAGGACCCTCAAGGTCACCTCCTCTCACAAGCAACTAACTGCAGAACTATTAATGTAAAAGACTGAAACTTACCCAAAAATATCTTCTACAACTAAAAACATAAAGAAGGAACTACAAGATGGTTAAGAAAGTGGATAGAGATACAATTAAATCCCACACACCCTGGGTAGGAGACCCACAGACTGGAGAATAATTATATTACAGAGGTACTCACACAGGAGTGAGAACTCTGAACCCCATATTAGGTTCCCCAGCCCAGGGCTCCAGTACCAAGAAGAGGATTCCCCCAGAGCATTTGGCCTTGAAGGCCAATGGGTCTTGATTGCAGGAGTTCTACACAATGGGGTGGGGGTGGGGGCCGGGAAGAGAGACTTCTCTCTAAAAGGGTTAGAGAAATTTCACATGCACCAGGACCAAGCCCCCCGCCCCCCCAAAAAAGCAATAATTTGATAGGAGCTTGGGCCAGACCTACCTGCTAGTCTTAGAGGGTCTCTTGGGGAGGCAGAATGAGGGGCTGTGGAGGCAGCTATGATTCACTCTGGGGATAGAGATGCTGGTGGGGAACATATCAGGGAGTATTCATCTGCATGAGCTTTCCTAGAGGCTGACACCTTGGCACTAAGACCTGGCCACATTCAATAGCCTATAACCTCCTTTGCTTGGATGCCTCAGGCTAAACAACAAACTGGGTGGGGACTCTGCCCTACTCATCAGCAGACAGACTGCCTAAAGACTTTCTGAGTCCACAGCTACTTCTAGACAGAATGCTACCCACCAAAGGGCCAAGACCCAGCCTCTCCCACCAGAGGGCATACACCAGAAGCAAGAAAACTAGAGTCCTATAGCCTACAGACCATATCCACAAACAAAGGCCAGATGGTTCCTTGCAACCAGCTTGTCTTTGGGTGATGAGAAGGGGCTGCATTGCTAGGACGTAAAGGATATCACCTACTGAGGGCCACTTCTCAAAGGTCAAGAAATGTAACTCATCTACCACATATGTAAAAATACAAACAGCAATTCACAGAAAACGAGGCAACAGAGGAATATGCTTCAGATGAAGGAGTAAGATAAAACCCCAGAAGAAAAACTAAGTGACATACAGATAGGCAATCTACCCAAGAAACAGTTCAGATTAATGATCATGAAGATGGTCAAAGACTCAGGAGGAGAACAAATACACCAAGTGAGAAATTAGAAGTTTTTAACCAAGAATTGGAAAATATAAAAGACAATCAAATAGAAGAAGAATATGATAACGGAAATGAAAAATACACTAGATGGAATCAATACTAGGCTAAATGAGGCAGAAGAGCAGATCAGTGAGAAGAAGACAGAGTAGTGGAGTCACTCTTGCTTAACAGAAAAAAGAAAAAAATAATGAAAAGAAATGAGGACAGTGTAAGAGATCTCTGGGACAATATCAGATATGCTAATACTCACATTATAGGGATCCTAGGAGAACAGAAAGAAAAATGAGCACCTAACCGTGTACTGCAAATATTTACTGACATAAATGGAAAATTTGATACTAACACAATAGTAGCAGGGGACTTTAATACCTACCTAAATCAATGGACAGATCATTCAGACAGAAAATCAAAAATAAAACATTAAGCTTAAATGACATATAGATCAACTTATTAGATATATACAGAATGTTACAACCAAAAGCAGAATAAACGTTCTTTTCAGGGGCACATGGAACATTCCCCACGATGAATATTATTTGTAGTTAAACTGTTCTTCAGTCACTAAGTCATTGTCTGACTAATTGTTACCCCATGAACTGCAGCATGTCTGGCTTCCCTGTCCTTCACTATCTTTCTGAGTTTGCTCAAACTCATGCCCATTGATTCAGTGATGCCATCCAACCATCTCACCCTTCTGTTGCTCCCTTCTCCTCCTGCCTTAAGATTTAAGAACTTAAGAAGACTGAAATTATATCAAGTGACTTTCCAAACACTATGCTATGAAACTTGAAATCAACTACAAGAAAAAATGGCAAAAAAAATACAGAAATGTGGAATATAAACAATATAATACTAAACAAACTATGGATCACTGAAGAAACAAAAGAAAAAGTTAAAAAATACCAGGAGGCAAATGAAAATAAAAACACAACAATTCCAAAATCTATGGGATACAGCAAAGGCAGTTCTAAGAGGAATGTTTACAGACATAAAAACCTACCTCAGGACACAAGAAAAATCTCAAATAAACAATCTAAGCTTACATCAAACAGAGCTAGAAAAAGAAGAACAAACAAAACTCAAAGTTAGTAGAAAGAACTAAAAAGTAATGATCAGAACAGAAATACATGAAACAGGAGAAATGATCAATGAAACTAAGAGCTGGTTCTTTGAATATAAACAAAATTGATAAACTTTTAGCCACACTTATTAAAAAAGGCCCCCAAAATAAAATCAGAAATGAAAGATAAGTTACAACTGACACCACAGAAATACAAAGGATCATAAGAGATTACTATGAACAATTATATGCCAACAAAATGGACAAACTAGAAGAAATAGATAAATTCTGAAAAGCATACAATCTTCTAAGACTGAATCAGGAAGAAATAAAAAATGTGAACAGACTAATTACTAATAAGTTGAATCAGTATTCAAAAACTCTCAAGAAACCCAGAACCACACAGATTCACAGATGCCATCTATGAAACATTTAAATAAGAGTTAAAAATCATCCTTCTCAGATTAGAAAAAACTCATGAGGAAGAAATGCTTTCAAACTCATCCTAAAAGTTCAGTGCCAGTCTGATAACAAAACCAAAAACATCATCAAAAAAAGAAGAAAAAGAAAGAAAGAAAATTACAGGCCAATCAGATAATGATGACAGGAAATGAAGACAACACAAATAAATGGAAATATATCCCATGCTCATGGTTTTGAAGAATTAACACTGTTAAATGGCCAGCTAACCAAAGAAGATTCAATGTAGTCCTATCAAAATATCAATGGCAACTGTCACAGAACTAGAATGAATAATTCAAAAATGTGTATAGAACAACAAAAAACCCTGAATAGGAAAGGCAATCTTGAAAAAGAAGAACAACGCTGAAAGGATCATACTCTCTGATTTCAAACTATAGTGCAAAGCTTTAGTAGTAAAAACAATATGGTACTGGCACAAAAGCAGTCACAAAGATCAATGCAACAGAATAAAGAACCCACAAGTAAACCCACATTCACATGGTCACTAAACCTACAGCAAAGGTGAGAATATACAGTGGAGAGAAAGACAACCTCTTCAGTAAATGGTGCTGGGGAAAACTGTAAAGGTACGTGCAAAAGAATTAAACTGGATCACTTTCTTATACTTTCTTACTTTACTACAAAAGTAAACTCAAACTGGATTAAAGACAGACTTTCCTGATGGCACAGTGGATGAGAGTCTGTTAGCCGATTGATGGGACACAGGTTTGATCTCTGGTCTAGAAGGACTTCACACGCCCCCGAGTAATTAAGCCCCTGTGGAGCCCACGCACTATGGAGCCCACGCACTACAGCCTGCACTCTGCAACTACTGAGTCCCCGTGTTGCAACTCCTGAAGCCCACAAGGCTAGAGGCTATTCTCCACAACAAAAGAAGTCACTGCAGTGAGAAGCCCCCACACTGCAACAAACAGCAGCAGCCGCTGCTCACTGCAACTAGAGAAAGCCCATGCACAGCACCAAAGATCCAACACAGCTTAAAATAAAAATAATAGCAAGTAAATAAATTTTAAAAATGGATTAAAGACTTAAAGGTAAGACCTAAAGCCATATAATTCTTAGAGGAAACCACAGGCAGTAAGTTCTTTGATTATCAATCTCAGTAACAGTTTTGGGTGATCTGTCTCCTCAGGCAAGGGAAACAAATGCAAAAATAAATACGACTTGATCAAATTAAAAACCTTTTGCATATGGAAGGAAACCATTAAAAAATGAAAAGGCCACCTCCATGCACTAATGGGAGAGGATATCTGCAAGATGTATATGCTGAGAGGTTAATATCTAAAATATATTAATAAAAAGAACACACAAAACCCCATATCAAAGAGATAATCCAACTTTTCAGGACCTGAATAGACATTTCTTCAATAAAAAGCATGTAGATGGTCACCAAACATGTGAAAAAAATGCTTACTGTCACTAATTATCAGGGAAATGCAAATCAAAATAATAATGACATATCACCTCACACCTATCAGAATGGCTATCATCAAAAAGACAACAAATAACAATAGTTGGCAAGGATGTGGAGAAAAGGGAAACCTCGTGCACTGTTATTGGGAATGTAAACTGGCATAACCACATTGAAAAATCATAGTTTCCTCAAAAAATTAAAAAAAGAGTTGCCATAGGATCCAGCAATTCCAGGTCTGGATATTTACCCAAAGAAAACAAAGACAGTAATTTGAAAAGATAAATTCATCACTGTTTCCTGCAGCATTATTGACAACAGCCAAGATATAGAAACAACCTAAATGTTCATTAATAGAAGAATGGATAAAGAAAATGTGACGTTTATGTATATGTATAGACATACATACAATGGAGTATTCAGTTCAGTTCAGTCGCTCAGTCGTGTCCGACTCTTTGCGATCCCATGAATTGCAGCATGCCAGGCCTCCCTGTCCATCACCAACTCCCGAAGTTCACTCAAACTCTCGTCCATCGAGTCGGTGATGCCATCCAGCCATTTCATCCACTGTCGTCCCCTTCTCCTCCTGCCCTCAATCCCTCCCAGCATCAGAGTCTTTTCCAATGAGTCAACTCTTTGCATGAGGTGGCCAAATTACTGGAGTTTCAGCTTTAGCAACCTTCCAAAGAACACCCAGGGCTGATCTCCTTTAGAATGGACTGGTTGGATCTCCTTGCAGTCCAAGTAGATGGAAACAGGGTATTATGCTAAGTGAAATAAGTCACACAAAGAAAGACAAATTACCATATGATTTCACTTTTATGTGCAAGCTAAAAAGTAATACAAATGAAAAAACAAAACAAACTCATAGATAGGGTGAACTAACTGGTAGTCATCAGAGCAGAGGGAGTTTGGGGATTGGGTGAAATAGGTGAAGGAGATTAAGAGGTACAAACTTCCAGTTATAAAATAAATAAGCCACAGGGATGTAATATAGGGCATAAGGAATATAGTTAACAATACTTTAATAATAGATGTGTAGGTGGTGACTTATTGTGGGGATCATATCATAGTATATTCAAATGTCAAATCACTATGTTGTACACCTGAAATTGGCATAATATTGTACATTCACTATACATCAGGTAAAAAAATGTTAAATGGATTAATAGAAAACTGAATCACTTATGTTTAAATGGACAGTCAAGGGGGTTTTTGTATTGCATTGTTTACTGTTTGGTATAACTTTGCAAACAGTAAAGGTACTTATAACAAAAGCACAATTTTACAAAGTAGAAAAAGAACTTAAATATGTAAGTATTCATCCAAAGGCTCTAACTCTTTTCTGATGAAATCTGTTTTCCCAAAATGACAATTGAAGACAAGTGGGAGAGTGAGTTGCCATTCAAGTGTAATGGATTTATAACATTGTATAACAAAAAATCATTAAACTAACAAGTTATGAAAGTGAAAGTCACTTAGTCATTTCCAGCTCTTTGCGACACTATAAATTATACACTCCATGGAATTCTCCAGGCCAGAATACTGGAGTGGGTAGCCATTCTCTTCTCCAGGGGTCTTTCCAACCCAGGGATTGAACCCAGGTCTCCCTCATCGAAGGTGGATTCTTTACCAGCTGAGCCACCAGGGAAGCCCAAACTAACAAATTATAGAAGCTTCAATTTGGAGTGGCCACACTGGATCTCTTCTAATGGTCTGTTCTCCTGGCTTGTGCTCATCGCCCAGTTGTGTCCGACTCTTTCGCAACCCTATGGTATGGCTCCTCTGTCCATGTGATTTTCCAGGCAAGAATATTGGAGCAGGTTGCCATTTCCTCCTCCAGGAGATCTTCATTACTCGGCAGGAATCCGCGACTCCAGGAATCCGCGACTCCTGTGTCTCGTGCAGAGGCAGGCAGATTCTTTACCACTGAGCCACCTGCAGAGCCCTTTTCCAGCACAGATTGTTGTTTGTTTAGCCACTTCAGTCATGTCCGACTCTTTTGCAACCCCATGCGCTGCAGCCTGCCAGCTCCTCTGTCTATGGGATTCTCCAGGCAAGAATACGAGAATGAGTTGCCATTTCCTTTTCCAGGGTCCAACACGGATAAGCCTGTTTTACCAGCAGTTAAAAGTGGAGCCCAAGGAGCCAAAACAGGAGTGCTGCTGGGGTTCTACACTCAGGTAATCACCTTCTTTTAATCACCTTCATTTTCAGTTGCTATCATTTGTTTGCTAAAATCATTTTTTTTTAAATTGACATACCTGGCGCTAATTACAAGCTGATTGTTGTTGCTGACTCTTTCCTTTCAAAACAATACTCCAAATACAAAGCAGTATCTGAAAATAAACTCAATAAGTAGTAATCATACCACAATTACATTTCACAAGCACTTTTATTTTTTTATTAATTTAAATTTATTTATTTTAATTGGAGGCTAATTACTTTACAATATTGTATTGGTTCTGCCACACATCAACATGAATCTGCCACAGGCATACATGTGTTTCCCATCCTGAAAGCCCCTCCTATCTCCCTCCCAGTACCATCCCTCCGGGTCATCCCAGTGCTCCAGCCCCAAGCATCCTGTATCAAACTTGGACTGGCGATTCATTTCTTATATGAAAAAAATTTCATGCCTTTAAAATTATGTTCTTCATTAGTATTTCCTAAATTGGGGGTAATTATCAAAATGTGCAGCTTCCCAGGTGGCGCCAATGGTAAAGAACCCGCCCGCCAATGCAAGAGACATAAGAGACATGGGTTCGATCCCTGGGTCAGGAAGATCCCTTGGAGCAGGGCATGGCAACCCACTCCAGTATTCTTGCCCCGAGAACCCAATGGACAGAGGAGCATCAACAGCTATGGTCCATAGGGTCACAAACAGTCAGACACAACTGCAGCAACTTAGCACACACAGGGCAAGTCTCTTTGGAATATGCCACATTTTAGAAAAATATCCCCTTTTTTGTCTGAATATTGCTTTCACATAAATATAAAGATTTGACCTTGTAATTTTCAATGTTTCATTGCAATTTTACTAGCATTTGGGCTCTGGAAGAATCCTGCTGTTTTCCTTGCAATAAAAGGACTTTAAAATAACTTTCCAGCCCACACTTTACTTGGAGAGCACAGAAGATGATGGCTGTAAAAAAATCTCTAATCAATCTCTAAAGCACTCTTGAGAATTTCAAGTTACTGTTTGAATTCTTTGCATGCAGAGATTTGTAGGAATTTATGAACATTTTCTTTCTATTGTTTTCTATCAAATGATTTCCAGTTTATCAATTTGCAATTTTTACTCATGTTGGGTAAGTATGAAAAAAATAATCTCAAAGGGAGAAGCTTCAAATAAACTCATCAAGTAGAAACTTATTTCAGTTCAAGAAACTTCTAATAGAAATGCTCTTATTCTGTTGATATTTTCTTAAAAGTCTCTTTCTCTTCCCATGTTTAATGGAAAGGTTCCATTTTGCAAATAAAAGAAGACATTCTGGTATGTGTGCTGATTTTAAAATGAACATTTCATTTTGTACAATTGAAGAAAAATGAGATTAACAAAGAAATAGTAATAGATTGTGATAGGAAGCTCTCCCCGTACCTCTTTCAGACACCCAATCTGAGTAACAAATGTTTCAGTTCAAACCACAGTATTGCATCCAAACTATTTCAATGCCTCTTTTGCTCTTTATTGGTTTCTAAAAGGGTTTATCAATAAGGAAAATTTATGTTCTAATCTCTTCCACTCTGGAATATAAAATCTTTCCTAAGGTCATGATTTTGTTGAAGTCTCAAAGAAATGTTAGTAGCTGCTGATAAAAAGAGATTAACTGCAGTGGAAAAGGTCAGGTGCTCATCACCTGATTAAAACACTATGTCAATGTAATATAGTAGTCAAGGTACACCTTTCAGATAAAGCAGGAATGGGAAATAGTAGTATATTTTTAAATCCCCCTGGTTGTGAGCATTCTGGTTTCATACACTCAAGGGAGGCCATCTGGGCTAATAGAGTGGCTTAAAAGCGTTTTGAAAACCTATCCATTACAAGAATTTTATTATTCATTGTGAACCAACACATAAGAATAAATACAGTTTATAAAAGAGTGCCTATCCTTAATATGTATCATAACTAATATTTTCTATTAATTTTTTTTTAAATGCTTTTTGAGACCATAGACTTGTTAACTGTGACCTTACACAAGGCTTTTAATCTTGTCTTTCTTAATTTCAGTTTTCCACTCCAACTCACAAAATTAAATGAGCTAAAGTATGTGAAGTTCTTAGGGTCATGAACTCTCAATGTATTAATATTTTATTCCCTCCTGTCCACACCACACTTTTACTTTCTTTAGAGTCTATGCTCATATTACATTGACAAAAAAAAATTAAAATGCATCAAAAATTAAAATAAATGTACACACAAATATGATAGCTGGCTATAGAAACAACTTAATTAATCACATCTCCTTGCCTCCATGACCCTGCATCATCTACTTCCTTACCAACAAATGCCTTCTTTTGACCAGTGAGATTTAAGCAAATGTGACAAACAGAGGCTTAAAAATTGCTTTTTCATTAGACTTCTCTTCCTGCTACTGGGAACTCTCTCTTGCAACTTTTGAAATGCTGCCACCATGTGAACAAGCCTGTACAAGCAGGCTACGGACTTGTGGTCCAGCTGACAGCAGAAATGAACAAATATTTGGGTAAGGTCATCCTAAAGCATGTCAGACTACAGCTGAATGAGATGGGCAAAGGAATATCCACCCTGAATTGCTGACCCATAGATACACAAACAAATAAAATGGCTATTTCATTTAAGCAACTATTAAATAAGTTGGCTTTAAGCCACTCAATTTGGGGGTGGTTTATTATGCAGCTTTTTCAACTGCATAGTTCTCATTTTTATAGTAAGATTTTAAAAATAAGAACTTGCTTGAAAAGATACACATTAAGAAATCCTTAACCAGGGGAAATGAAGTCAAAGAATATTATTTTTTTTCCCAAGAATTCATGTAGCTCAAGTCTTTGATGGCTGAGCTCCTAAACAAAATATATATTAATAATATGTAAATACTCTCTATTTTGTGACTAGTGATATCACAAGAGAAGTAAAAGAAAGAATATTTTATTCCCAGGTTACTTCCAGGAGAGACGACAACTGAGGAATCTGTGATGTGATTTTTCCTGAAGAAACACGGCAAAGTAATTTTTAAAAGAAAATAGAGACCTTTCCCTAGTAAGAGCAAAGTGGAAAACGTTACAAAGGCACTTCAAAAACTTGTCAGGTATATGTAGGGAAAAAATTTACTGACATAAAAAAGTAAATGATAATAAGTTCACTATTAATTTTTTAAACTTTTTATTTTGTATTGGGGTATAGCCAATTAACAATGTTGTGATAGTTTTGGGTGAACAGCGAAGGGATTCAGTCATATGTGTACATGTATCCATTCTTTCCCAAACCACCTTCCCATCCAAGCTGCCACATAACACTGAGCAGAGTTCTATGTGCTGCACAGGAGGTCCTTGTTTTTGGTTATTGATTTTAAACACAGTGCGCACATGCCCACCCCAAAGTCCCTAACTATCCTTTCCTCCCATCCTTCTGCCTCCCGGCAACCATAAGCTCAGTCTCGAAGTCTGTAAATCCACCATTAATTTAAAAAGAAACTTCACACTGGGCTTCCTGAATACTTTATAGAAACCTGATCAAAATAGGCGATTTTAAAATGTGGGTCACACTTATATGCGGAATCTAAAACAAAATTATACAAATGAACTTATTTACAAAACAGAAATAGATGCAAAGACACAGAAAACAAATTTAGGGTTACCAAAGGGGAAAGGGGTGAGGGGAGGGATAAATTAGGAGTTTGAGATTAACAGATACAAACTACTATATATAAAATAGATAAACAAGGTATAGCACAGGGAACCATACACAATATCTTATAATAAGCTATAATGGAAAAGAATCTGAAAAATTATATATATATATATATATACACACACACACACATATAACTGCATCACATTGTTATATACCAGAAACTAATACAACATTGTTAATCAATTATACTGTAATTTTAATTAATTAATTAAAAAATAAAATTTTAAAGAATGGGTCATAATAATGTACTTCATCCCACACGAGGCCAAAAAAAGAAAAAAATTATAGTGGCAAAATTTTCAGTGGCAAAATTAGATATGGGCAAGATGTGACCAAATCTTCAAAACAAAGAATTGATTCTGATTAAATAATTTCAGAGAAATAAAAATAAAATGAAAAATACTGAAAAAAAAAAAGAAATCTGCACGATAAAGCATACATATAGGGTTCAAGCAAAAATAAAAGTATCTTAAAATAACTAACTACAAGCCTATTGGATTTAACTATAACTTGATCCAAGGTACCACCTTTTAATGTGTTTAATTAAAAGGGAAATGGCCAGAAAACAAGAAAGTGTGGGTTTCTTGGTAAGACCTGTCTTTTTCTATACCTAGTAAAGAGGGCTCCTCTCAAGTCAATGGGTCCACTGAGTCCGCCTTTTCATACTGTTCATGGGGTTCATGAACTGTTCACGGGCTTCTGAGTCGGTCTAGCAGGCCTCTCCCTTTTGTGGAGATGGAGGCATTAGAACCAATGTAAGTAAACAGTTGTGCACCTACTCCCCTTTGTTCAGGTGCACACTTACCTGGATCCTTCTGACAATTTGAATTCAATATTGTACTCTTCAGGAAAACTATTTAAGCTGACCCAATTTTCCTGACATTTGTAGTTTTGTCCTAAAATAATAAATTCACATTCCTACTTGTAGATTTTTTTTAAAGTACTGTTTATATAAAGAAAGCTGAGCCCCGAAGAATTGATGCTTTTGAACTGTGGTCTTGGAGAAGGCTCTTGAGAGTCACTTGGACTGCAAGGAGATCCAACCAGTCCATCCTAAAGGAGATCATTCCTGAATATTCATTGGGAGGACTTATGTTGAAGCTGAAACTCCAATAATTTGGCCACCTGATGCAAAGAGCTGACTCATTTGAAAAGACTGTGATGCTGGGAAAGGTTGAAGGTGGGAGGAAAAGGGGAAGACAGAGGATGAGATGGTTGGATGGCATCACAGACTCAATGGACATGAGTTTGAGTAAACTCTGGGAATTGGTGATGAACAGGGAGGCCTGGCGTGCTGCAGTCCATGGGGTCACAGAGAGTCGGACACAACTGAGCAACTGAACTGAACTGAACTAATACAAGTAAAACTACATATGAAATAAATTTTTAAATTGTACAAATTTTAAAAATTAAAAGATATATCTCCTGAAAAGGTAACTTCCATAGTAGAATTCATATTCCTCCTCATTTAGATGTCATTTATGAGGCAATATGTTGCTCTGCTGCAAACATTAATGTCTCCTTTTTTTCATAACAATAAAGGATTCTGGACTTAGAAAAGACCTGAGAGGTCATCAGGTTTAGCCAGTCACCCAAAGCAAAAATCTTTTCAGTATTCTCCCTGACAAGTGGTTTGCTAATAGCTGTTTGAACCATGACAGGGAACTAACTCATTGTTCTACCAACTAAAACAGTCCCTTTAGTTTCAAATGGCTTTAATAGTTTAAAAGCTCTTTCTTATATTAAACCCAAACTGATTCTCTATAACTGTAATTCATTCATCTTTTCTCTTTTCTGTCCCTCTGGCACTTCAAAGATTAAGACTACTCCCAATTGTACATGACAGCTCTTCAAGTATTTGAAGACAGAGATAACATTCCCAGGACTAAAATCCAGATTTAACAGTTCCTCAAATCAAATAGTCAGAACATTCTTTATTAGTTTGGTCTGGTCTCCAAGTACAAGC
Source organism: Oryx dammah (assembly GCF_014754425.2). NCBI lineage: Eukaryota > Metazoa > Chordata > Mammalia > Artiodactyla > Bovidae > Oryx > Oryx dammah. Next base: position 80,940,052 of record NW_024070213.1, on the reverse strand, counting down.
AGATGGTTGATTAACTTTTTAGTATATGAAATGAGACCTGATCAAAATGTATGAGACGTGGTCTGCTACTGCTTGAGTATGATTCTTTTCCTTATTTTGGAAAACAACTCTATGTATTATGGCATGAGCTATCCTAAGTCATTTCACACTAGTGATTCCCATTCAGCCTCCAGTCAGCTAAAACCTTAAGAGCTTTACTAAACAAGCTTCCATTAAAAGTACAGCCTGGTACTGATGAAATTATTTGCAGGCATCACTGGAGACACAAACATAGAGAACAGACTTATGGACATAGTGGATGGGGGGAGGAAGGAGAGAGTGGGATGTACGGAGAGAGTAACGTGGAAACTGACACTACCATATGCAAAATACATAGCCAATGGGAATCTGCTGTTTGACTCAGGGAACTCAAACCAGGGCTCTGGAACAAGCTAGAGGGGTAGAATGGGAAGGAGGTGCGAGGGAGGTTCAAAAGGGAGGGGATCTATGTATACCTATAGCTGATACATGCTGATGTTTGGCAGAAACCAACACAATTCTGTGAAGCAATATATCCTTCAATTTTAAATAATAAATAAATTTTAAATTTTAAAAAAGTACAGCCTGTATTTTTCCTGTAGAATCCAAGTGTAGGATCTAAAATTGTCTCTAATTTTCCTCTTGTTACTTTCAGCCCATTACTCGAGTCTATGCATACATGGTATGTGCATGCTCAGTGGTGTCCGAGTCTGCAACCCCAAGGATGGTAGTCTGCCAGGCTCCTCTGTCCATGGAATTTTCCAGGCAAAAAGTACTGGAGTGGGTTGCCATTTCTTTCTCCAGGGAATTGTCCCAAGCCAGCGAATCTGTGTCTCCTGCATTGGCAGATGGATTCTTTACCATTTGCACCACATGGGAAGCCAAAGAATTCTTAATTAATTTGGCTCAGTTCCTCAGCCTCTTTACCATCATCCACACTACTGATAGGCTGATAGGCCAGGGGAAGACCCAGAGCCCTGTAGCACACCATTAGAATTGCTAAGGGTCATCTGGCTATTGGTCTTTTTAACATGTGCTTCTCCCTGTAATCCTAAAACCAAAACACTCTATGTATTTTTTTCAGTATAAGATAATGAATTGTTATCATAAAGGCACTGGGTTTTGGGCAAAAATCATCTTTATTTAGTTGAGAATGCAGTGTACCATGATAGCCTGCTATGTTTTCTGTTTAAATCTTTAAAAAATAAATATATTCATACATTATATTAATAATCACCAAATGAATCCTATATAAAGCAGGTATTATTATTTTTATTTTATAGCTGGGAAAACTCAATGTGGCTAAAACTGCAGGTTCTCTGGAGTCAGAAAACCTGCGTTTGAATTCTGACTGTGCCCAACACAATATTAGCTACTTAACCTTTGTTAGCCAACTCTCCACCTAAGATTTTCATGAGCAGTAAATAAAACGATACATAGAAACCATGTAACACAGCACTTGGAAAATAGTAAAGTCTTAATAAGCATTATCTATAATTATTATAGCCAAAGACAAAAGAGTTAGAAAAGCATCAGAGACAGGATTTGAAGCAGAGCTTGACCTCAAAGCTACTACAAATATGCCTAGTCAAGGACACATACAACTAATTTTTTTTCTTCTTAGAAAATACAACCAGTCTTCCTGATCCTATCATTTGATGTCATAGAAAAAAAATAGGATTTTGAGACTGGTAAGAGAAACAATGGAACGAAAGACATATTCTACTTAGAGATTTTATAGTGACAACTTAAGGATAAAAACCAGGCTAAGGTCTAGGCAGAGGAATCAGAGATCAAACTGCCAACATCTCCTGGATCACTGAAAATACAAGAGAGTTCCAGAAAAACACCTACTTCTGTTTCATTGACTATGCCAAAGCCTTTGACTGTGTAGATCACAATAAACTGTGGAAAATTCTTAAAGAGATGACCACTTGACCTGCCTCTTGAGAAATCTGTATGCAGGTCAGGAAGCAACAGTTAGAACTGGACATGGAATAACAGACTAGTTCCAAGTCAGGAAAGGAGTACATCAAGGCTGTATATTGTCACTGTGCTTATTTCACTTATATGCAGAGTATAAGAGAAATGCTGGGCTGGATGAAGCACAAGCTGGAATCAAGATTGCTGGGAGAAATATCAATAACCTCAGATATGCAGATGACACCACCCTTGTGGCAGAAAGCAAAGAAGAGTTAAAGAGCCTCTTGATGAAAGTAAAAGAGGAGAGTGAAGAAGTTGGCTTAAAACTCAACATTCAGAAAACTAAGATCATGACATCTGGTCCCATCACTTCATGGCAAACAGATGGGAAAACAGTGAAAACAGTGGCAGACTTTAGTTTTGGGGGTTCCAAAATCACTGCAGATGGTGACTGCAGCCATGAAACTAAAACATGCCTGCTCCTTAGAAGAAAAGCTATGACCAACCTAGACAACATATTAAAAAGCAGCCATTACTTTGCCAACAAAGGTCTGTCTAATTAAGGCTATGGTTTTTCCAGTTGTCATGTATGGACGTGAGAGTTTGACTATAAAGAAAGCTGAGCACCAAAGAATTGATGCTTTTGAACTGTAGTGTTGGAGAAGACTCTTGAGAGACCATTGGACTTCAAGGAGATCAAACCAGTCCATCCTGAAGAAAATCATTCCTGAATATTCATTGGAAGGACTGATTTTGAAGCTGAAACTCCAATACTTTGGCCACCTGATGCAAAGAACTGACTCATTTGAAAGACACTGATTCTGGGAAAGATTGAAGGCAGGAGAAGGGGACGACAGAGGATGAGATGGTTGGATAGCATCACTGACTCAGTGGACATGAGTTTGAGTGGACTCCGGGAGTTGGTGATGGACAGGGAGGCCTGGCGTGCTGCAGTCCATAGGATTGCAAAGAGTCAGACACAACTGAGTGACTGGACTGAAGAACTAGGTCACAAGATCAAGATGAGTTACAAGGTAGACAAGCAGTAGTTCAAAGTGGGACATTCATGAGACAGCAACAAATTCCTCTGCTATTAAGTATTTGAGGGCAAATATGAATGGCATTTTTATTTTTTGGGTAACCATAAATTTTCTTGACTTCTCTAACCTTCCTGGGCCTTAGACTACCCCTCAATTTATTATGGGTGCCTATTATTATTATAGGATGAGAAATGAGAGATATTGGTCAAAGGATACAAAATTTCAGTTATGAGAGATCTAAAGGTTAAGAAGATAAATTTATTATGCATTATGTATTAAATCCATTATTCATTAGTATGACATAATATTAACAGACATATCAATATTACTCAGGATAAAAATCTCAAAAGAAGACATACAAATCTTCAACAAATATGTATTTTTGAACATTCAACATCACTAATCATCAGGGAAGTGCAAATCAAAATCATAATGAGACATCCATCACTTCACACCTCTTAGAATGGCTGTCATCAAAAAGACAAGATAACAAGTGTTGTTGAGGGTATGGAAGAAAAGGAGCCCTCCTAAACTGTTGTTTAGGAACGTAAATTGTAGCCATTACAGAAAACAGTATGGAGGTTCCTCAAAAAATTAAAAACAGAACTACCATTAATGATCCATGACTGACTGAGTATGTACCTAAAGGAAAGAAAATCATTATCTTAAGGAAATACCCATGCTCATTTCAGTGTTATTCACAGTAACCAAGATACGGGAGCAACCATATTGTGTCTGTAGAATGATGAATGAGTAAAGAACATATAAATATGTGTGTGTATATATGCATATACATACATACATATAGTAGAATATTATTCAGCCTTTAAAAAGATAGAAATTCTGTCATATGCAACAATAGGGGTGAACTTTGAGGACAACAGGCTAAGAGAAATAAGCCACTGACAGAAAAACAAGTACTGCATAACCTCACCTATTATGTTAGTCGCTTAGTTTTGTCCTGACTCTTTGTGACCCCATGGACTGTAGCCCACCAGGCTGCTCTGTCCATGGAATTCTCCAGACAAGAATACTGGAGTGGGTTGACATTCCCTTCTCCAGGGGATCTTCCTGACCCAGGGATCGAACCCAGGTCTCCTGCATTTCAGGCCAATTCTTTACTATCAGAGCCACCAGGGAAGCCCAATCTTACCAATATGTGGATCTAAAAAGTTGAACTCATACAAGCAGAGTAGGATGATGATTACCAGGGGTTTGGAGGCAGGGGGTGGAGGATGTGGAAAGGGAGACATTGGTCAAAGAGCACAAAGTTTCAGCTATGCAAGATGAAGAAAGTCTAGAGATCTACTATGTATCATGGTGACTAATGGACTGTAGTCTACAGGGCTCCTCTGTCCGTTGGACTTTCCAGGGAAGGGTATTGAAGTGGGTTGCCATTTCCTTCTCCAAAATTAACAAGGGTATATAATATATTTGAAATTTGCTAAAAGAGTAGATCTTAAAAGTTCTCACCACAAAGAAAAAAAAAGGTAACTATGTAAGATGATGGATATGGTAATTGACTTGATTTTAGTAATCACTCCACAATGTTTATCCCACTCCAGTACTCTTGCCTGGAAAATCCCATGGACAGAGGAGCCTGGTGGGCTGCGGTCCATAGGGTTGCTAAGAGTCGGACATGACTGAGCGACTTCACTTTCACTTTTCACTTTCAGGCATTGGAGAAAGAAATGGCAACCCACTCCAGTGTTCTTGCCTGGAGAATCCCACAGATCGGGGAGCCTGGTGGGCTGCTGTCTATGGGTCGCACAGAGTCGGACACGACTGAAGCGACTTAGCAACAGCAGCAGCCACATGTTTATGTATATCAAATCATCACACTGTACACATTAAATATAATACAACTTCTGTCAGTTATATCTAAATAAAGCTGGGGAGGAAGAATATAAAGATACAAAATTACACAGTTGTTTATTTTATGGTTTTCTAGTAAAAGAAATATCTATTTCTATGTTGTAACAAAGTTGAAGAGGCTGTATTAAATACATGATAACTGGGATAAAAGACAACAAAAATGTTCATCTGGAACAAGGTAAGGTAAGACAGAGGGAGAAATAAAAAATTTGCTTATCTTACTCAATGAAGAAGACAGAATTAGGAACAGAAATTCAGTTCTTTCAAGAAAACAGAAAGAAGCATTCTTCTTCTATCAGGTATCAGTCAGTCTAATGTGTATTTAAGCACTAAGCACTCTTAAAAATAGGTTAAAGAATCAGGAACTCAGAAATACAGTAAGTCCAACAGAAAGTTTACTTTTCAAAGAATAATTCCAGCTTCATATTCCTTCATTTTAAACAAACAATAACATCAATATTCTCCTATACAATAAAAAGGTTTCTGAATAAAATCAAATTTTAAAATTCTGAAGTTTACTTAGTCTTTAATTCTGGGGCTCAACCAGAAATGTTCAATCAGGGCTTCTCTAAACACTGAGATTAATGACAAAAGATGGTGAAATGCCACAGTTCTGTGTCAGGCGATGTCAGACAGGATGGCACAGACAGACCTTTCCAGAGTATAACAAAGGCAGGAAATCCTTCCAGTTGTGGCTTCAACTCAAATGACTGAACGGTATAGAAAAAGTTACTTTATTCTGTTTAATTAAACCCTCATTTCTCTTGGCTGACAACTAGAATGGTTCTGTGGAAAAGACTAGGTCACATAGAATTCTTCTACAATCCATAAGAATTCTTGTTTAATATACCTAAACTGACAAAATTATGCAAAACTATCTTTTTTTTGGCTTCACAGGTGCCTCAGTACTCAAGCAAATATCACTATTTTAAAATAAGAATTCATTAAATTATAGCATATAAAAATGGAACATAATCTTGATTTAGGAATAGCTTAAGAAGTTCACCTGCAGTATCCTTTAAATGCTAGGTGTCCAAAGAAGTATCTCAATAAGAATAATGCCATCCCAGAAACTAATCCCAAACCAAGGACCCAAGGTTGCCTGAGTAGGCCTGAATGAAAAGCTCTGCAGCAGTAAGCATATGGCAGTCCCAAAGTACATGCCATTGCTAGTCTTGTTTCAGAGTTTTACTCTTGATACACTCCAAAGTATTAACTATTTTATAATGTGGAGAAATGATTTCAAAATGTGGTGCTGGAAAAGACTCTTCAGAGTCCCGTGGGCTGAAAGGAGATCAAAAGAGTTGATCCCAAAGGAAATAAACCCTGAATATTCATTGGCAGGACTGATGCTGAAGTTGAAGCTCCAATACTTTGGCCACCTGATGCGAAGAGCTGACTTGTTGGAAAAGATCCTAATGCTGGGAAAGATTGAGGGCAAGAGGAGAAGGGAGCAACAGAGGATGAGATGGTTGGATGGCATCATCAACTCAATGGACACAAATCTGAGCAAACCCCAGGAGAAAGTGAAGGACAGGGAAGGCTGTTGTGCTGCAGTCCATGGGGTCACAAAGAGTTGGACATGACTTAGTAACTAAACAACAACAACAAAACGTAGTGAAAAATAACCTGCCAACAACAAAATATCATCATTTAAAGGGTTACCTCACTTTGCATTGCATGAACACTTTCAAATCCATCATCATCATCTCTTATCCTTCTCAAAACAAGTCTAAAACGTAAGTCTACAGACATGTACACTGAGGCTTAAAGACTTAAACAACTTGCATAAGCTCAGACAATTAATAAACAGAGCCAAGACTCAAAGCTCCACCATCTTACTGAAAAACTTACTTTTGCCCAGTTACAGTCACTTTGTCTCCAAATCCCCTAAACCTGCAACCACTGTCCATTATTCCAGCTCCAAAGTCTTATCTTCTTGGTTCCTCTATGCACACTTTCACTTTCTAAAAAGAGCAAGAAATATATGAAGGAAAATGTAACACTTTCCAAACATGTTTATCTATAACAAAAATTATATTTCTCCATGAAGGAAAAAAAAAAATACAAGAAAGCCCAAGGCAATGATCAGAAATCTAGAATCACCACAGAAAATATACTGGAGCACATGCCCTATCTGTGCTCATGGTGATCAAAATGGCCACAAACAAACCTTCTTTTGAACTGCTGCAGTGAGGAGTACTAACTGTAGTTATCTGACCCATACAAGGTTTCAAATTTTTCCCTGTACACATTAACACCATCCATGATCATTAAGCTAAAATCACACAGGAATCAAAATTAAAAATTGGTTTCACATAGCCAAGTTTGCATCTGGCACCTTCAGACAGATATCAAGGTATACTGATGTGAAATTAAAAAAAAAAAAACAATGCTGTAAAAAGAAAAAGTATGCATCCATCACTTAACCTGGAATAAAAACTTCTGGCTGAACAGCAGCTTCATATTTTCATTCTATCTAAAAACTCCCAGTCATGGAGGAAAGCTGACAAAATATGATAAGTGAGTTGAAAAGTTTTGAAAGGTTTACTAAAGCTAAAGAACTAAATAAAATGCAAGTAGTAAACAGTAGTTCTGTGGACACATCACTCCTACAAAAAATCATTCAAAACATGTTGTTTCATTAACACGTGATCAGCGTATTACTCTGTGATGGGGAAATTAAGGCCACAGTATTATGCTGCTGACTTTTCATAAGATTTCCTGTGTGCTGGACATTCATTCTCCAGTAGCAATTTAGGCAACTGAGAATTATGGGTTTGTTTTCCATTCCCTGTAGTATCATTTAAAATGTCACACTCTGTGCATGCTTCAGTCATCTCTGACTCTTTGTTACCCTATGGACTGTAGCCTGCTGGGCTCCTCTGTCCATGGAATTCTCCAGGCAAGAATACTGGAGTGTGTTCCTACTGGAGCGGGTTCCATTTCCTACTCCAGGGATCTTCCTGACCCAGGGATTAAATGCGTATCTCCTGCAGTGCAGGCTGATTCTTTATCACTGTGCCACCTGGCGAGCTGTCTGTGATTCCGTCACCTTTGTGTGTGTTAGTCACTCAGTCGTGCCCGACTCTTTGTGACCCCATGGACTGCAATCCACCAGGTTCCTCTGTCCATGAGATTTTCCAGGCAAGGATACTGGAGTGGGTTGCCATTTCCTTCTCCAGGAGATCTTCCCAACCCGGGGATCAAACCTGGGTCTCCTGCACTGCAGGCAGATTCTTTACTGACTGAGCTACAAGGGAAGCCCATAGCCTGTTTAATAATAAATCTTTTAGAAAGAAAATTCAATAATCCATTCAATCAACAAATGCTCACTGAGTACTTATTATGTGCCAGGTAGAAATCTCACTGCTGCTGCTGCTGCTGCTAAGTTGCTTCAGTCATGCCCAACTCTGTGCGACCCTATAGATGGCAGCCACCAGGCTCCCCTGTCCCTGGGATTCTCCAGGCAAGAACATTGGAGCGGGTTGCCATTTCCTCCTCCAATGCATGAAAGTGAAGAGACATCTCACTAAGTGCTGTCAATATCACAGCAAAGAAAATAGGCAGAACATAGGCTTTAATGATATACTAGACTGGACTGAATTAATAGGTATATACAGAACATTCCATTCTACAACAACAGATCACACATCCTTTTCAAGTGTACATAGAATAGTCCCCATGATAGTTAGCACGCTAATCTTTAAAAAAGCCTTGATAAAGTTAAAAAGATTAAAATCTTATCAAGTAGCTTTTCTAACCACTATGGTATAAAACTAGAAATCAACTGCATGAAAAAAGTAGGAAAAAAAAATTCAAATACATGTAATTTAAACAACATGCTAATAAACAACCAATGGATCACTTAAGAAATTGAAAGAAAATCAAGAAATAGCTGGAAACAAATGAAAATGAAAGCATAACATTCTAAAATCTATGGGACACAGTAAAGGAAGTTCTAAGGATGGTTTTAGCATTATAAGCCTACCTCTGAAACAAGAAAAATCTTGAATAAACAAACTAAACTTACATCTAAAGTAACTAGAAAAAGAACAAACAAAACCCAAAGCTAGTAGAAGGAAAGAAATAATAAAGATCAAAGAGGAAATAAAATAGAGAATTTTTAAAAAGTAGAATATTCAATGAAACTAAGAGCTGTGCTCTTTGAAGAGACAAAACTGATAAACCTTTAGCCAAACTTACCAACAGAAAAAGTGAGAGAGAGTCCAAAGAAATAAAATCAGAAATGACATAGGAGATATGAAAACCAACCCCAAAACACAAAGGATCATATGAAATTACTACAAACAGCTATAAATGCCAATAAAATAAAAAATCTAGAAAAAATGAGTAGTTTCTATAAATGGACACTCTTCCAAGACTGAATCAGAAAAAAAAAAAAAAAACAGAAAATATGAAGAGACCATTTACCAGTAATGAAATTGAATCAGTAATCAAAAAACTTTCAAACAGGTCAGGACTTTTTTTTACAGAGAAGAATTCTACAAAACATTTAAAGAAGAGTTAATATCTTTTTCCCAAACAATTCAGAAAAATTAAAGATGAAAGAATGCTACTGAAGTCACCTTCAAAGCATCAGCCCAATACTAAAAGAAAACAAAGATACACACATACACACTCTTACGGGCCAGTACCATTCATGAACACATATGCGAAAATCCCCAACAAAATATTAGCAAATCTAATCCAACAATACATTAAATGGATCATATACCATAATCAAACTGGACTTTTCTCAGGGATGCAATGATGGTTCAATATCCACAAATCAACCAATTTGATACATCAAATTTACAAATAAAGAATAAATATCATACAATCATCTCAATGGATGTAGAAAAAGAGCTTGTTACAAAATTCAACATCCGTTTATGGTAAAAACACTCAATAAAGTGGATATAGAGGGAACATGATGTAATAAAGGCTATCTATGACAAAGCAATCTAGAAGCATCTACTCTAACATCAGTAACAGGACAAAGGTGCCCACTCTTGCCACTTTTATGCAACACAGTATAGAAAGTCCTAGCCACAACAATCAGACAAGAAAAAGAAATAAAAGAAATCCAAATCAAAAAGGAAGAAGTAAAACTGTCACTGTTCATAGATGACATGATACTATACATAGAAAATCCTAAAGACATCACCAAAAACTATTAGAACTAATCAATCAATTCACTAAATTTGCAGAATGCAAAATTAATATACAAAAATAAGTTGCATTTCTATACACTAGTAACAAACTATCAGAAAGAGAAAAATAAGAAAACAAACCCATTTACAACTGTGTCAAAAAGGAAAATACCTAGGAACAACTATAACAAAAAGTAGGTTAAAGACCTGTACTCTGAAAATTATGACACTGATGAAAAAAATTGAACACAATACATACAAATGATAAGATATAGTATACCCATGGGTTGGAAGACTTAATAAAATGATAATACTACCCAAGGCAAGTTACAGATTCAGTGCAATCACTATCAAAATACCAGAGGCATTTTTTACAGAACTAGAACAAAGTATTCTAAAATTTGTATGGAAATAGAGCCACAAAAGACCCTGAATTGCCAAAGCAAACTAAAGAAAGAAAAATCAGAGGTACCATGCTCCCTGATATCACCTGTACTCGCTGGTACTGGTACAAAAAGATCAATAGGACAGAACAGAGAACCCAGAAGCAAAACTACACAGTCAATTAATTTACAACAAAGGAGACAGAAATGTACAATGGGAAAAAGATAGCCTCTTAAATATACATGCTGGTAAAAGTGAATAGCTTTGTGCAAAAAAATCAAACCAGGCTACTTTCTCATACCATATACAAAAATAAACACAAAATATATTAAACACGTTAATGTAAGACCTCAAACTACAAAACTCCCAGAAGAAAAGCTAGGCAGTAAACTCTTGACATCAATCTTAGTAATATTTTTGGTGATCTGTCTCCTCAGGCAAGGGAAACAAAAGCAAAAATAAACAAATGGGATTACATTGAACTAAAAATCTTTTGCACTGTGAGGGAAACTATCAGCAAGACCAAAAGACAATGTACTGAATGGGAGATGGTATTTCCAAATGATATGGTCAATAAGGAATTAAGTCCAAAACACTCAAAGAACTCATACAACTCAACATTAAAAAAAAAAAAAAAAAAAAAAACCTGATTAAAAATTAGGCATAGGACCTGAATACACTTTTTTCCCAAAGAAGACAAACAGATGGCCAATAGTCACATGAAAAGATGCTCACTTAGTAATCAGCAATCATTTGGGAAATTCAAATCAAAATCATAATGAGATACCACCTCACATCTGTCAGAATGGCTATTACCCAAAAGGTAACAAATAACAAGTCTTAGTGAAAACATAGAGGAAAAACTGCCCCCTGTTGGTGGGAATGTAAATTACAGCTGCTATGGAAAACAGTATGGAGGTTCCTCAAAAATTGAAAAATAGAACTTCCATATGATCTAGCAATTTCACTTCTGGGATGCAACCTAAGTGTTCATAAATAAAAGAATAAAGAAGACATGATATCTATATACACAATGAAACCATGTTCACCCATAAAAAGACAAAATATTTCCATTTGTCATAGCATGAATGGATCTAGAGGGTACTATGGTAAGTGAAGTAAGTTAAACAGTGAAAGACAAATGTCATATGACCTCACTTACATGTGGAATCTAAAAAACAAATCAAACAAACAAAAAATTAAAACAGAATCAAACAGATGGCTCCCAGAGGAGAAGGGGGGATGCAAATAGGTATAGGGGATTAAGAGGTACAAATACCTGGTTATAAAATTTTAAAAGTCATGAGGATGCAATTTATAGCATAAGCAATATGATCAATAATACTGTAAAAACATTGTATGGGGACAGATGATTACTAGACTTATCATGATGATCATTTCATAATGTATACAAATGTCAATAAAGTACATTTTCACCTAAAAAATTTTTTTAAAAACTACCACCCTCATAAAACTCATAATTTGATGAGAAATATATACAAGTAAAAAGGTAATTAAAACACAGTGTGGTAAATATGTTATGATGTGGATGATGCTCAGAGTTATGCAAATGTAAAGAAGGAACATTTTACCTGACCTTTAAGTGTTAGGATCATTTTCTAAGAGGAAGTGATGTCTAAGCAGAGACCTGAATAGATAGAATCAGCCAGAGGTGAGAAAGATATTGTTCTATTTATAGAACTAAAAGTTCACTTTGGATAGAACTTAGTCTTTGGGCAAAAGTAACAAGACAGCATAATAACAAAGTAAGTTGGGGCCATATTATTTTGAGCCTTTTAAGCCATGGAAGAAGTTGGACTTTATTATGAAGACAATGAAAACTGAAGAACTGTAAGCAGGGATATCTGTGTTTAAAGAGGAATCACCATAGTGTGGAGAATGAATTGGAAGGGGTAGCTGTTGCAGAATCCAAGGAAAAAACCATAGGGGGGTAGCAGTAGGACAGACCTAAGTAGATCCATTTGAGAGGTATTTAGCAGGTATAATCAAAGAACCTTTGTGACATTGCATGTATAAAGTAAGCAAAGAAAAGAAAGAATCAACAGCACCTAAGTGTCCCAACTCAGCAGTTAGTTAGATACTAGTGGCGTTCACTGTATGGAACAAAGCAGGGCTGCGATGCGGGATTTGAGTTGAGTTCAATTTGGGATTTATCAAGGGTAAATATTGTTGAGATGCTTGAATGGATACTTATGGCAGTTAAAATGATATGCATCTCAGAAGAAAAATAAGCGATAAATATTTTAGAAGTACTGACGTAAGAACTATCAATCAAGCCAAGAGGATGGGTCTCATACAAGAAGGCTGATGAGAGCTGAAAGAAAACTAAAAAGCAATACTTGAGAGGAGAGAATAAAAAGAAGAGGGGAGTATATGGACATAGAAACCAAGAATATATAGCATCTCAAAAAAGCAGAAATGATCCTAAGTGCCAAATGCAGGAGGGAGAGGTCAAATAAAGACTAAGAAGTATCCATTAGATGGTTTGACAGGAGGTGATAGGGGACAGTGTGGATTTTAGACACACCCAGAACAATGGCAAGATTTACAACAGAGAGCAAGCCAATGAGATGGGTGCTAAAGCCTTTTACATGAATAAGAGAGAATAATCAGCAAGTTGCTAGATGACAGGTTGGAAGAATTACAAAGTGAGTGCCAGAAGCCTCGTGGGGATTTTATATGAGGGCAGGGTATAACTTTAATTTTTAAAGGCATGATAATAAATTGTAGCCCACTAACAGACATCTATCACAAAGAGTATCTGCTCCCATCTTTACCTGAAACCATGACATGAATTTTCTGCTTCATTCTGCAAGTAAAAGGGTATTCCCATGTCTCTGTTGTGCTTTCTCTGGTTAGGGATGCTATGACATTACTAGCTGAAAGCATTTTATCATATCTTTTTATATTTCTGCTTATAATATAATTCTTACTTCCTGAAGTAAAATTCAAACTCATTTCCTGCTAAAAGGATACACATATATATCAATGTGTCACACAAAGCTCACGAGGAAGTGTTAGGTGATTTTAGCTAAGAATTATTTGCTCAAGTGTAGGCTGCAGTAAAAACTGCCAAGTCTGGAAATAGTTTTAAATACAGGTATTTTCTCATGCCTAACTTAAAGAGCATTACACAATTACTCCTAAATTAAAGTGGTATATGGCACCTGTAATCTGATGACTCAAAGAATTTGCACTGCTCTAAAGAAAGAAATAGAAAAGACCTGCAGAGTTTTAACTACCCCTATAGTCAGAACAGGAGGAGAAGTTGTCTTGAATTAACCTTCCTTCACCAGGTTTTCAAGCCAAATATACACCTTCTTAGTAACAAACACTTAAAAAATAGGTTGTCTAACAACAAATCATGGAATTACATAACTGGAAAACTTGAAGATATTACCTGACAATCGCTTTTTCCTTGATCACAAATAGAACTTTATATCTAAAAGAAACCATCCATCTGCAGAAAAAAAATTGGCAAAAACTTTTGCCATGATGCTTGATATTGTTGTAAAAGCCCAATAGGTAATATGCTCTCCTTAGAAACTAATGACTTCCACTTGGGTGCCACACCTACAATGAGGTCAGTCCTAGAGACTGGAAATAAAGACCATACTGAGACACCAAGAAAGAATCAGCTCACTAAAATTCATTATTCTAGTTACTGTAAGCAAATTACTAGGAAGGTCACTGAGGGTCTTCTTTATGACAATTCATAGAAAAATTATCTCTGACTTCCATAAGAAGATGAATAGTGCCTCTAAAATCCACCGTATGATACACTATACAGTCTCTGTGTCTGATCTGTTCAGTTCAGTTGCTCAGCTGTGTCTGGCTCTTTGCAACCCCATGGACTGCTGCATGCTAAGCTTCCCTGCCCATCACCAACTCCTGGAGCTTACTCAAATTTATCTCCATCAAGTCAGTGATGCCATCCAACCATCTCACCCTCTGTTGTCCCCTTCTCCTCCTGCCTTCTAACTTTCCCAGCATCAGGGTCTTTTCCAATGAGTCAGTTCTTCACATCAGGTGGCCAAAGTATTGGAGGTGAAGCTTCAGCATCAGTCCTTCCAATGAATATTCAGAACTGACTTCCTTTAGAACGGACTGGTTGGATCTCAGTGCAGTCCAAGGGACTCTCAAGAGTCTTCTCCAACACCTCAGTTCAAAAGCATCAATTCTTCGGTGCTCAGCTTTTTTTCTGGTCCAGATCTCATGTCCATACACAACTACTGGAAAAACCATAGCTTTGACTAGACAAACATTTGTTGGCAAGGTAATGTCTCTGCTTTTTAATATGCTTTCTAGGTTGGTCATAGGTTTTCTTCCAAGGAGCAAGCATCTTTTAATCTCATGGCTGCAGTCACCATCTACAGTGATTTTGGAGCCCTCCCAAAATAAAGTCTCTTACTGTTTGAATTGTTTCCCCATCTATTGCCATGAAATAATGGGACCAGATGCCATGATCTTAGTTTCCTGAATGTTGAGTTTTAAGCCAACTTCTTCACTCTCCTCTTTCACTTTCATCAAGAGGCTTTTTAGTTCTTCTTTGCTTTCTGCCATAAGGGTGGTATCATCTGAATATCTGAGGTTATTGGTATTTCTCCCAGCAATCTTGATTCCAGCTTGTGCTTCATCCAGCCTGGCATTTTGCCTGATGTACTCTGCATATAAATTAAAAGAGCAGGGTGACAATATACAGCCTTGACGTACTCCTTTCCCAATCTGGAACCAGTCTATTGTTCCATGTCTAGTTCTAACTGTTGCTTCTTGACCTGCATACAGATTTCTCAGGAGGCAGGTCAGGTAGTCTGGTATTCCCATCTCTTGAAGAATTTTCCACAGTTTGTTGTGATCCACAGAGTCAAAGGCTTTGGCGCAGTCAATAAAGCAGAAATAGATGTTTTTCTGGAACTCTCTTACTTTTTTGATATCTAACAGATGTTGGCAATTTGATCTCTTGTTCCCCTGCCTTTTCTAAAACCAGCTTGAACATCTGGAAGTTCACAATTCACGTAATGCTGAAGTCTGGCTTGGAGAATTTTGAGCATTACTTTGCTAGCATGTGAGATGAGTGCAATCATGCAGTAGTTTGAGTATCCTTTGGCACTACCTTTCTTTGGGATTGGAATGAAAACTGACCTCTTCCAGTCCTGTGGCCACTGCTGAATTTTTCAAATTTTCTGGCATATTGAGTGCAGTACTTTTACAGCATCATCTTTTAGGATTTGAAATAGCTAACCTGAAATTCCATTACCTCCACTAGCTTTGTTTGCAGTGATGCTTCCTAAGGCCCACTTGACTTTGCATTAAGGATGTCTGGCTCTGGGTGAGTGATCACACTATTGTGGTTATCTGGGTCATAAAGATCTTTTTCTGTATAGTTCTCTGTATTCTTGCCACCTCTTCTTAATATCTTCTGCTTCTGTTAGGTCCATACCATTCCTGTACTTAATTGTGCCCATCTTTGCATGAAATATTCCCTTGCTATCTCTGATTTTCTTGAAGAAATCTCTAGTCTTTCCCATTTTATTTTTTCCCACTATTTCTTTGCTTTGATCACTGAGGAAAGCTTTCTTATCCCCCCTGCTATTCTTTAGAACTCTGCATTCAAATGGGTGTATCTTTCATTTTCTCCTTTGCCTTTAGCTTCTCTTCTATTCTCAGCTATTTGTGAGGCCTCCTCAGACAACCATTTTGCGTTTTTGCATTTCTTTTTCTTGGGGGTGGTCTTTATCACTGCCTCCTGAACACTGTCACAAACCTCCGTCCATAGTTCATCAGGCACTCTATCTATCAGATCTAATCCCTTAAATCTATTTCTCACTTCCACTGTATATTTGATTTACGTCATACCTGAATGGTCTAGTGGTTTTCCCTACTTTCTTGAATTAAGTCTGAATTTGGCAATAAGGAATTCATGATCTGAGCCACAGTCAGCTCCTGGTCTTATTTTTGCTGACTGTATAGAGCTTCTCCATCTTTGGCCTCAAAGAATATAATTAATCTGATTTTGGTACTGACCATCTGGTGATGTCCATGTGTAGAGTCTTCTCTTGTGTTGTTGGAAGAGGGTGTTTGCTATGATCAGTGGGTTCTCTTGGGAAAACTGTTAGCCTTTGACCTGTTTTGTTTTGTACTCCAAGGCCAAACTTGCCAGTGACTCCAGGTATCTCTTGACTTCCTACTTTTGCATTCCAGTCTTTTTTGGGTGTTGGTTTTAGAAGGTCTTATAGGTCTTCATAGAACTGTTCAACTTCAGTTTCTTCAGCTTTACTGGTCAGGGAATAGACTTGAATTACTGTAACATTGAATGGTTGGCCTTGGAAATGAACAGAGATCATTCCTTGGTTTTTGAGATTGCATCCAATTACTGCATTTTGGACTCTTTTGTTGACTATGATGGCTACTCCATTTCTTCTATGGGATTCCTGCCCACAGTAGTAGATATAATGGTCATCTGAGTTAAATTCACCCATTTCAGTCTATTTTAAATAACCCGTTTCAGTCTATTTTAGTTCACTGATTCCTAATATGTCGATGTTCACTCTTGCCATCTCCTGTTTGACCCTTCCAATTTGCCTTGATTCATGGCCCTAACATTCCAGGTTCCTATGCAATATTGCTCTTTACAGCATCAGACTTTACTTCCATCACTAGTCACATCCACAACTGGGTGTTGTTTTTGCTTTGGTTCTGTCTCTTCATTCTTTCTGGAGTTATTTCCCCACTGATCTCCAGTAGCATATTGGGCAGCAACCAACCTGGGGAGTTCATCTTTCAGTATCCTATCTTTTTGCCTTTCCATACTGTTCATACTATGCATGATATTATCCATTAATTATTTGCTAATCTCTTTGGGACTGCTCTAAAGTCTCCCTACCATCAACATGGAAGAAGACAGTCAGAAAAACATAGCTGAAAATAAAATTAGTGCAGAGAAAGGTAAAATGGAGGAAAGCAAAGAAAAAAACTCATACCTACCATATATTCACAGGGATTTTGTGGCCCTTTTGGATGTGGGTGTGTGGTAAAAACTCCACCTGCCAATACAGGAGGTACAAGAGATGCGGGTTTGATTCCTGGGCTGAGAAGATCCCCTGGAGAAGGAAATAGCAACCCACTCCAGTACTCTTGACTGGTAAATTCCACGGACAGAGGAACCTGGTGGGCTACACTCCATGGGATCGCAAAGAGTTAGACATGACTGAATGACTGAGCACGCATTCGTGGGTGCATATAGCGTTCTTATTGAATGTTTTCATCACATATAACCCTCTGTTTTAAACAGGGTATTATCTACTGAGGAAAGTAAATTATTCCAAAATGTGGCAATTTAAAAATAGCAAATATTTATCATCTCACAGTTTCTGTGGATCAGGGATCTGAGCACAGTTTACCTGGGTCTTCTTGCTGAGGGTCTCTCATGGGCTAGAATGACCATATTGGCTAAGCCTATAATCTTCTCCAGGCTTGATATGGGGAGGATCTGTTTGCAAGCTCACTCAGGTAGTTATGGGCAGGCTTCAGGTCCTTGCTGCCTGCTGTTGGGAGAGCTCCTTGCCAGAGGGCTTTTCCATAAGACAACTCTCAATGGGGCAGTTTGTTCCCCAATAAGGACTAGATGGAAAAGAGGAGATGGGGAGGGGCAGGAAGGAGAAGGAAGACCGAAGTCTAATCTTGGAATTAACAACCCATCATTTTTACATCCTCAATTCATTAGAAGTGAGCCACTAGATTCAACCTGCACTTAAGGAGAGAAGAACACAAGGCCTTGAATACCAGGAGTAGGGTCACTGGGACCATGTCAGACACTGCTGATTGCACACACAGTTAAAATCATATTCTTATATGACATGGACACTTATTTACTGTTATTGGGATGTGGAAGGAGAAAATGGGGCTTCGGGAGTTCCCTGGCAGGCCACTGAGTAGTTAAAACTTCGCCTTCTGATGCAGGGGGTGCAGGTTCAATAACTGATTGGGGAGCTAAGATCCCACATGCCTTGTGGCCAAAAAAACTACACATAAAGCAGAAACAATATTGTAACAAATTTAATAAAAACTTTAAAAATGGTCCACATCAAAAAATCTTTAAAACAAAAAAGAAAAAAAAATGGGGCTTCATAATACTGCCTGAAGCAAAATGGAACTGATTTTAACTTCCTTAAACTACAGCCATGGGTGCAGAAAATGGAATCAAATTTGTCTGTCAACCCTTAACCTTGGCCTTTTTTTGACCAATCACTAAGGCCCTTTCTGAGGCTTCACTGTGAATATGGATCCCTATCATTTCATTTTTTGCCTATGAACTCATGCTTACTACATTTTAACCTGATATCCACTTATTCCTGGAAAACAGCAATGAGATCTTTAATCTTAAAATAATTTCATGGTCCCTATTATAATAGTGAAAGTCACTCAGTAGTGTCTGACTCTTTGAGACCCCATGGACTATAGAGTCCATGGAATTTTCCAGGCCAGAATGCTGAAGTGGACAGCATTTCCCTTCTCCAGGGGATCTTCCCAACCCAGGGATCAAACCCAGGTCTCCCACTTTGCAATGGATTCTTTACCAGCTGAGCCACAAGGGAAGCCTAAGAATTTGACTGAAAATTAGTTCCGACCAGGGATACTCAGTGTACACATCAAGGCCAAGACTCTCCTCTAGAGCAGAGGAGGAAAAAGAGAATCAAAAGAGTGAGGTTCCCATTGTGGACTCCTCCCCAGCTCTCAGTTCTCCAAGCAGCACTACACATTCAACCAATATTTAACAAAAGTAGAAAAGGTTCAGACCATTGAGGAGAATTTGAAAAGATACATTTGGCAAGAAAAAATGGCACTTTATGGAAACATTAAAAACAAAGTAAACTAAATTCACAGAAATATATGGGCAAATCTGTTCTGACTGCCTCTTGATCCTTCTGGGCAAATGAGAACTTCCTGGGTAAGTACATATAAAAGCAGGCAGAGAAATCCAGACAGCAGATGGCTCTAATCCAAGCCAATTTACTCAGGTCACCATTTCCCAGCCCAGTACTTTCTCTGGGCTATGATGGAAGAGATAATATATCACATATGCAACCATGTGATTTACTATCTACCCTGACTTCAACCAAAGTCAGGGAAGCAGCACTGCTATGTGCGGTGCTAGGCCCAGAAGCTTTCAAGCTCAAGCTTAATTTAACTCTTTTTTTCTTTTTAAATTTAAATTCTTCGGCTCTCATGACCTCATCCTTTGCCTTTAGCAAACTCCTCCCCTAACCTTCCCAGAAGTAGGCGTTGATGTGAACACATATTTTTCTATTTCCAGTTATTACTTCACTCACACTAAAATATTACTTGCTTGGGAAGGGGGCCCTGTTGCCAGGGAAACCAGAAGTGCTTAAGTTCAGCCTCAGTTGGCTCCTCTATACTAACTGATCGAATTCCAGCTGTGTTCTTGACTCATCTCAATTTTGTACACCTAGAATGTAAAAAAATTCCATGATTCCTCTGATTTATTATACATTTTATCAATATCTTCCTAAGATCTCACTGACCTGTGTCTCTTCTGAATTTACTAACTTACCTCATTTATTTCTATTAAATAGGGATGATATTCAAAGTGTTTAGGACAAACACAGCAAGAGAAGTATCATTCAGAATGGATGTATTCACCAAATTGGTATGTATACTAGCTGTAAAAAGAACTGAACCAGGGCATGCTACCATCAGTCTAACGAACCTTGGTACCATTCCTTCCTGCTATCAAATAGATTTCTCTTCCAATCAATCATTAACTATCTGATTGACCATATAATATTATCACCATATACAAATGAGTATTAGAGTTTGATGAGAAATTCATCTATGCCTTTTATGTCAAATTACATGATAATGACTTTTTAATCATTTTATATCTATTCCCTTCACTGGAAGAAAGACACTGTGTTAGAAGGTGGAGAAGTCTATTAAAGACACTTCATATAGTAAGGACAAGTATGATATATTTTTACTAAGTAGAATTCATTTGTTACTAATTTAGACACGAATCTATTCTGACTGATACATCTTAGCTTTAAGATCTTTTCCTTGGAGTTTCCTATTTAGTCTCCTAATTCTGAGACACATATTTCAATGGCTCTCAAAATGAAGTCCATAAACTTCCTCATATTGTACACAAAATTTGAGACTCTGGGGAAGAGGGTCCACAGTGATCATTAGATTCTCCAAAACTCCTGATGTCAGCTCTATCTTGTTGCAGATTTTTTAAAAAATTGTTGCTGATTCTTAAGTAATCTATACATTTAGTCTACAACCATGACAGGTAATCTCCTGTTGCTGACCTTGACTTGGATCTCCTAGTCCAAGATTCTTACCTTATCTTTGTAACCCATCATCACCCATTGTCTGGCCATGATTAAATTTGTATGTAACCTGCTTCCTGAACCAGCTCTAGAAACTTCATTGACCCCAAGGAGATCAATCTCTATAACTGGTGATTAGTACTCAAAGTGAGTGAGTGAGTGATAGTCACTTAGTCGCGTCCAACTCTTTGTTACCCTATGGAAGTACTCAAAACGTGTATTTTTAAATCAATGAGGCCAAGTTCAGGACAATTAACAATGTCAATAGTCTGGTTTTGTCTGAGACCCTGTTCCTAAGAAACATAAAGAGAAATGGCTATTGTGAATTTTAATTAAGAACTGTCCCACAGCTTGAGAGTCTAAGTAATAAGCAAATTCCCTGGAAGCAATTCAGCAAATGGGTGCACAAATTTAGCTTCTTTACTAGTTTAGGTTACTGAATTTTCATAAATTTACCCTAAACTGACTCACCTGTAGATAGTGTAGTGAAATGATAATCAACACCATCTTCTCCAGACACTTAAATTGTTTAAGATGCTGACTTAGCTTTCTCCTTTCTTCTGAACCTACTATGTGCATTAACTTGACATAATCCCCACATATTTATCACATCTGTTGCTCATGTAACACCTACAAAATCTTAATTATTCCTCGGTTTTATATACATCCACATATTCAATTAAGATGACTTTGTAAGGTTCATTTTATACATACTGCTGCAATTTCTTCTCCCTGGGTAGTTGTAAGGTTCATTACATACATACTGCTACAATTTCTCTTCCCTGGGTAGTTACTCATAACTTTTTTTTCCATTTTATATATATATATATATATATATATATATTTTTTTTTTTTTTTTTTTTTACTTTACAATATTTTATTGGTTTTGCCATACATCAACATGAATCCACCACAGGTGCACACATGTTCCCCATCCTGAACCCCCCTCCCACCTCCTTCCCCATGCCATCCCTCTGAGTCATCCCAGTGTACCAGCCCCAAGCATCCTGTGAGTGAGTGAAGTCACTCAGTTGTGTCCAACTCTTTGCGATCCCATGGACTGTAGTCCGCCAAGCTTCTCCATCCATGGGATTCTCCAGGCAAGATTACTGGTGTGGGTTGCAATTTCCTTCTCCAGGGGATGGTCCCAACCCAGGGATCGAACTCAGGTCTCCCGCATTGCAGGCAGAAGCTTTAACCTCTGAGCCACCAGGGAAGGATCCTGTATCCTGCATCAGATCTAGACTGGTGATTCATTCCTTATATGATATTATACATGTTTCAATGCCATTCTCCCAAATCATCCCACCCTCTCCCTCTCCCACAGAGTCCAAAAGTCCGTTCTATACATCTGTGTCTCTTTTGCTGTCTCGCATACAGGGTTATCGTTACCATCTTTCTAAATTCCATATATATGCATTAGTATACTGTATTGGTGTTTTTCTTTCTGGCTTACTTCACTCTGTATAATAGGCTCCAGTTTCATCCACCTCATTAGAACTGACTCAAACATATTCTTTTTAATGGCTGAGTAATACTCCATTGTGTATATGTACCACAGCTTTCTTATCCATTCATCTGCTGACGGACATCTAGGTTGCTTCCACATCCTGGCTATTATAAACAGTGCTGCAATGAACATTGGGGTACACGTGTCTCTTTCAATTCTGGTTTCCTCAGTGTATATGCCCAGCAGTGGGATTGCTGGGTCATAAGGCAGTTCTATTTCCAGTTTTTTAAGGAATCTCCACACTGTTCTCCATAGTGGCTGTACTAGTTTGCATTCCCACCACCAGTATAAGAGGGTTCCCTTTTCTCCACACCCTCTCCAGCATTTATTGCTTGTAGACTTTTGGATCACAGCCATTCTGACTGGTGTGAAATAGTACCTCATTGTGGTCTTGATTTGCATTTCTCTGATAATGAGTGATGTTGAGCATCTTTTCATGTTTTTGTTAGCCATCTGTATGTCTTCTTTGGAGAAATGTCTATTTAGTTCTTTGGCCCATTTTTTGATTGGGTCGTTTATTTTTCTGGGATTGAGCTGCAGGAGTTGCTTGTATATTTTTGAGATTAGTTGTTTATCAGTTGCTTCATTTGCTATTATTTTCTCCCATTCAGAAGGCTGTCTTTTCACCTTGCTTATAGTATCTTTTGTTGTGCAGAAGCTTCTAAGTTTAATTAGGTCCCATTTGTTTATTTTTGCTTTTATTTCCAATATTCTGGGAGGTGGGTCATAGAGGATCCTGCTGTGATTTATGTCAGAGAGTGTTTTGCCTATGTTCCCCTCTAAGAGGTTTATAGTTTCTGGTCTTACATTTAGATCTTTAATCCATTTTGAGTTTATTTTTGTGTATGGTGTTAGAAAGTGTTCTAGTTTCATTTCTTTTACCAGTGGTTGACCAGTTTTCCCAGCACCGCTTGTTAAAGAGATTGTCTTTTCTCCATTGTATATTCTTGCCTCCTTTGTCAAAGATAAGGTGTCCATAGGTGTGTGGATTTATCTCTGGGCTTTCTATTTTGTTCCATTGATCTATATTTCTGTCTTTGTGCCAGTACCATACTGTCTTGATGACTGTGGCTTTGTAGTAGAGCCTGAAGTCAGGCAGGTTGATTTCTCCAGTTCCATTCTTCTTTCTCAAGATTGCTTTGGCTATTCAAGGTATTTTGTATTTCCATACAAATTGTGAAATTATTTTTTCTAGCTCTGTGAAAAATACCGCTGGTAGCTTGATAGGGATTACATTGAATCTATAGATTGCTTTGTGTAGTACACTCATTTTCACTATATTGATTCTTCCAATCCATGAACATGGTATATTTCTCCATCTATTAGTGTCCTCTGATTTCTTTCTCCAGTGTTTTATACTTTTCTGTATATAGGTCTTTAGTTTCTTTAGGTAGATATATTCCTAAGTATTTTATTCTTTCCATTGCAATGGTGAATGGAATTGTTTCCTTAATTTCTCTATTTTCTCATTATTAGTGTATAGGATTGCAAGGGATTTCTGTATGTTGATTTTATATCCTGCAACTTTACTATATCCATTGATTAGCTCTAGTAATTTTCTGGTGGAGTTTTTAAGGTTTTCTATGTAGAAGATCATGTCATCTGCAAACAGTGAGACTTTTACTTCTTCTTTTCCAATTTGGATTCCTTTTACAAATTACATTACATACATACTGCTACAATTTCTCTTCCCTGGGTAGTTACTCATAACTTTATCTTCAGTGAATTATTTTAGGTGCTTAACTTTAAAAGTTTGAACATCAAATTCTCTAAAAGTAAATGACTTAACTAATAAATAGATTTGATTATCTAATAATTAACATTTATATATACACATATATGTATATAAGTATACTGAATATCTATTATATATAATGTATGTTTTCAAATATATTACAATAACATACTACACATTAAAAATAGTATATGAAGAAATGAAGCAAACAAACCTATTAATTTTTGCTAAAAAAACTATCATTTTATATGTGACATATATTTTTTACTATTAACTGCACATGATGTTGAATATTTTACACTTCTCAACATACCTGGGAACTATCCTCCTAATCTTTTAAAATATGTATTTTTAAGGAGAGATAATTAAAATATTAGGCTACAAAATATAAGTTAAAATCTAATACCCATTTAATTTCTTCAAATTTTTTTACTTTATTGATCTTTTATTATAAATGATGCAATACAGTATTTTTTTAATTAGGTAAGAATATTCATTTAATATGCTGCTTAAATCAGGACAGGTCTTTGAGCATCACTGATGAAAAACAAAGAAAAGAATAGCTTATTGCATTCATAAAGATGTGTTCCAGTAGCATTTGAGCTGGGTGCTATGTATTACATGCATTGATTTCACTTCTAAATCAAGTAAGTTTATGATTATGTATGATGTTTTGTGACATAGAAAATTAATATTTATTGAAAACCTACAGGTGACAAGCATTGATTTGGGTATTTTTCATGAAATTGATAGTAATTATTATAATTGATAATGTAATAAGATCATTGTCATAAAGTATATCACCTCATTATATTAACCAAAGTACTTGCCGTTATTATAACAACTGATATTTCATGAGAGCTAAAGATTTGATAAAGTATTATGTTTTCAATTATTATAACAGCAACTTGCATTTATCAGGAGCTCATTATATAGCAAGAACTACATCAATTGTTTTGTTATCTCTGATTGTCACAGCAACACAAAGGTAGGTACACATATCCCCATTTTATGTTGGAGGAACTCAGGCTCAGGAAGTAAAGTTTACCTAAGGTGACACAGTTAAAGGGTGTCAGGACAAAAGTCCATACTCTTTCTACTATACCGCATTGCTTTCTATACCAAGCAAAACTAAAGGCAACCAAGATTTTGGGCAATGTTATGTTTAATTTAGCTTGTTACTCCAATATAGAAGCATGCATTTCCCCCATATTAATAATAATAATGAGGAAGGTGATAACAGTAATATAATAAGAACCCTGTCACAACAACCTATTTCTAAAAAGAAAAAAAGGAAACTAACTTTTTTGAGTTATTTTTCCCAGTAAGTAGCTAAGATGGGGTACAATCCAGATATCTGATTCCTGGGTCAGAATTCTTCCCCAGTAACAAGCTGAGGATGAGATGGCTGAATGGCATTACTGATGCAATGGACATGAACTGGGGCAAAATCCAGGAGATGGTGAGGGACAAGGAGGCCAGGCATGCTGCAGTCCATGGGGTCATGAAGAGTCAGACATGACTGAATGAAAACCAACAAGAATAACAAGCTGATAAACTGACAAGAGAGTTGAAATAAGCAACTATGAACAATGATCACAGAACACCTGGTAAGTGTGTCAAATCAATGTCAATTCTAGACAGATGATAATGCATTCCCCTAGAGTAATAAGGATCCTACAGAATAATAAGGAGATCAAACCAGTCAATCCTAAAGGAAATGAATCCTGAATATTCATTGAAAGGACTGATGCTGAAGCTTCACCTCCAATACTTTGGCCACCTGATGCAAAGAACTGACTCATTGGAAAAGTCCCTGATGCTGGGAAAGACTGATAGTGAGAGGAGAATGGGACGACAGAGGATGAGATGGCTAGATGGCATCACCACCTTGATGGACATGAGTTTGAATAAGCTCCAGGAGTTGGTGATGGACAGGGAAGCCTGGCATGCTGCAGTCCATGGGATCTCAAAGAGTCGGACACGACTGAGTGACTGAACTGAACTGAATAAGGATGCAAAATTGAGTATGGTTTTCATTAATGTTTTAAAATTTTATCAATTTAACCAACACTAGAAATAAACCTGTGACAACTGAGACACACTGCACTATTTTACCTTTATATTAATACTATCAAAACTAAGTAATGTGCAACCAATAGTATTAAAAGCAGCCACTTGAGTCTTGTTGCTATACTGCCTCTGGCTAAATAAGTCCATCTGTCTGTCTCTCTCTCAATCTCCCTCCCTTTCTCCCTTTCTGTCTCTCTCACCATCCTCCCTCCCTAGGTCAGCCCTCTTGATCAGACTCAAGTCTTCATTTGCAGCTTTTCTTCTCACCAGTCCATTCCAGGCAACCAGCTAGCTCCCAGCCTTAGTAATTAATTGTGCTATTATTGTGAATTAAATGTACAAGCAAGTCAATGTTTAGCCTAATTAAGAGTGAAGCCAACAAATTATCTAAAGCACCACTCCAGCAGAATTTGCATTCAGCCTTATATTAGTAGCCAATCAGGCTTTTCAGCTATTGATTCAAGCACTTCCAGGCTTCCTTAAAAGCCTCGTACAGCTAGGCTTTCTCCTCACCCCAGCTCCTCAACCTTACACCAGTCCTCCATCCTTTACCCATCCCTAAATTCAATGTTTTATTACATACTGCTGAAAGGAGTCTCAGAGACCTTTTTTCATTTACTACAGTTTAAATGGATAGCTTTGCACTTAATAATTTTGTCAGTTTAGGTTATAGGAAAACTGCATTGTTTAACATTACTAAAGACTACTTAAATTTTTTCTTGTCATTTTATCAAAATAATCACCTTTCAAAACAGATAAACAAACTCACAAAAATACTCCTTCCATAGCATGCAGCTACCAGTAGGTCTTTCAACTTTGTATCTGAAAAGCAAATGAAAACCACAGTTCTTAACAATAAAAACATGTAGCAGGGCTCCTACTTCTAGATTACTGGTGACTAGAAAGAAGTCTGATTAAGGAAACTAAAAGCTTTAGTGAAGGTTTTAAAAATAGTGAATTTAGTAAAGAAAAAAGTACTGCCTGGAGTAAAAAATTTCACCCTGATTTTTCATATTGGGCTGCAACTTACATCCCTGGCAACAGAAGCTGAGTCTTTTCTGATGCAATGTATGCACACCCTGATGGACCAGAGTATGATCATTCTTAAAAAAAAGGCGGGGGGGATAAGAGGGTGACAGGCAAAAGCCTCGGGCAGCTGCACACGTGTACTATACAAAGCATTATTAGACCTTAAATGATTTCATGCAAACCTACAGACAAGTCTAGGCTAGTCTCTCACTTGTTTCTCTGATTCATCCTTGCTTGCTTCTGCTGCCCCCTCTATACATACAAGCCATTCATCTTAGATTTTAAAATAGTGTCCATTTTAAATATTCTCTCCTGTCGCCTCCCCTCAACCAACTGCTCTTACCACATCTCTCTCACGGACAGTGCTCACCACCCTCATTCAGTGAGTACTCCAGATAAGTTCTTACTAAAATGTAAGGAAAGAAAATAGAAGAGAGAGACAAAGTCTCTTCCACTGTCATCACACCCACCACCTAATTCTTACCTCCATTTTCTAAATTGCCTGAATTACTTTGTCTTATTTCTCAAATTCTGTCATTGTAATACTTAACACATATTAACATATTAATTAATATTTGTAAAACTCCCCTGGAAAAGGTTCCCTATCAGGAAAAATAAAACATTTCTTCATGATGAACACTAGAAAACATCAGCTTCTTCATATCCTGACCTAAATACTATGTACTCTTCAGACACTTACTCTAGATCATGTAGGAATTTTTTATCAGTGAGTCAAGTGTCTCATTTCTTCAGTGCTAAACACAATATTTATCCTTGTAACACTAGAATAAGTCCATAAACATAGAAGTGTATGTGTTCATAGAGATGTTTATATGCACTATATTTAAACCTGCTTTAGAACATAAAAGGGGCCAAACACATCACAAAATAGGTACTTGTAAGAGAGCTTACTATGTGGATTTCTTTAAATGGCCATTAACCACTGAGAGGGCAAATATTGCAACACTAGGTTTCAAAAATTCAGAAGGCGGAGGAGACTTCTTTTCAAAGGAGTAAACCTGCTTGTGCTACATTGAAAACAGGCAGTGAGTGATGAAAACATGCCCTTTGCTGCCATCAAGTGGTCCTTTTTGGAATCTTTTTATATATAAGCCTTAAGGAAATGGCAACCCATTCCAGTATTCTTGCCTGGAGAATCCCATAGACAGAAGAGTCTGACAGGCTACAGTCCATGGGGTCCCAAGAGTTGGACACGACTTAGTGCACTTCTCAGCTCAGTTCAGTCACTCAGGCATGTCCAACTCTTGGCAACCCCATGGACTACCAGGCCTCCCGGTCCATCACCAATTCCTGGAGCTTACTCAAAACTCATGTCCATAGAGTCAGTGATGCCATCCACAGCTCATCCTCTGTCCTCCCCTTCCGCCTTCAGTCTTTCCCGGCATCAGGGTCATTTCAAATAAGTCAGTTCTGTGCATCAGGTGGCCAAAGTATTGGAGTTTCATCTTCAGTATCAGTCCCTCCAATGAATATTCAGGACTTATTTCCTTTAGGATGGACTGGTTGGATCTCCTTGCAGTCCAAGGGACTCTCAAGAGTCTTCTCCAACAACACAATTCAAAAGCATCAATTCTTCGGTCCTCAGCTTACTTTATAGACCAACTCTCACACCCATACATGACTACTGGAAAAACCATAGCTTTGACTAGACAGACCTTTGCTGGCAAAGTAATGCCTCTGCTTTTTAATATGCTGTGGAGCAAATGTCTATTTCATGGCTGCAGTCATCATCTGCAGTGATTTTTGGAGCCCCAAAATATATAAGCCTCAATCTCGGTGCAAATGCTTTGCTTTCCCACAAGTTCATTTCTTACACATTACACATGTGGAAGAAAAGCTATGACAAACCTAAATAGCATATTAAAAAGCAGAGACATCACTTTATAGACAAAGGTTCATATAATCAAGAGTTCATATAGTCATATAGGCAAGAGGAGAAAGGGTCAACAGAGGATGAGATGGTTGGATGGCATCACCAACTCAGTGGACATGAGTCTGAGCAAACTCTGGGAGATAGTGAAGGACAGGGAAGTCTGGCATGCTGCAGTCCACGGGGTCGCAAAGAGTCGGACTGAGCGACTGAACAACAACATGTTTTAGCCTTTGAGGGGTCTGAAAAGACCAGGTAATCATTCCCTAAATTAGGGCTTAATAGTTTCCATTCTAAAAAAATTCAATGAGTAAGAAGCTCTTCAGAAAGACAACATTAAAAGGGGTTTGAAGAGTCCAAACACCGAAAACCCTTTCCAGCCATACACGACTCAGTTTCTACTAGTGAGGCCCTCAATCTGGACCGGGAGCAGAGCCCTCCATTTCTGCCCACAGAGAATTTCTAACAGATTGGCTTTGACACACCTAATGAACACAAGCAATTTAAAAAATTGGAGAGAGATTTATTTGGAATCATTTTTAATCAAGTCCTCTGACTCTAGGAGAAAATGGTTTCCTGTTTCTCTCCTATCGGTGTCTCACTGCCTTGAGGCTTCAGGCTCGTACGTAAAGAAGGCAGCACACCGTGGAATGTGATTACTACATAACCTTAATTTTAACTTGGTTGATTGCTCTGCCCCCTTTTCTTTGAGCATCTTCATGTTTCTCTCCCAAGAGATAGTTAATTAAATACACAGCTGAATGAAAGGAGAAAGGATAATTGCTATTTTTAAAGCACGGCAAAATGCCATGGCCACAGCCCCTGCGTTTCTGAGAATGACAGCATTCATCTTAGAGTACTGGTTCTCTTGATTGGAACATGTAGCAGTATGATTTTGGTTATGAAACGAAAAGTACCAGTAAATCAAAGTGGACACAATTTGAGAAGAGTGGGAACTAAATTGCCCTGTATAAGCAAACAGAAGTATTCTGGAAGTTATTTGGGGGTGGGGAAGTGCTCCAGAGAGAAGCAGAAACTTCAAACTGGGAGAAAAGAGCAGCCAGGGAGATTTGGCAGGTGTTCTAAATCCAAAAGAAAATGTATGTGAAAACCATCAATCACACCTGTGGCTATGAGTTCTTGGAAGATTTCTGGTGTTCCACCCAAGGCCTGCTCTAAATCAAACTTCCTAGACGCTCCCTGTGCCAGTGGTTATATGTTTCCAGCCCACCCTTTTTCTCAGAGGCAGCTTGCAGGACCATCTAAGGTGGAGGCTTCCATTTCAGTTTCTCACTTATACGACCCAAGTCCCTTGTTTGTAATCCCAACATGAAAGTTAAAACTCAAGTCCTTAAGTCACTGCCTCAGTGTCACTTCATAGACTCACTGTCTTGGTGTTCAGATCCTTCTTCATTATTGGCCTCAGGGTTTTTCTTTATCTTTGGGTAAGCTCAACTATGCATTTATAAAGAGTCTATCAGGGTGTGGGGAAAACTGGACAGCTATAAGCAAAAAAGACAAGGCTGTGGTCCTAGTGGATGAGGGGTATCTCCTTACCGCCTCTGTTCCTGACCTTCAACTTGGGATAGCTCCTCTAGGCCCTCCTGCGCCTGCGCAGCCACCAGTCTTCGGGATGCTCCTCCCCGCCGCCGGCCCTGGCCTCCGGCGGGTGACTCCTCCCAGCTGCCGCCCCTGGCCTCGGGCTTGGGGTGGCTCCTCAGGGTCACCGCTCCTAGCCTCAGGTGCGAGGTGGCTTCTCCCGGCTGCCCCTGAGCTCGTACGCGGGGTGTCTCCTCCCGGCCGCCCATGACTTCTGACGCGGGGTGTCTCCACCTGGCCGCCGCCCCTGACCTTGGAAACGGGGTAGCTCCTCCTGGCCGCCACTGACCTCAGATGCGGGGTAGCTCCTCTCGGCTGCTGCCCCTAACCTCAGACACAGGGTAGCTCCTCTCAGCCATTCCTGCGCCGTCACAGCCTGGCACACTGGGCCATTGCCCCTGACCTCGGACATGGGGTAGCTCCTCTCTGCTGCGCTTAGTGTGCCAGCTCTAGAGGTCTGACAGAGCGTGGTCCCCTGGAGAAGGGAATGGCAAGCCACTTCAGTATTCTTGCCTTGAGAACCCCATGAACAGTATGAAAAGGCAAAATGATAGGATACCGAAAGAGGAACTCCCCAGGTCAGTAGGTGCCCAACACGCTACTGGAGATCAGTGGAGAAATAACTCCAGAAACAATGAAGGGATGGAGCCAAAGCAAAAACAATACCCAGCTGTGGATGTGACTGGTGATAGAAGCAAGATCCGATGCTGTAAAGAGCAATATTGCATAGGAACCTGGAATGTCAGGTCCATGAATCAAGGCAAATTGGAAGTGGTCAAACAGAAGATGGCAAGGGTGAACGTCAACATTCTAGGAATCAGCGAACTAAAATGGGGTGGAATGTGTGAATTTAACTCAGATGACCATTATATCTACTACTGCGGGCAGGAATCCCTCAGAAGAAATGGAGTAGCCATCATGGTCAACAAAAGAGTCCGAAATGCAGTACTTGGATGCAATCTCAAAAACGACAGAATGATCTCTGTTTGTCTCCAAGGCAAACCATTCAATATCACAGTTATCCAAGTCTATGCCCCAACCAGTAATGCTGAAGAAGCTGAAGTTGAACGGTTTTATGAAGACCTACAAGACCTTTTAGAACTAACACCCACAAAAGATGTCCTTTTCATTATAGGGGACTGGAATGCAAAAGTAGGAAGTCAAGAAACACCTGGAGTAACAGGCAAATTTGGCCTTGGAATGCGGAATGAAGCAGGGCAAAGACTAACAGAGTTTTGGCAAGAAAATGCACTGGTCATAGCAAACACCCTCTTCCAACAACACAAGAGAAGACTCTACACATGGACATCACCAGATGGTCAACACTGAAATCAGACTGATTATATTCTATGCAGCCAAAGATGGAGAAGCTCTATACAGTCAACAAAAACAAGACCAGGAGCTGACTGTGTCTCAGATCATGAACTTCTTATTGCCAAATTCAGACTCAAATTGAAGAAAGTAGGGAAAACCGCTAGACCATTCAGGTATGACCTCAATCAAATCCCTTATGGATTATACAGTGGAAGTGAGAAATAGATTTAAGGCACTATTTCTGATAGATAGAGTGCCTGATGAACTATGGACGGAGGTTCGTGACATTGTACAGGAGACAGGGATCAACACCATCCCCATGGAAAAGAAATGCAAAAAAGCAAAATGGCTGTCTGGGGAGGCCTTACAAATAGCTGTGAAAAGAAGAGAGGGGAAAAGCAAAGGAGAAAAGGAAAGATATAAGCATCTGAATGCAGAGTTCCAAAGAATAGCAAGAAGAGATAAGAAAGCCTTCTTCAGCGATCAATGCAAAGAAATAGAGGAAAACAACAGAATGGCAAAGACTAGAGATCTCTTCCAGAAAATTAGAGATATCAAGGGAACATTTGATGCAAAGATGGGCTCGATAAAGGACAGAAATGCTATGGACCTAACAGAAGCAGAAGATATTAAGAGGTGGCAAGAATACATGGAAGAACTGTACAAAAAAGATCTTCATGACCCTGATAATCATGATGACGTGATCACTAATCTAGAGCCAGACATCTTGGAAAGTGAAGTCAAGTGGGCCTTAGAAAGCATCACTATGAACAAAGCTAGTGAGGTGATGGAATTCCAGTTGAGCTGTTTCAAATCCTGAAAGATGATGCTGTGAAAGTGCTCCACTCAATATGCCAGCAAATTTGGAAAACTCGACAGTGGCCACAGAACTGGAAAAGGTCAGTTTTCATTCCAATCCCTAAGAAAGGCAATGCCAAAGAATGCTCAAACTACCACACAGTTGCACTCATCTCACATGCTAGTAAAGTAATGCTCAAAATTCTCCAAGCCAGGCTTCAGCAATACGTGAACCATGAACTCCCTGATGTTCAAGCTGGTTTTAGAAAAGGCAGAGGAACCAGAGATCAAATTGCCAACATCTGCTGGATCATGGAAAAAGCAAGAGAGTTCCAGAAAAACATCTAGTTCTGCTTTATTGACTATGCCAAAGCCTTTGACTGTGTGGATCACAATAAACTATGGAAAATTCTGAAAGAGATGGGAATACCAGACTACCTAACCTGCCTCTTGAGAAATCTGTATGCAGGTCAGGAAACAACAGTTAGAACTGGACATGGAACAACAGACTGGTTCCAAATAGGAAAAGGAGTACATCAAGGCTGTATATTGTCACCCTGCTTATTTAACTTCTATGCAGAGTACATCATGAGAAACGCTGGACTGGAAGAAACACAAGCTGGAATCAAGATTGCCGGGAGAAATATCAATCACCTCAGATATGCAGATGACACCGCCCTTATGGCAGAAAGTGAAGAGAAGCTAAAAATCCTCTTGATGAAAGTGAAAGAGGAGAGTGAAAAAGTTGGCTTAAAGCTCGACATTCAGAAAACGAAGATCATGGCATCCGGTCCCATCACTTCATGGGAAATAGATGGGGAAACAGTAGAAACAGTGTCAGACTTTGTTTTGGGGGGCTCCAAAATCACTGCAGATGGTGATTTCAGCCATGAAATTAAAAGACGCTTACTCCTTGGAAGAAAAGTTATGACCAACCTAGATAGCATATTCAAAAGCAGAGACATTACTCTGCCGACTAAGGTCCGTCTAGTCAAGGCTATGGTTTTTTCCTGTGGTTGTGTATGGATGTGAGAGTTGGACTGTGAAAAAAGCTGAGCACTGAAGAATTGATGCTTTTGAAGTGTGGTGGTGAAGACTCTTGAGAGTCCCTTGGACTGCAAGGAGATCCAACCAGTCCATTCTAAAGGAGATCAGCCCTGGGTTTTCTTTGGAAGGAATGATGCTAAAGCTGAAGCTCCAGTACTTTGGCCACCTCATGCAAAGAGTTGACTCATTGGAAAAGACTCTGATGCTGGGAGGGATTTGGGGCAGGAGGAGAAGGGGACGGCAGAGGATGAGATGGCTGGATGGCATTACGGACTCAATGGACATGCGTCTGAGTGAACTCCGGGAGATGGTGATGAACAGGGAGGCCTGGCGTGCTGCAATTCATGGAGTCGCAAAGAGTCGGACACAACTGAGCGACTGAACTGATAAGCAAAAAAATAAAACAGGGCTACTTTCCCAAACCATACCAAAAACTCAAAACGGATTAAAGACTTAAGTGTAAGACCTGAGACCATAAAACTCCCGGAAGAAAACACAGGCAGTATGTTCTTTTATATAAGTCTTAGCAATATTTTTTTGGATCTGTCTCCTCAGGCAAGGGAAACAAAAGTGAAAATAAACAAATGGGACTACATCAAACTATAAAACTTTTGTACACGGAAGGAAACTATCAACAAAATGAAAAGGCCACCTACTGAACAGGAGAAGATATGTGCAAACGATATAGGGTCAAATGATAAAGGATCAATATTCAAAATATACAATGAATTCATCTCACTCAACATTAAAAAAAAAAAGAGAGAGAGATTTAACAATGGGCAAAGGACCAGAACACACATTTGGTCTCTAAAGACACACAGATGGCCAATAGGCACTTGAAAAATGCTCAACATCATTAATCATCAGAGAAACACAAAAACCACAATGAGATACCATCTCACACCTGTCAGAATGGCTATCATGAAAAAGACAATAAATAGCAAGTGTTGATGAGGAAGTGAAGAAAAGGGAACCCTTGTGCACTGTTGGTGGGAATATAAATTGGTGCCACAATGGAAAACAGTATGGAGGTTCCTCAAAAAAAATTAAACTAGAACTACCATATGATCTAGCATTTTTACTTCTGGGTATCTATACCCCAAAATAAAAACACTAATTTGAAAAGACATATGCTCCCCTATCGGAGAAGGCAATGGCACCCCACTCCAGTACTCTTGCCTGGAAAATCCCATGGACAGAGGAGCCCAGAAGGCTGCAGTCCATGGGGTCGCTAAGAGTCGGACACGACTAAGTGACTTCACATTCACTTTTCACTTTCATGCCCTGGAGAAGGAAATGGCAACCCACTCCAGCGTCCTTGCCTGGAGAATCCCAGGGACGGGGGAGCCCGGTGGGCTGCCGTCTATGGGGTCCCACAGAGTCGGACATGACTGAAGTGACTTAGCAGCAGCAGCAGCATGCACCCCTATATTCATTGCCCAACATTATTGATAATAGCCAATATATGGAAAGAACCTAAATATCCATCCATATATGAATGGATAAAGAAGATGTGGTATTACATATACAATGGAGTATTAATCTTAATAAAATAAATGGAAGTTTGCCACTGCAACAAAATGGATGGATCTAGAGGGTATTGCTCTAAGGGAAATGAGTCAGAGAAAGAAAATCACTCTATGATCTCACTTTTATGTGCAATCTAAAAAACGAAACAAAGACACAAGAAAATAAAATGAAGACAGTTACAGATACAGAGAAAACAATAGGTATTT
Organism: Oryx dammah; assembly: GCF_014754425.2. Taxonomy (NCBI): domain Eukaryota; kingdom Metazoa; phylum Chordata; class Mammalia; order Artiodactyla; family Bovidae; genus Oryx; species Oryx dammah. Next base: position 80,904,554 of record NW_024070213.1, on the reverse strand, counting down.
GTCAGAGGGGAGGGAGGTGATGGGATTGAAATAGATGAAGGAGATAAGAGGTTCAAACTTCCAGTTATAAAATAAATAAGTCACAAGTATGTAATATAAAGCATAAGGAATACAGTCAATAATACTGTAATAACTCTATATGGGGACAGATGTTACTAGACTTATCATGGTGATCATTTCATAATGTATGCAAATGCCAAATCATTTAGGCAGTACATCTGAAACTGATATAATATTACCCACCAACTATACTACAATCAGTCAGTGTTAATCACATATAAAAAATAAAAATAAACAAATAATATGAAATGAGAGGGGGAAAAGTCTAAGGCTGTACTGTATTTTTAAGCATCTCTAAACGTCTTTTAGGAGGAGAGGTTTCAGGTTAGCTAGTCGGCCACCTTGTAAAAAGAAAATTGTTTATAAAATGTCTAGATGTAAAACTCTGCCCAGGCTGAGAGCCTTCTCTGCAGCAGAACCCTCACCTACAAAATCACACATTAATGGAAGATGAACTTAGTTTCATCTTGGTGACTTAAAGAATAAAGAGGTTATGACAGCATCACTTTGGTGGCAGGAGGTATGGAGCAGTGGAAGCAGAATCAAAGATAAGAGGAATAGGGATTGTCTGAACCTCGTCCCCTTAGCCCATCTCTAACTCTCCTCTTACCCCCTTCATCTCATTGCCTCTCAGCTTAGCTCCCCACAGGCAGCTGAAGCCATGAGTGAGTATATACCTCAGGGAATTCATTGCAATGAGAACTCTAGGAGCAGGCAACTTGACTCTTATCAAGTAAGCTGTGGCTAAAACTATTGAAGTTCTGATCAGATAAATCTAGCGATTTTGTTCTTGGTAACAAGGGATCAAGGGACTCTGGTGAGCCTAAATTTATAATCAACTCTGAAATTGGGGTGGGGGGAGGAGGAAAAAAGCAAATCATTCTAGCGAAACATCTTTTTTTCCTATCTTAAATCCTAAATTCACTCTTTGTAGGCCTAACAGCTTCTGTTCTAGAAAGGAGTTCTAAACTATATCAACAAAAGTTTAGCCTTCATAGAAAATCCCTAAAGTCCTCTTTGGAATGGTTCTAAACCAATATTCCTAGAAAGATCTAAAGACCAGTACACATAGGAATCCTCAATGTAAATCAGATACAGGGTAAAGAATCCTGAATTCCTCTCTACCACCAGCAATCCTCTGATAGAAAATCTGTCAATCATGATATCTGTGAGCCTGCTATCCTTCCTGTACCCTCTGGCTCCATCATTCCCTGCCTTAAACAAGATAAGCAATGCCTCAGATAACATGGAGCATCTACCTCAAAGGCACAGTGGTATCCACCCACTCTGAGAACTGATTTTCCTCAAGGTTTGCAGTCCTACATTAAAGCACTCACTAGTTCAAATGACGTGTCAAAATAATTAATAATTAATAATGCATCTTTTATAAATGGTGATTTAATTTTTTAATCTGCAGAAATAAACCATTTTTCCTGTGGTTGAACTTCTTTTTCAGTGGTACCATTAAAAATGTCCTCTCAAGAAAAGATCCTTTTCAACAAAGATGCAGCCTATTGGTGAAGAGTTCAAGAATTACAGAAAAATATGAAATACTATATTTAATCTGAGAATAAAAGACAATCACCTTCCATTTTACTTAAGATAGATACATATAAAAAATTCTAAACTATTCTCTCCCTGCACATACCTACTACTTCTTTCAATTTTCAAATTCAGTTTGAATGATAAAAATACAAAGAAAGGTTCCATATGGTGTTGGAGCAACAGAATCAACCATCCCTCAAAGGTGTGCTAACCTTAGGGCAGGCTATATTACTAGAATTCACTAGTTAATGGCTCAACACCTTCTCTATTATTGCTTGAGTGATGAAACCTCTCTGGTCCTCAGTTTCTTGATCTGTAAAATGGAGATAATAGAAATACCTATTTCAGAGGAGCCTTGTGAGGTCTGAAACAATTCAGGTCTGTTACTGAGTGGTCAATTCTTGCTAGCTCTCACTAAAATTAGCTTTATTATTAGCTACGGAGTGCTTTACAATGTGCCAGGGAATCTGCATTGCTGCATTTATTACTTTTAAATCTGCTTCTTTCTTCAAAATAAGCACTTCTGATTATCACAGACCTCATTTAGTTCCATTTTAAAAAAAAAAAAGAGTAGAATCAAATGAAAAGTCAACTTCTAAGCAAAGGATATATTTTACATACAAATGGTATTTAATACTTTATTTCCAGCAACAGCTTAGAAAGAGTTTTACATGGATCCTCTCCACTTCTGGTCCCAGGGGTGAGAATACACAATTCTCTTGAGCCTTTTTTTTAAAACTTATTTTGTATTGGGGTATAGCCAATTAACTAACACTATTGTGATAGTTTCAGGAGAATAGTTAAGGGACTCAGCCATACATATACATGTATCCATTCAGAGACTTTCAACTGTGTTAGGTAATTCCAAGAACACCATTACCTGTTTCATTACACAGGTACTGCTCTAAGGCTGAGGCTTATTCTGACTAGCCATGGGTTAGAATCTGCAACTCCACTATTTAAAAATAGACCCAGTATGGATGGTATCATTTGAAGCCGAAGAAATAACTAACAGAAAATGGGTTTTAATAGCTTCCTAAAGCCTGAATGTTTGATCTATTAAACAATCACATTATTGAATTTACCACTTGTGAGTACGGACTAAAGTATAAATCTTGTGAAATATCTGCTTTTCCTTGACTATTCATCTCCTTTAATGGTGAGGGGAAAAACTAATAAAGTTTTAATTGAGCTATCCCTCTCAGCATTGAAGAGTGGTGGCTAAAATCCATACATAACATCAAAACAATTGCACTATAGAACTGGTCGACAGAAGTGCTTTTACTGCATTTAGAAGAAAAGGGTATTAGCTGGCTTTCCAATCTATTGGGGGGAATAGATCAAAACTTTCCTTAGGAACTGTTTCAGTGCACAACAAATATCTAAGGTGGTTTCTTATTGTCGCTAATCTAATTTTTAACGCTGTAAATTAAGCCATTTTCCTTGTATCATGCCCTTAAAACTTAAAAAGAACAAACCAATAACTGGAGAAGTTTTAAAAAATCTACAGTCTACTTGTTAGCACATCTTCATGTCATGGTGATTTGATTAGTGATTTGATAAGTATAGATTACAACCCTGGACTTAATACAGGGTGGCCCACTTTTAAAATGGCCCATTTATAACAAAGGTCTCTCTGTTGGAACTGCCAGAGAGTTAAAAAAAAAAAAAAATGCCACCAGTATAAAAAACTTTTTTTTAGCCATGTATTGTAGAGCAGTGAAATTGTAAACGTGGAGACCTTCATTTCAGCACAGTTCTACTGATTGTGTGAATATAAACAAGTCAAGATTTCCTGATTCTCATACTCTGTCACTATATTAAGATTACTGCCTGCTCTCAGACCACCTCAAGAGAAGGCCTAAAGAATAAGGAACACAGTACAAGTATTGTAAAATGCTATAAGCTTCTTGGAGAAAAGACTCTAAATGTCTTACGTAAGAAAAATTCATAAATATTTTTTAAGATAGAATATTTGAATAAAGATTCAGGCTACTACAAACTAAAAAATTATTGAATTCTTATGAGTTTCAAATATAACACTCACCACAGGAGAAAGGGGAAAGATAACCTACCCCATTGTCCCATCCATTAGAAGAATCGTGTTGTATATGTGAGAAAAGATGAAGAGAAAGAGAATTGTGCTGAAGAACATTGTCATCCACGATCCATGATCCTCACGAAACATTTTTAACCGGAGCAACTGACCTGCAATATAATTATTATTGGATATCAGTGTACATTGCAACTCAAAATACATACACCATTGTTTTATTTTAGTTAATTTCTTTTATCTCACTAGTTAATTTCTTTTATCTCACTATTATTCTGAAGTCTTTGCCCCTATCAATTGTCTTACAGGAGAAACTACCTAAGGTCCTTATTGCTCTTTTGTAAAAAATGATGAAGTCCAAGACAATCTCCACCTCATCATCCTAGAGCAAATACTAGCATGAAAATCTAGTGTACAGAGAGCACTCATTATGCTAGCATAAAAATAAGATTAATTAGAACACTTACCTTATATTTTTTATTTCAGAAATATGTTTTTGGTTCATTTACTGAAACTACTTAAGTAAGGCAAATGGTAAAGATGTTGCATAAATTCTTAATTCCCTTTTGTTCCCACAGGCCCATTCCCAGACTGGTCAGATGATAGGCAAACTACACTTATGATAAAGTACATGAAAATGTGAACAGTAAAAATGAAGTCTCTATCATAAGAGTCAGAAGGCTTATTAGCCTTGCTGCTGCTGCTGCTAAGTCGCTTCAGTTGTGTCCAACTCTGTGCGACTCCATAGATGGCGGTCTACCAGACTCCTCCGTTCCTGGGATTCTCCAGGCAAGAACACTGGAGTGGGTTGCCATTTCTTTCTCCAATGCATGAAAGTGAAAAGTGAAAGTGAAGTTGCTCAATCATGTCCGATTCTTAGTGACCCCATGGACTGCAGCCTACGAGGCTCCTCCGTCCATGGGATTTTCCAGGCAAGAGTACTGGAGTGGGGTGCCATTGCCTTCTCCTTATAGCCTTCAGTTCAGTTCAGTCACTCAGTCGTGTCCGACTCTTTGCGACCCCATGAATCGCAGCACGCCGGGCCTCCCTGTCCATCCCCAACTCCCGGAGTTCACTCAGACTCAAGTCCATCGAGTCAGTGATGCCATCCAGCCATCTCATCCTCTATCGTCCCCTTCTCCTCCTGCCCCCAATCCCTTCCAGCATCAGAGTCTTTTCCAATGAGTCAACTCTTCGCATGAGGTGGCCAAAGTACTGGAGTTTCAGCTTCAGCATCATTCCCTCCAAAGAAATCCCAGGGCTGATCTCCTTCAGAATGGACTGATCTCCTTGCAGTCCAAGAGACTCTCAAGAGTCTTCTCCAACACCACAGTTCAAACACATCAATTCTTTGGCGCTCAGCCTTCTTCACAGTCCAACTCTCACATCCATACATGACTATTGGAAAAACCATAGCTTTGACTAGACGGATCTTTGTTGGCAAAGTAATATCTCTGCTTTTGAATATGCTATCTAGGTTGGTCATAACTTTTCTTCCAAGGAGTAAGTGTCTTTTAATTTCATGGCTGCAGTCACCATCTGCAGTGATTTTGGAGCCCAAAAAAATAAAGTCTGACACTGTTTCCACTGTTTCCCCATCTATTTCCCATGAAGTGATGGGACCGGATGCCATGATCTTCGTTTTCTGAATGTTGAGCTTTAAGCCAACTTTTTCACTCTCCTCTTTCACTTTCATCAAGAGGCTCTTTAGTTCCTCTTCAGTTTCTGCCATAAGGGCGGTGTCATCTGCATATCTGAGGTTATTGATATTTCTCCCGGCAATCTTGATTCCAGCTTGTGCTTCTTCCAGTCAAGCGTTTCTCATGATGTACTCTGCATAGAAGTTAAATAAGCAGGGTGACAATATTCAGCCTTGACGTATTCCTTTTCCTATTTGGAACCAGTCTGTTGTTCCATGTCCAGTTCTAACTGTTGCTTCCTGACCTGCATACAGATTTCTCAAGAGGCAGGTCAGGTGGTCTGGTATTCCCATCTCTCTTAGAATTTTCCACAGTTTATTGTGATCTACACAGTCAAAGGCTTTGGCATAGTCGATAAAGCAGAAATAGATGTTTTTCTGGAACTCTCTTGCTTTTTCCATGATCCAGCAGATGGTGGCAATTTGATCTCTGGTTCCTCTGCCTTTTCTAAAACCAGCTTGAACATCAGGAAGTTCATGGTTCACATATTGCTGAAGCCTGGCTTGGAGAATTTTGAGCATTACTTTACTAGCATGTGAGATGAGTGCAATTGTGTGGTAGTTTGAGCATTCTTTGTCATTGCCTTTCATTGGCCTTACTCATACCTAAAATATCCATTCCACATAGAGGCTGGTGCACAAGTGTGTGGGGTGTGTGGGGTCTGGTAGCTTGTACATGTGTTATGGAGTCAGTGTGGTTCTCAGCAAAACATGATTTCTAATCATGCCTAATATTCATTTACAAAGGTAATTACTAAAAATGGAAAGAATGGTGTATTAATCTATGGCAAAGCAGGCAAGAACACACAATGGAGAAAAGACAGTCTCTTCAATAAGTGGTGCTTGGAAAACTGGATAGCTACACATAACAGAATGAAATTAGAACACTCCCTAACACCATACACAAAAATAAACTCAAAATGGATTAAAGATCAATATGTGGAGCTGAAAACCATAAAACTCCTAAAGGAAAGCACAGGCAGAATACTGTTTGACTAAAACTGTAGCAATTTTGGATCTGTCTCTTAAAGTGAAGGAAATAAAAGCAAAAATAAAAAATGGGACCTAATTAAAGTTAAAAGCTTTTGCACAGATAAAAGGTGGTGGTGGTGCAGTCACTATGTCGTGTCTGACTCTTGTGACCCCATAGCCTATTAGGCTCCTATGTCCCTGGGATTTCCCAGGCCAGAATACTGGAGTGGGTTGCTGTTTCCTTCTTCAGGGGATCTTCCAGACCCAGGGATCGAATCCAGATCTCCTGTATTACAGGTGGAATCTTAACTGACTGAGCCAAAGGTAACCACCAACAAAACAAAATGACAACTTGGGAGAAAACATTTGCAAATGATATGACTGACAATGAGTTAATATCCAAAATACATAAACAGCTCAAACAAGTGGACATCAAAAATAAATAAATAAATAACCTGATTAAAAAACAGGCAGAACACCTGAACAGATATTTTTCCAAAGAAGACATGCAGATAGCCAACAGACACATGAAAAATTGCTCAGTATCATTTATCATCAGGGAAATGCAAGTCAAAACTAAAATGATATCATCTCACATCTATCACAACGGCTATTATTAAAAAGAAGACAAATTACAAGTGTTGGCAGGGATGTGGAGAAAAGGGAACCCCTTTACACTACTGGTGGGAATGTAAACTGGTACAGCCACTAGGGAAAACAGTATGGAGGTTTCTCAAAAAACTAAAAATAGAAGTACCATTTGACTCACCAATTCCACTCCTGGGTATATAACCAAATGAGCCAAAAAACACTAATTCAAAAACATACGTGAATCCCAGTGTTCATAGTAACATTATTTGCAATTGTTAAGATATGGAAAACACCTAAGTGTCCATCAACATATGAATACACACACACACACACACACACACACAGGAATAAGGCTAGAATGAAGAGTGAAATTTTGCCACTTGCAATAACATGGATGAACTGGGAGGGTATTACACTAAATAAAAGTTAGACCAAAAGATAAATACTATATGATATCAGTTATATGTAGAGTCTAAAAAATAAAACAACCTAGTAAACATAATAACAATGAAAAAAGCAGACCCACAGATAGAGAGAACAAACCAGTAGTTACCAGTGAGGAGAAGGAAATGGGAGGGGCAAAATAGGGATTAAGAGGTACAAACTATTATGTATAAAATAAGCTACAGGATATACTGTACAACACAGGGAATATACCCAACATTTTATAACATCCATAAGTGGAGTATAACCTTTAAACATTGTGAAACACTCCATTTTATACCTATAACATATAATACTCTACATCAACCACACTTCAATAAAAAAAGACAAAAATGTTAAAATGCAAATACTTCAAGGAGGAAAATGTATTAAGATGAATACTAAAGTAAAAATTACTGGCATCATAAATAGGCCAGATAAATATTTTGATTTATGATGAAGAGAACTGAGAGCACTAGTATCCTGAAAGGTGAGGAAGATTTTAAAAAAAGAAAAAGAAAAAATAAACACAGGCCATCCTGGTTTCTCCTAAGAGAAAGTTTATCCAAATAATGAGAAAGAAGATGATGCACATATAGGAACTACAAATAAAATAGGGTAGGTCTGAAATCTTACAATAAAATTTCTCACGAGATAAAATATTTCTTTTTGATGATATGTCAAAGCTATGGGGAAAATATGTATATTCCCATCTGGAAAATATCTCTCTAGGGAGAGACAATAGCTCTCACACAGGCTTCTGAGCATAGGAAGAAACCATGTTTTAAGATTTAACTAATTTTCCCTCATCCCTTTCTGTTATTAAAATAGCACTTTAGATTTCATTTGGAAACCAGGCTAACAGAAACATTACCCCAGCTAAAACTCTAAATGGAGCAAATATGGGAGATTTGGTTACCTCATCTGGTTTCTTGGCCTGTACAAGAAAAGCAAAGGACAAATCTGAAAGTCAGGGGGAAAGTGAATTATAACTGAGAGAAGAATGTGGAAAATGTTCTACTGAAGCAAAGGATACTGATGCTGCAAATTACAGCCTTATACAACTTGTGATAATTGAGTCAATAATTATAGAAATCCAGGGAACTGCAAGTCTCCACACAACACCTTGTCGGGAATATTATAAATAGATATTAAACAAAGAATGCTTGAGAGTGAAAAATCCACGCCATAAATATGGTAAAGCAAACTGCAAAGAATATCATTCATTCTTTTAACAAGTATTGAATGTGTGTTTCTTACATGCCAGTGCTAGAGGTACAGCTGTGAGCAAGGCAGGAAGATGTTCAAAGTCAACCATCATTTGAGTAGTTAATGAAAATCTTATTTTAGACTGATGGACTCAGTGTTCCCTTTGCTGCAAGTCCTTCAGCCTTGATCTATTTATTTAATTCAGCTGTTGATAAGCTGAAGAACTGCTAAGACCAGAAATTAGAGTTCTTTGAAATTAAAATGTGAATTTCTTTCTTAACATATGCATATGTCAAAAATTTCACTAATGGATATACTTTAAAAGTCAAATAATAATGCTGGTGACTCAAGAGTGCTTTGCAAATAAAATACAGTGGGTTAACTGTACATGACGACTGACGACTGTACACGACGAGTTAGTAAAATGAGAGATGTGACAGGATCATTTATGCTGTCATTGCCAAACTCATTGCCTGGCACCAATTTCAGTCATTAGAGCCATTATAACAAAATGGCAAGTTAACACGACTTGGAATTCACTTGAAACACACAATAAAAGAGCTTCAATATATTAACGCCAGAACCAGAGTGACCCAAATGTTGAGTCAAATCATCTAAGCTACTTCAAGGTTAACTCATTGAGTGACCATCCTAATGCTAGAAATATGTATACACAGACTGTCATCAGCTGACTCCCTCCCCATCAATTTAATCAAACCAGAAACCTCAGAGTTACCTAAGGATGAAAGTGAGCTACCTCCACCCTATGGTGTGACCACACACACATTTGTTTTCCCTGGGACAGCAGTGGCTTGTGACTGTTGCCCTGGCATAATTATTAAGAGTGTCCCCTTCCTTTCTGAAGTGTATTGGTTTGGATAATAAGTTATTTGCCACCTTTCTTATAGGTAAAAGAATTCAGAATTTTTTAACACTCTTCTTTAGAGGAGATTCAGGGAGATACCTGAGTGAAAACAGTCAACTGAAATAAAAGACATCACTAAGAGGGATATATCACTGACAAAGTGATAAATGACTTTTATTTTAATCATATGTATATTTGTAAATCTTAGTGTTTGTTTATGTTCCTAATAAAATATGTCTTGGACTGTATGGGCCATCACCTTTGATATGGTCAAGGTAATTGGAAAGCAAATCTTAAAACTATCGACAGCGTTAAAGTGGTACACAAGCCCATGCGTTAGAAGAGAGGGTTGGAGGGCACAGTGATTACTTGTTACAAATGCTGGTGTAAAGTACTGAAATAGCCTAGAATCTCAGAATCTTTCCTGGAGATACAGTAGGTTTAGAACCACTAAGAATCATAAGATTCTAACAAGGTAATGACCTAAAAGCTAATTTTAAAATATATGATGAGCTTACGTGAATTGTGGAAGATGGAAGTAGATAGGTGTAAGAGAATTAGGGAGAAACTACTTTGTTTGTTGGCTTTTTTTGCTGTTGTGTTCTCATCAGCAAAAGAATAAAAAGGAACATTTGCACTTACCTCACAGCCAGACTTTTATGCTAAGTGCTGGGTCCCTTTTCTTTAGAAGCAGTTTTCAGCAGGAGACCTTGAACAAAGAAATAAACTAAACAGCCTCAGAAGAGGACTAGAAGCATGTGTGCTTCCAGTTAAGAGATGGGGGTACTCCTGGGAAGTAGTTGAAGCAAGGTTGAGTGGAGGGCTTCTAGATTCAGAGAGGATACAAAGATTCTGGTCTCCAAGGTAGCAAAACCTCACTTGGATTTGAGTCCATGGATGCTGGTGAAGGCCAAAGTATCAAGGGTCATGGCCTTGGAATTCAAGTAAAGATACTGAGCTGGCCTCAAGGGAAGAGCAACCAGTAGAGCAGTCACCCACTTTCATTAGGAACACAGCAACCTGGGTAGGATTCCAGCAGTCTGCTGGTGGAGGTCATCAAGAGGGCATGACAGCTGGCTGACCCAGGAACAGATCCAGGGCAATGAGAGGTTCCTCACCCCCATGCCTGGACTTGGGATATACACTGCCCACTGGTTCCCTATGCTTGTATGCTAAGTCGCTTCAGTCGTGTCCAACTCTTTGCGACCCCACAGACTGTAACCCGTCAGGCTCCTCTGTCCATGGGATTCTCCAGGCAGGAATACCAGAGTGTGTTGCCATTTCCTCCTCCAAAGGGTCTTCGCAACCCAGGGATCGGACCTGCATCTCCTTCGGCTGCTGCATTGCAAGCAGACTCCTTACTGTTGAGCCACTGGGGAAGCCCACACTGTTCCCCTAATGGGAACCATTTCCAAGAACACAGTCTTAAGAGAGAAATGTGTTTTTGAGACCATCAGGATGGAATATATGACTGAACCCATTGAATATCTCTGTGTAAAACTCTGATTCTGGCGTGTAGATGCAGAGATCCACTGTCTTGCGACCACTCGAGACAAGCCTCACACATAAGTTCCTTTGCTTGCTAAGCCTTCCAGTCCGGAGGAGTCTGCTTCATGCTTTGGTCTGTTCCTTCCCTTCTTGGACAGGGCCAGTTTCAGATTTCACAGGAAGTTCCTGAGGTTCCAACCTACACTCTCTTAGATGCCATCATTGTGCCAAAGACCATCACCGAAGCAGCAATAGGAGAGGGAAGGACAGGTTAATGCAGACTCAAAGATTTATTTCCAGGACTCAATAAGCCTTGGGACTGCTTTAAATTTTAGAGATAAAAAAGATGCTCTAAAAATTACCCATTTTGTACTCTCTGTTCACCTTAGTAAGTAGGAAGTCTGAGCAAGATATTTAATTTAGAGGAGAAAATGTGGCATTACACATACTACCCTAACCAGGAAATATGAAAGGAGATACTTTCCTCAAGAAGATGCCAAACTGAAGTTAACACTACTATTCATTAAGTCTTCTGCTCCAAAATCTCCTATATACAATGTGTCAATTACATACATAATGTATATGTGCAACTACTTAATGTATACAGATATACGTAAATAAAATTTGCAGTTATTTAAAGGAATATATTTAATTTGCTGCAGTCAAAACTCAAAGTCAGCACAGCAGGCATTCTACATACCAGTAAGAATATTTTATGTTGCTAATAACAAAAACAATGGTTCCAAACCCTTGCTTTTTATCACTATGGAATACTTAGGCTTCTGATGTACTCCAAAAATGGTGTTACAAAACATATGTTAAATAGATATCATTCTAAAATTTAAATAAATAAAATAGAAAACTAATATCAGCTTAAATTATAGTAAGTTGATCTTTATGGCTTCTCATATTTTCTGAAGATATTTGTTCCTTGAACAAAAAATAATTTTCTCCTACTATAAATGTTAAAATAATGTAGATTTAGTTTAGCTAAACAATAATATGACTTCAAGAAAGGCTTGATCCAGCACTCAAACAATATGGACCAAGGCTTGATTTATCTCTGTTTCCCAGCTCTTTCTTCAGAGTGGGGTCCCATCTTAACCAGCTCCTCCAACACATCTGCACATAATTTTTGTAATCTTAAAATGACTGAAGCAATCTTGAGGTATGTGTCTTCATTTTTGTCTAGGGAGAAATTATTTGTAGGAGCATTTCTTAAGAAAGTCGTATGATTAACTCTACCTGGGCTTATTTGGATCCGGAACCAATCACCACCACCAGAATTATGAAAAGCAATGATTAGCTAAGCCTATGTCACATGTTTCACTCCCAGAGCCAGACAAAGTTAGTTCCCTAGCATTCAACTGATCCACAATGCAAGGCAAGTATTGCAAACAAGTTGAAAAAGGTGGAGCCCTACATCCTTGGGACCCCTAATCCCTGGGTCCTTGAATCACTGCTTCGGACAGAAGAATCTGTCATGTTTGGGGCTTTATAGGAGAGAGAAATTCAATTGAGATATAGTCATTCTATATTTTGTAGGATTTTATTACTGCAGCTAGTGTTGTCTTACCAGATACAAGATGACCAGTGAGTGAATCAAAGGCTCTGAGAAGGTAAGAAAGAATGGGGTTTATAATGGTCCAAGTTGTGGAATCTTTTTTTTTTTCTTTATGTCCCCAGTATTCAGCAGAACATACAGTAAATATTTTTGTGGGACAAAATACTGATGGGCAGATTCTGGAAGGAAAATTAAGACCTGCCCTCAAGTCCTCCAAAAAATTCTACATGTAAAATATGCAGGGAAACACATCTTGTTGGTGATGATGTAGCCATCTCTCAGATAACACAACCTCAGAAAACCTAATGCCCAAGACTGTGCATCTTCCTGTCTGCGGTGCACGCACCACACCTGTGTGTAAGCTGCAACACAGTGAGGACCATGCTTGTCTTCCTCACCACTGGTGTCTCCATGGCACTGATACACAGCACGTTTTAAATCATAAAGATTTGTCCAATAGATTTAAAAAGGAAGGGACACACAAACAAATGAGCAAACAACATTTCGCGACACAACTGAAAACCCTCTGTCTTTGGAAATCTGGTGTCTACTACCCCCACCTTTTGAGCCCTGTGGAGCCCTGTAGTTCTTTAAGCTTCACCTCCTTCCCAGTTTCTCCCCATCAATTAAACATGTCCTGAGATCCATTTCCTCCTATTCAGCATTAAACTCCTGTTTCCTTATTATACGTTCTTTTCCCTAGCACCCTTGTTTTGTGTGCACCCTAGGTTTATTTTATATTTGCCCAGCAAAACCCCAACTCTGACTCAGAGCTACAATTTGCTTTCTCCAATTTCAGTAAACTTCTGGGGGAAAAGCTACACAAATGGGTTGGTGCACTACTTCATAATCGAGGCCTCCAGATTCTGCTGTAGCCACAGCACTGCTCATTAATCCATCCATCTTAAATTCCACCGCAAAGCTCCTACTACCTCTTTCACTCTCAGAATATGGCCTTAGTCTCAACCTCAAGAAAATATCACTGCCACTAAATATGACTTCCTTCAGCTTTCTTCCCACTCATATACATCCATCCACTTTTCTACTTTCTCTGCTATTCCTACTATCTTCGTTTGTATTTTTCTGTGCTCTTCCTGCAAAAACATCACACGTGCTTTTAAAACCATAGGCCCCCGTGTTTTGGTGCCTTGCTTCAGCAACCTTCTTTTCTCTCCTTGTATCCAATCTCTCTCTCTGGGTTCTCTTCCCTCTGCCTTTTAGGCTTCTTATGTCCATCCTAAAAACAGTGCTTTCTTGACTTCATATCCTTAAACTACTATTCATTCAATTTCCCTTCTCATCCAGACTTCAAGACAGTAATCTTCATGAGTCCCCCTCATGAGCGGGACATACAATGCAAGCACTGTTGAAATTGTTCTGGCAGATGTTAATGGTCCCCACCATTGCTAAATATAGAGGAAATATACCGGCCTTTAACTTACAGGCTGCATCTGACACAGCAGTTATCCACTCTGTCCTTTTTGATACTCTACTTCTTTGGTTTCCCAAACACCAAATATTCCTTGTGCTTTTTCTACTTTCTTGTTTATTCTCATCAATTTGTGGGGCATCTCTTCCACTTGTCACATAAACAACAATGTTCTCCATGGTCTGTCCTCAGTCTTCCCCTGTGTCATATCCCTATAGAGTCTCATTCACTCTGTGGGTTTAATATCCAGTATCTCCAGCATAGATTTTTCCTCCTGAGCTTCAGACTGGAAGAACAAACCTACCCGCTGTATTCCTGGATGTCCTACTGTCAATTCAAACCCAGTATACAAGAAAGAATCCAGGATGCCGTGGTGGGCCAGTGGCTAAGAATCTGCCTGCCAATGCAGGGGACATGGTTTCAATCCCCAGTCTGGAAAGATATCACATGCCACGGGACAACTAACCCATGCGCCACACTACTGAGCCCCCATGCACAAATATTGAGCCCATTCACCACCACCACTGAAGCTCGCTCATCTCGAGCCTGTGCTCTTCAATAAGAGAAGCCACTGAAACTGGAAAGCTTGCGCACCACAAGGAAGAGTAGCCCCCGCTTGCTGCAACTAGAGAAAGTCTGAGCACAGCAACAAAGACCCAGCACAGACAAAAAATAAATAAATAAGTTAATTAAAAAATAAAAGAATTCAAAATTTCCACCTCTTGTCCCAACACACAGTTTACCTATGACTCCAATCTGATCTTTCCCATCCCTAAATCCACCCCTACTTCTGACTTCATCATCTTATCATTTTCAAAATGACAAGGTTAGATTCATTCTTGATTCCTGTACACCTTCCATTTTAAGCAGTGGTCTTATTATTTTATAAGCTTTCATGCATGCTCTTCTCCCATAATTTGTTGCAGTGGGACTGTGGCAAAAATCTGACTGATCTTCCCTACTGCAGCCTCTTTTCCCATCTCAATCCACCCATGATAGAGCTAACTAAAATATAACCATGGTCACACTACCCCTTCATTTTAAATCTTTCAGTGATCACTCCTCATCTAAAGAAGAAAACTCAAGTTCCTTACCATGGTATAGAAGGCACTGCTTGACTTGAGCCAGGCTCATCTCTGCTCTCTCACCAGCTTTCTCTCTAGTTCCATCAACACTAAACAGACATCGGTTTCCTGTGTGCATGCTGATCACTCTGCTTGGGGTACTCTTCTTCCTCTATCACTGGACTGAAACCTATATTTCCTGTGGGCCTTAAAATTAAGGTCAGACATGATCTCCTCAAGGAAATCTCCCTCACTGTCAAACATTTCATATATTGGAGTAGTAGCCAGAAGAGCTTACAGGATTGATTCTCACAGGAGGTAATAATTTTCCTCCAGTGAAGACAAGGCAATATGGGTACTAGTCAAGCACAGTGTAAAGGGGTGGGTTACATGACTTTTATCTCGAGGACTGTTTTGTTAATGAGAGATTAGTTCAAAGTCTGCTAACTCAAAAGTCTTTAGGTTAAAAAAAGGAATTAGTCTTACTCGTTAAGAGAAAAAATATTACTTCTTATATTTTATCTATCATTGAATGCCTCTCTAATTTATAAAATGAACCCAAAGTAACACACTGATAAGATTCTTTAACATTAATATTTAACATTTTAAATATCAGCATACTTGACAATTAATATGTTCAATTTCTTAGGTCTAGAAGAGGATAAAGTATAAAATGAAATTGGATCAGAGCACTTAAAATTAATTGAACTTCACTTTCAATAAGACTAAAATAAGTATATGAAGAATTCATGACTGGTTTGTATAAACGTATAGTTTGTAAGAAAATGATATTTTAAGATTTACTAATTTTAAAATGCTAACAGAATAAAAATAACAATTAGAGAATTAGTCCACAAATAGGACCTCAACAAAGAAAATTATATAACAAAACACACCAGAATATCAGTAGGGAAGAAGGCTATTCTAGTTAGACAAACACAATTTTATATAATAAGTAGGAAATGATGAAACTTTTCTACCCTAAGGACACCATTTCATTAATATTCAGATCAAATCTCCTTACTTCAGTATATTAAGAGAATTTAAAAACATTGAACAGATGGCTATTATTCCTTATTAGAAGTAGGTGTTTACACAGAAAATATTTGTGTTATTGAGTTTGACAGAAAATCAAATATGGTGAGTTGAAATATAATTGTGTGTGAAACTAAAAATCATAATATGCATTATAACAGGTATATTATAATATGCATTATAATGTACATTTCAAAAGGTTCTAGAAAGAAAGGAGAATCAGATCACGTCCTCCACCATCTCCCAGAGTTTGTTCAAATTCATGTGCATTGAATCAGTGATGCTACCTAACCATCTCTTCCTCTGCTTACTCCTTCTCCTCTTTACTTCAATCTTTCCCAACATCAGAGCCTTTTCCAAGGAGTCAGCTCTTAGCATCAGGTGGCCAAAGCATTGGAGCTTCAGTTTTTGCTTCAGTCCCTCCAATGAATATTCAGGGTTGATTTCCTTTTGGAATGACAACATCATCACTATTAATAAATTTTTTGCATCATCATTATTATATGGACACCAACTTTGAAAAAAAATAACATTTATACTTTTAAAGTAGGTTTTAATTTCGTGTTGGGCATTCTATTGACCCAACAAAAAAAGAAAAATTAAACTGTCAAGAATAATCCCTTGAGGCTGATCCATTTTTTTCAAGCAATCCTGATCAATACGAGGCTCGGACACTGGCTCCCTGATCATAGGTGGTGATGGGACAGGAGGGACTGGCCCTCCCACAACCATACATATTGGGAAGGTTGGGAAGCCAAAATAAAGCCAGGAGCCAAAATTCTGCCATGTCCTCCAGGTTTCCTATTATTTGTATCCATGTATACCTGACTCTTGCCACTCCAGTACTCTTGTCTGGAAAATCCCATGGACAGAGGAGCCTGGAAGGCTGCAGTCCATGGGGTCGCCAAGAGTTGGACACGACTGAGTGACTTCACTTTCACTTTTCACTTTCATGCATTGGAGAAGGAAATGGCAACCCACTCCAGTGTTCTTGGCTGGAGAATCCCAGGGACAGAGGAGCCTGGTGGGCTGCCGTCTATGGGGTCGCACAGAGTCAGACACGACTGAAGCGACTTAGCAGCAGCAGCAGCAGCATGCATGACTTCAGCACAACAAACTGGAAAATTTTAAAGAGATGGGAACACCAGACCACCTGACCTGCCTCTAGAGAAACCTGTATGCAGGTCAGGAAGCAACAGTTAGAACTGAACACGGAACAACACACTGGTTCCAAATCGGGAAAGGAGTATGTCAAGGCTTCATATTGTCACCCTGCTTATTTAACTTATACACAGAGTACATCATGAGAAACGCTGGGCTGGAGGAAGCACACGCTGGAATCAAGGTTGCCAGAGAAATATCAATAACCTCAGATAGGCAGATGTCACCACCTTTATGGCAGAAAGTGAAAAAGAGCTAAAGAGCCTCTTGATGAAACTGAAAGAGAGTGAAAAAGTTGGTTTAAAGCTCAACATTCAGAAAACTAAGATCATGGCATCTGGTCCCATCACTTCATGGCAAATAGATGGGGAAACAATGGAAACGGTGACAGATTTTATTTTGGGGGGGGCTCTAAAATCACTGCAGATGGTGACTGTAGCCATGAAATTAAAAGATGCTTGCTTCTTGGAAGAAAAGTTATGACCAACTTAGACAACATATTAAAAAGCAGAGGCATTACTTTGCCAGCAAAGGTCCGTCTAGTCAAAGCTATGGTTTTTCCAGTAGTCAGGTATGGATGTGAGAATTGGACTATAAAGAAAGCTGAGCACCAAAGAATTGATGCTTTTGAACTGTGTTGTTGGAGAAGACTCTTGAGAGTCCCTTAGACTGCAAGGAGATCCAATCAGTCCACCCTAAAGGAAATCAGTCCTGAATATTCATTGGAAGGACAGATGCTAAAGCTTCACCTCCAATACTTTGGCCACCTGATGCAAAGAACTGACTCATTGGAAAAGACCCTAATGCTGGGAAAGACTGAAGGCAGGAGAAGAAGGGATGACAGAGGATGAAATGGTTGGATGGCATCACCAACTCAATGGACATGAGTCTGAGTATGCTCCGAGAGTTGGTGATGGACAGGGAAGCGTGGTGTGCTGCAGTTCTTGGGGTCTCA
The DNA here is from genome assembly GCF_014754425.2 of Oryx dammah. Taxonomy (NCBI): domain Eukaryota; kingdom Metazoa; phylum Chordata; class Mammalia; order Artiodactyla; family Bovidae; genus Oryx; species Oryx dammah. The sequence goes on along the minus strand of NW_024070213.1, from coordinate 80,886,441 downwards.
AAGAGTCAGACATGGCTGAGTGACTGAACTGAACTGAACTGATACATGACTTTTGCCTTCTATTTTGAAACTGGTTTTCATTCACAGCTTTCCTCTTTCATTCACAAGTCCTCTAACTCATTGAGACTGGCTCCTTGTATTTGCAAACTTATTATTTTTCTACCCATTCCACTTACAGATTAATTAAATAACGGTGTTAAAAATTTATGAACAGGTTATCAATTCCAGATATAAGAAGCTTGGAAGTAGCCACTTAACAAGCAAAAAGCTGAACAGACTGAAAACTCTAACTTTTCTAAGACCTGTAACACAGGCGAGGTCAAACCATTATAGAGGCAGACAGGTGATTACAAAGAGTCACAGCTAATTACACAAAAACTTATTTTAAAAAAAGAAATCACAAAAAACTGCCTTGGAAACCAGGCAGTGCTGGCATAGGAAAACCTGAACTCTGTTCAGGTTAATTAATTGACAGTAATTAATGCTGCAGGCTCAGTATGTACAAGCGCTGTGCTGTGCTGCGTTGCTTCAGTTGTGTCTGATTCTTTGTGACACTATGTACCATAGCCCACCAGGCTCCTCTGTCCATGGGGTTTTCCAGGCAAGAATACTCAGTGTGTGCAAGACTGAAAGTTAGAAACTCCAGACACCTAGCCATGGCAGGGGTGGGAGGGAGGCTCATTTTTAAAATGCTCCAGAACACTCTATTCTTCTTAACAAGGACTGCCCTCAGAAGCAGCTGCTTCACCACACCTAACGTGCTAAGTTTCAATCAGAATCTAAGTGATCTGGAGGAAAAGAAATGCCCAACTCCAGGCCTCTCAAGCTATCCTCTCCCACCTTAGGGAACTGTGGGATAACTAAGAAGTACATGGAGATTCAGTCCAGAGGCGTAGGCTCACTGAAAACTGAGACCTAATTACAGAACTGTAAAATGCCTCCTTTGACAAAAACAGATTTTGATGTTCATGTTAGTAGTTCATATGGAAAATTCTTCATTTTGTTGGTAATATTTTTTCACAATAAAAATATTTGTTTTACACATTTGTTGAGCACCTACTATGTGTCTGGCTATGTTATGTACTATAAATGTAATGTATATAAATATAATTGTAAAAACACAACAGATGTACATTTATGACCAACCTAGATAGCATATTGAGAAGCAGAGACATTACTTTGCCAACAAAGGTCCGTCCAGTCAAGGCTATGGTTTTTCCAGTGGTCATGTATGGATGTGAGAGTTGGACTGTGAAGAAAGCTGAGCACCAAAGAATTGATGCTTCTGAATTGTGGTGTTGGAGAAGACTCTTGAGAGTCCCTTGGACTGCAAGGAGATCCAACCAGTCCATTCTGAAGGAGATCAGCCTTGGGATTTCTTTGGAAGGAATGATGCTAAAGCTGAAACTCCAGTACTTTGGCCACCTCATGCAAAGAGTTGACTCATTGGAAAAGACTCTGATGCTGGGAGGGATTGGGGGCAGGAGGAGAAGGGGACGACAGAGGATGAGATGGCTGGATGGCATCATAGACTCCATGGATGTGACTCTGAGTGAACTCCTGGAGTTGGTGATGGACAGGGAGGCCTGGCGTGCTCCAATTCATGGGGTCTCAAAGAATGGGACACGACTGAGTGACTGAACTGAACTGAACTGAATTGAGTGAGCACATTTAAAATCTGGTGTTCCTTTAGGGCCATGGCCCATAAAAGGGCTAAGAAAATGAAGTTAAGCCTGGAGATACTACATAATAGGAAATGAACTTGCATCTCTACAGTAAATCAGGATCTTCCAAAGAGTCCACAGTTGTCCTAACAGAATAGTGTCTCCTGGACTCCAAACTTGGCAAATCCAAATGTATTCTAGAGGAAAAGAAGCATAATTTAAATCCTCAGAACTCCCATAGATCATATTATTAAAATATGAGTTCAGAGCTAATATTCACCAAATACAAAAAGAAATGTTACCCTGCATGAGTTGACAGAAATAGCAAATAGAATGTTTAGACCACACAAGGACTTCAGATTTTGGAATTACCAAATATAAAGTATTTAAAATTGCTGTCCCAACACATGCTAGCATTCTGCATTCTTAAACATATGAATTACAGTAATAATTTTTAATACCTTTGTTTACTAATTATGTTGACAGTGTCAATTCTGGCTTTGTTCTATTAATTAATTTTTCTTCTCATCATAGGTCACATATTCTTGCATCTTTGCATGATGATAATTTTTTTACTGAAATCTGGACATTATGAATTTTCATCTTATTAAGTGGTAGATATGTCTGTATTCTTATTAAGTACTTTTGGGTTTTGTTCGGAGATGTATTTAAGTTACCTGGAAATCATCTGATCCTATTGAGCCTAGTTTTTCAGCATTGTTAGATCAAAGAAGTCTTTATTTTAGGGCTAACTTTGTCCCACTATCACCTCTCCACTCATGCACCATAAATTCCAAGACTCTGCCTCTCTGACTTGTGGGGACACAAACTATTCTTGGCCCTGTATAAGAACCAAGGATTTTACCCCTGATCCTTTTGAGTGGTTCCTTCCCTACCCTGAGTGGTTTCCTCACAGGTATGTGCTCATTATGACTCAACTGAAGACTTAAGAGAGATCTGCAAATCTCTGAAGTTATTTTTCTGTGCTCCTCTCTTATTGCTGTCTTTTCCTCTTGAGAGGTTTTCTGATTTTCAGGGACCATATGGAATACTGTGGCTTATCATCTGAGGCAGTCACTGGGTGAGACAGAAATTGAAATTCTGGCTACCAATACTACTAGAACACAAGGGACCAACTACCAGAAAAAGGAAAACTCAGAAAGTAAGCCCCATATTCTGGCACAATTTCCTGTAGAGTATTTGCTGATACCTAAACTACGTAGACGAGAGGTGTCAACTACAAACGGGTACTTGCCATGGGCACTTGCCATCTACCTCTACAAGGATTAAATCATGTGCGCTGCAGCTTCGGATTTTCAACACCCCTTGAAAGGAGTTTAGAGTTGAGAACAGAGAGGAGGCATTCTGTGCTCAAACAAAAACTGGCAAGACAGGTCTTCAGATGGTTAGATATTTTCAGGAGTTGATTTTATGAGCCCAATACTTGTACCTCCTCATCTACAAAAGCTCTAAAATCCTTCATGGTGACAACTGTTCCTCATGACCAGCAAAAGTTTCACAAGACTAGTAGAAAACTTCAGGAAAAATAAACGCTTGATTGCATGTGTTCCCCCTTCACCATAATCACCTATCTACTGTCCTCCCCCCATAGCTCATCAGGACAGTTTCTCAGCACTATCTGAGGTGCTGCCTTCTGGACTGCAGTCCTCATTCTGCCACAAATAAAACTTAGCTCTCAACTTTCACATTGTGCATTTTTTTAAGTCGACAGAGGTAAGACCAAGTGAAGAATAACTGATACATGAAAATCCCTAAATATAGGTTCTAGTAGTCTCATAATGCTGATGAAACAAAAGCTGGAATTCAGGATACACCAAATCAGAATACACCAGGAACTCTGAGTGCAGTCCAGGATATCAGATGTTGTACATAAAGGGCTATAACACGAGACGACAAACCAGAAACAGACCAGTCCAAAGTCTAAAACTCATTTTCTATCTGCATTCAAGAAGAAAATTAAATCTTCCCTAGGAGAATTATATCTTCATGAATCTATATAATTCTTCACATATTACCTTTGACATTCAATTATACTGGAAATAAAAGCAAAAATAAACACATGGGATCTAATTAAAATTAAAAGCTTCTGCACAACAAAGGAAACTATAAGCAAGGTGAAAAGACAGCCTTCTGAATGGGAGAAAATAATAGCAAATGAAGCAACTGACAAACAACTAATCTCAAAAATATACAACCAACTTATGCAGCTCAATCCCAGAAAAATAAATGACCCAATCAAAAAATGGGCCAAAGAACTAAACAGACATTTCTCCAAAGAAGACATACAGATGGCTAACAAACACATGAAAAGATGTTCAACATCACTCATTATCAGAGAAATGCAAATCAAGACCACAATGAGGTACCATTTCACACCAGTCAGAATGTCCGTGATCCAAAAATCTGCAAGCAATAAATGCTGGAGAGGGTGTGGAGAAAAGGGAACCCTCTTATACTGGTGGTGGGAATGCAAACTAGTACAGCCACTATGGAGAACAGTGTGGAGATTCCTTCAAAAATTGCAAATAGAACTGCCTTATGACCTAGCAATCCCACTGCTGGGCATACACACTGAGGAAACCAGAATTGAAAGAGACACATGTACCCCAATGTTCATTGCAGCACTGTTTATAATAGCCAGGACATGGAAACAACCTAGATGTCCATCAGCAGATGAATGGATAAGAAAGCTGTGGTACATATACATAATGGAGTATTACTCAGCCATTAAAAAGAATATATTTGAGTCAGTTCTAATGAGGTGGATGAAACTGGAGCCTATTATACAGAGTGAAGTAAGCCAGAAAGAAAAACACCAATACAGTATACTAACGCATATATATGGAATTTAGAAAGATGGTAATGATGACCCTGTATGTGAGACAGCAAAAGAGACACAGATGTGTAGAACGGACTTTTGGACTCTGAGGGAGAGGGAGAGGGTAAGATGATTTGGGAGAATGGCATTGAAAAATGTATACCATCATGTAAGAAACGAATCGCCAATCTATGTTCAATACAGGATACAGGATGCTTGGGGCCGGTGCATGGGGATGATCCAGAGAGATGATATGGGGTGGGAGGTGGGAGGGGGGTTCATGATTGGGAACTCATGTACACCCATGGCGGATTCATGTCAATGTATGGCAAAACCAATACAGTATTGTAAAGTAAAATAAAGTAAAAATAAAAATTTAAAATTAAAAAAAAAATAGGTACACAGGAAAATAAGATAAGAAAATTACTTAAAACCCAATAGGAAAGGACAGATAATATAAAGTGGTTAATGATGCACAAAGAAATCAAAATAACCCTAATTAATATGTTCAAGAAAATAGATTAAGAGAGTATGAATTTTATCACAGAACTGGCATCTATTTTTGAAATCAATTAAAAAGCCAAAAACTAAAATGACTAAAATTAAAAACCAATATATCAATTAAACAGCAGGCACATATGTACATATTGTATAATCTCATTTATACACACTTCTAGAAAATGCTAGCTAGGCAGAAGAGTCATTGCTTGAGGTCTGTAGGGATCAGAAAAAGTAATTACAAAAGCTCATGAAGAAACATTTCACAGATGTATATATATGTCAAAACTTATCAAACTGTACACTTACACATATGGACTTTATTGTATGATAATTATACCTTGATAATATTGTTTTAAAATAAAACAACAAGGGACTTCCTTGAAGGTTCATTGGTTTAGAATCCATGCTTCCACTGAAGGTTCACTGGTTTAGAATCCATGCTTCCACAGGTTTGATCCCAAGTTGGGGAATTAAGATCCCACATGCCATGCAGTGTGGCCAAAATAAACTAATTAATTAAATAAAACAACAATTATACTATCATTTAGGTTTAATACATACGTGGAACTTATGACAAAAATATGTCTAAAGGCAGAGGGGATAAATGGAGTTAAAAGCTATAAAGGTCTTGTAAAGTGTTGACAATATTAATCAAAGGTAGACTCTGGTAAGTCAATTATGTATTTACACTGTAGGGTGATCACTAAAAGAATAAAATATGTATGATAAAGAAATAGAATGAGAAGAAATAAAACACAAAAAATTTGTTTCATTTATTTAAAGGAAAGCAAAGAGGAAGAAAAAAAGAACTTAGAAAAATATTAGACAAAAAGCTAGTTTGTAGCAAAATGATAGATTTAAACATGCATATATTGGTAATTACATGAGGGAAAATGCACTAAAACTGTAATTAAAAGACAACTGTCATAAGGATTTAAAAAGTAAAGGAAAAATAAATATTGAGAGCATTTATCTTCTACAGACCTTCAAAAAATTTCTAAAGGTTGTACTTCAAGGAAAATGAACTTGATTCTGGGATTGACTTCATTTCCAGAGAAAGAAATATCTGAGACAAGATAGAATGGTGAGAAAAGAAACTGACCAACATATATCAAATCTAAACAATGTTTGTATAAAACAATAAAAATATTAATGCCTACTCTGTGGAATTAAAAAAAAAGAACCAGAATACTCAACAACAATCCCATATAAGAAACAATTGACTTTAGTTAAAACATTCTAATAATTTGTATCATTTGAGAGGTGCTTAAAACATTGATTAGCTGTAGAGTTGCTAGGTTTTTAAATTTTACTTGAAATAGTGATATTTCAAGGGTAGACACTAAAAGAGTATGTATTGAAAGTATAATTTATAAACCAAAGGAGGAGTAGAGGAGGGATGGAAAAAGTGAAAGAAACAGAGAAATGGACAAAATTTATTCATCCTCCCGTCCCAAAAAAGGACAAAAAGAAGGAAAAGTTACATAATGGGAAAAACACAAAAAAGTGGGAGAATCAGATCACAATATAAAAGTAATATATTGATCATATATAGTATAATAATTGTTAGAAGTTAGAAAACTGACAGAAAAATGAAATCAAAGATGAATGCTTGCAAGAGAGACAGGAAAAAATAGAAAGGTTGAAAGCAATAGGTGTAAAATTGTGTATCAGACAAAACTAACCAAAAGAAAGCTAGAATGGGTATGAATTCTAGACCAATAGATTTTAAGTGAAAAAATAATATCAGGACTAAAGAGGGTAATTACATACTGACAAACATTAAATTCTCCAGGTAAATACAATAATCTTCAAGCCGGCACAGTACATCATGTAAGATAAATTCAAAATATATAAAACAAAATCTGATAGAACTAGACGGAGAAACTAAGAAACCTACTACACAGTGTGAGATCTGAACATCCCTCTGTTATTTATTGACAGGTCATGTAGACAACAAACTTTAACAAACAAAATATTTGAATAATAAAATTAAAACTTGACTTAATAGACATACAGAACTCTGCATATAGCAATTACATAATGCATACTCTTTAACATGCATTGAAAACTTTACAAATAAAGAAATCTTAGCAAAATTCAACGATTAGATAACACATAGACCACAGTTCCAAACACAATATAATTAACAATCAATAAAAAAAGTTAATGATTTTTATATCTCACGGTCCAGAAAATTTTAAAATGTATTTCAAAATAATTCACTCATAAAACAAAAATTCTAAGCTAAGTGGAGAAATATTTAGAATTGAACAATTTTTTTCAACAGAATTTACTTGTACATTTTCCATTTTCTATAATATTTGAAGACATAGGATAGCTTTGAATAAGGTTTCTACAATACTGTGTTTTAAGCTTATCCAGTAAACTAAAATGTGGTACAAATTTTATATAACTTAGATTTTTTAAAAAAATCTCCACAAGAGAAAACAACTCAGCAGCCCTGGTATTAAAACATTTTCCCAGAAAAAAAAACAGATAAACAATTGCATCAAAAGGCAGTTTTCAAATATTTAAACTACACTAGGCCTCCTTTCCAAAAAATTCCATATCAAAATGTAGAATACCAAAAAAAGCATTACAAAATGGGAAACTTAGTCACCAATTGCTTACATTACAAAAGAAGGCCTGAACCCACCTAGAGAGCATATTAAAAAGCAGAGACATTACTTTGCCAACAAAGGTCTGTCTAGTCAAGGCTATGGTTTTTCCAGTTGTCATGTATGGATGTGAGAGTTGGACTATAAAGAAATCTGAGCGCCGAAGAATTGATGCTTTTGAACTGTCGTGTTGGAGAAGACTCTTGAGATTCCCTTGGACTGCAAAGAGGTTCATCCTAAATGAGATCAGTCTTGAGTGTTCATTTGATGGACTGATATTGAAGCTGAAACTCCAATACTTTGGCCACCTGATGTGAAAAAATGACTCATTTAAAAAGACCCCGATGCTGGGAAAGATTGAAGGCAAGAGGAGAAAGGGATGACAGAGGATGAGATGGTTGGATGGCATCACCGACTCAATGGACTTGAGTTTGGGTAAACTCCAGGAGTTGGTGATGGACAAGGAGGCCTGGCATGCTGCAGTCCATGGGGTCACAAAGAGTCGGACAGGACTGAGCAACTCAACTGAACTAAACTGAGGCCTGAACATCTATAAACTAAATATTCAACTTAAAGAAAAGAGAATATACCTGGAAGGTGATATTAAAGACAAGAACAAATAATAATTAAATTGAAGGTAAAAATAAAATACAAAGAATCTACAAAGCTAAAAATGTTGACATTTTGTAAAACAGACAACTCTCTTACCAGATTAATGAATAAAAAAGGGAAGATGGCTGAAAAAAGTACTAGAAATGAAAAAGGTACATAGTCACAAACACCAAAAAAATAGGATACAAAATGAACAAACTTTTTGAAAAATATTTATTGTGCTAAAACTGATTAAGGAAGCATAAAACTTGAATTGTTCTAAAACCATGAAAAAAATTCTTCAGTGGTTCAAATATCTTTCTATAAAGAGAATGTCATTTCCAGACAGTTTGATAAGGAGCGCTTTTAAACAAGTAACAATTAATTTCAATCTTTCAAAAACTCTTTCATCTAGGACTTTATAGTTCATTAAAATATCTATTTAAAAGAGTAAATATTGACTAAGATGGCTAATGTTAATTTAGACTGGAAATTCAGATGTTGTTATTTTTTCTCAGACATATTCCATAGCTTATGAAAAAAATTTCTCAGAACTTAAGCACTGCAGTTCCTGAAATCCTATAGGCTACAAGCTTGGTACAAACATCCAGTTGGAAGAGGGGAAAAGAGGGCTGAATCTATAGTTACACAGCACTTTACATAAAATGTAGGAAAAATCTATTATCCATATTTGGGAGGGATATGCCAGGGTGCTTTTTCCTGAGTTTAGGTAAGAGTTTCATGCTGCCCATTTTAAATTGAAATATTTTATTATAGTACCAAAGATACCTTGACAGGTGTTTTCAATGAATAATTCCAAGACATACAAAACCAAATCTCATTTTTCTCAACGTATATTTAATGAGCACAAAGATCAACAAGGGCTTCCCAAGTGGTGCTAATGGTGAAGAACCCATCTGCTAATGCAGGAGATATAAGAGATGAGAGTTCGATCCCTGGGTCAGGAAGATCCCCTGGAGGAGGGCACAGCAACCCATTGCAGTGTTTCTGTCTGGAGAATCCCCATGGACAGAAGACTGACAGGCTAGTCTGTAGGGTTGCAAAGAGTCGGACATGACTGAAGCAACTTAGCACAGCATAGCACATAGGTTAACAATCTTCTAATTTCAATATTTTTTCCACAAATATTCTTTATGCAGCTCCTAAAAGTACTGGGGTTACATTTGTGTAACACATACCATGCTGTGCAGATTGTGGCAGGTGACTAGTTTGAGCCTACAACTGGGATTCAGAGAGGTCTGATGAATTTAAAGGAAAAAATTCTAATAACTTAAATAATTTTATCTTCTTGAAATATTCTAGCTGAGTATAAAAAGAAATAGGCAAGACATCACTGCTTCTAAAGCATCGTGGTACACATTACCATGAAGCTCAGCCCATGAATCCAAGTATGAGCCCTGTGAGACACAGAAGCATCATGCTCTTCGGGTACTTAGGAATAAAATAATATGCAATTCAGAGATGCAAAAAGAAACATTTTTTTTTCCATTCTTGGGTGGAAATTGGTACAAATCTAAAAGAGGAAGGATTTCACGGAGTTCATCTTTATTTCAGCAGTTTGATAGATTACAATTTTGGGAACACTAGGAAACCAGAGGATAGGCATGGATCTCAAACTGAGTAGGTTAAAACATGAAGCCATAACTATGGAAGCACCAGCCTCTACCAGCCCCAACCCTACCCCACCTCCAGGCAGTGGACATCAACAGAAGGCACTAAAACAGAATATAGATTCATCAGCCTATATGATATGCTCCTGGGGACTGCAAGAAATAAATGTCTGCGATTTAGAAGAATGCTAGAATGGATACATGTATATGCAAGTTTGAGTCCCTTCACTGTTCACCTGAAACTATCACAGCACTGTCAGCATTGTTAATAAAAAATAATTGTATTTTGTAAATACAAAATAAAAAGTTATAAAAAGAAGCTTAGAAATTAGAGGTTTCAAAGAATCAGTGAAATTGTTTTATGCATATAAATATGACCCTCTAACCCAATTTAATACTTTTAACTAAAATAAACATTTGTAAATTGTGACAGCCAAACTCCAAGATATTTCCTACGGAGTCTCACCTCTTGCTAGTTATCCCTTGTGTAGAATCTTCCCACACTGAACTGTGACTGGCTTGTATGACAGGTGATAAACTGTTGAAGTGACAGTAAGTGACTCCCAAGACCAGGTTTGAAAGACACTGCAGTTTCCACCTTGGTCTCTCTCTTGAATTGCTCACTCTAGGGGAAATCAGCTGTCATGTCTTGGGAACAATCAAGTGGTAAGGAACTGAGGGCTCCAGCCAATAGCTTGCACCAACTTGCCATCCACTTGAGAGAGTCATCTTGGAAGAGAACTTTCAAGACAAGCCTTCACATGCCTGTAGCCCTGGCTGAAATAGTCACACAACCTCATGAGAGATCCCAAGGTGTAACCAGCCAAACTCCTCTGAAATTCCTAACCCAGAGAAATTGTGACATCAGAAATATTTATTACTGATTTAAGCCTCTGAATTTTGGGATAGTTTGTTACCTAGCACTAAAAACTCTAAGCTATGTAATTATTCTGGCAGCTAATAGGAGCCACTTGAGAATTTGAAGCATGGAAATCACAAAACCTAATAAGATATATGATTTTATGATGAAAGATCTAATACCACAAAATAGAAAATAATGCTTACTTTACCTAATAAAGTGTTTGACATTATGGTGACAGGTCACAAGAAACTTTGTGGAAAGAATCTTCACAGCATGAAAGTCTTGAAATAATTGAGTAATTTTAAAGGGCAACCTTTGTGTAGAAAATGTCACTAATGATGTTTTCTTTTGATCGCTACTATAGTTCAGATGATCTGTCATTTTCTTACCATATTTTATAACCTTTTAGTCAGAGTTTTGATTCATATATTACCAATAAAATTAAAAAGATAGGAGTTATTTTAAAGGATCTATGTGTGTCTGTATTTTAGAGGATCTAGTCATTATTATTATTTTAGAGGATTAGTTATTTTCAAGGACCTATTCATTCAGTGCCCATGCAAACTGAATGAATAATAATACATTATAATTTAGCTGTTAGGGGTACTTTTTCATTTTTGAGCATGCAACAATATTGCTTGCAAGTTTTAATCTAGTAATGTTTACAATTTATCTCTGATATAAAAAGAATAAGCAAGCAAAACAAATAAGGACCCACATTTCAGTCTGGATAGCCAACAAAATGCATTTTATAGAAAAGAGCTAAATGTATACAGACCATTAGAATCCACTCTTCCAATCTTGTTTGAAGTCGTACTTTCATACAATCCACTTTTTATTTAGTTCTTGTATAATATGTGGACACATACATAGTGTTATGGACTTCAAGTCTGTGTTATAGGTATATTATTAAAGAGTTACTTATGTAGCTTCATTATAAGGCTTGATGGAGATAATTTAATATTTAATATTTATATATCAAATATTAACATGCATGCAATTTTGTATATGCAAATTTATTTCCCATCCTGAACATCACAACTGTTTCTATGACTTAATCACTGTAGAATATTACTGACATTTAATTTTCTGTATGTGAAGGCATGAAAATCTGTGGTTAGAATACTGGTATATTTCTCGATACTTTCAATTCAAAGAACTGGTTGTCCTCAAAGAAGTTCCATGACTATTCGAAATGAACTGACTATTTTTGTGGCATATCAACTTGAAATTATGACAGGAAATTTTGTTTTTAATCAAGTATGCAAACCAATAGTTTCAGAGATACTGGTAGGAAAATCTTTCCAAATATCTCTTTTGAGTTAGTCTCTTGTACAGACTTGAAAATAGTTATTTTTTCAATGTCTAGGGGAAGTAATAACTTATGATGTGTTGGTGATGATAAATACTGATATTGTAACAGGCTAGATGCTACTGTGGTTTATCATTAAGACTTAGATAAAACAGTGATACCTATTACAGGAGCATATTGGGATCATTTGTGTAATTGCAAATGTGTGACCAGATGTCACCCTAATTTGCACACCAAATACATGAAAAAAAAAAAAACATTTTTAGGTAGTTGTTAAATGCAAAGTAATACGTGAACTCTCGGCTATTCCTTTTATTAAACATACGAAGATAAATATGTTTTCATTGTCCATGCCATTTTTCCTAACCACCAACTTATCACAAGATGATCAACATTGCTGGGGGGGTGTCTATTCCCTACTCCAGGTTGCTTCCTTCCAGGTGGAGAATGCTCCACTGGCTATACCACTTCTAACCTCTCTCTACTTACAGGGCAGAAGTGACATATCTGACTGATCATTTCAGAAGAAGAAAATTGGCATATATTGTTTAGTGCCTTTTCCCTAGAGACCTGGTTTCTCCTGGAAAGCACAACAAATTCTGCTCTGCCTCTGCTCCTCCAGGGCAGGTATATCAGTGCAGTACTGCCTGGGACTGGGAAGCTTACTTAACTCTAGAGTTGAGTGTTGAGAAGTCCCCTTGCCTGCAGATACAAGCTACACATACTCTTCAGCTCACAGTATTTCAGATTAGAGATATTATCTTGATCACCATAATATTTATATCTCACTTCTTAATTTGTTTGGAACTTGGGCAAAGATGAGGGGTGTTTCTTCCTGGATCTTCTAAAGAATTTAAAAACATCAGTGATTAGAATAACTAAATACCCCACAAAATGACAAAATAAAACCATGAAGACACCAACCAGCATTTTCATGAATTCTAACTTTTATACTAATGTAAACTACCTCAGTTGTTTGAGTTACAATAACGAGATTCAGAAAATTTAAGCAAAGGTTACATTAATAAATCAACATGGTTTAACCAAGAAAACTTCAAAGCAAAGCTGATTTCTAGACCAACTGAAACAAAATATTAAGATGATGTCATGCTAACATAAATTCACCAAATTCATCACTTTACTGTAATGCCCTTACTTAAAAAAAAATCCCACAGACATTTAAACCACTAAATATAATTAAGCCAGAGGCACAAATAAGGCTAGATTTGCCTGCATGTTAATTTCTATAGCATTCTCTATTTTCCATCACTATCAGGAAATCATCAAGAAAGTCCTTAAGTTCAAACAAAAAATTCAAAAGAATTAGGTTCATAATGAACCTCTACAGACAATGAAGTTACTGCTCCATTCTCTAACTATACAGTCCTTCCTATTAACAGAATCCATTGCAAGCATACTGCTTTCTAACACCAAAGAGAGGAATACTAGGTAAATGTTGAGAGAAACCAAAGTTTGTGAGATATATTTGATTCAGTATTAAATCCAACAAAAAGACTCCTTACTGTGCTTTTCTCTGGTCCTGCTCACAAGAGGTGTTCTAGTGTAGGAAATCTGGAGAAAGAAAGATTTAGGACTAGGTACAGTAGAGACTCTTGAGAGTCCCTTGGACAGCAAGATCAAACCAGTCAATCCTAAGGGACATCAACTCTGAATACTCATTGGAAGGAATGATGCTGAAGCTGAAGCTCTAATACTTTGGCCACCTGATGCAAACAGCCAACTCACTGGAAAAGACCCTGATGCTGGGAAAGACTGAAGGCAAAAGGAGAAGAGAACGGCAGAGGATGAGATGGTTAGATAACATCACCAATTCAATGGACATGAACTTGGGCAAACTCCGGGTAATGGTGAGGGACAGGAGGCCTGGCAAGCTGCAGTCCATGGGGTCACAAAGAGTCGGATACAACTTAGCAACTGAACAATAAAACAACCGTAGAGTTCAGGAAGAAAGCTTACCTTAAAAGCATGAGTGTGCAATTTGGGAGATGTGTGAATAACAAGAGGAAAGAGGCCAAACAGAGGAACAGATGGAGAAGCAGCCAATATAAAAGTCATTGAATGGAAAGAATGTCAACTGAATAAAGAGGTAAACCTCATTTATCCATGTATATTTATTGAACAACTCTCTATGTAGAACCTGATCTTAACTGCTGATATGAATATAAAAACTGTTCCTTCCCTCAAGGTACCTGACATTTAGTTGGGGAGATGAGCTACACAGTAACAAAAAGTAAATAATAATTGCATTCTTATTTCATTTATGATAATAGAGAAAAAAAGAAGAAAGAATGAAAAACAGTGGGGAAAGCAAAACTTTTACTGATTCTTCTCTTTGCCAAGGTCTTTCACATAATATCTCATTTGAATGTCATAGTAAGCATCACATATGATTCTTCCCCAATAACAGATGAGAAAGTAAAGGCTCAGAGAAATTACATAAATTGTCCAAGATCATACAAGTAGAAATCAGATGTCTAGAATCTAAAGCTAGCTCTATCAGATTCCAAACTTCTTTCTCTTTTAAAACAATAATTTTTTAATATACACTGTATATAAAGAAAACCAAGCACTGGAAAATGAGCAAAATATCATTCATTCATCTATGCATCCACCAAATATTTATTAACTACCTTCTCTGCTGAAGTACATGCATGTGCTGTGGGGAAAGGATCAGAAAGAAAACAATGTGCTACATTTTTGAAGTTTCTAGGCTATTGCTAGGGAGTTGAGTAGAGAGAGACTGACAGCTCAACAAATGGAAATAATGCAGAGCTAAATAAGAAAAGCACACACACAAAAAAACATAAAATGCTATAGGGCTCAGATAAGGATAGAGACATTATTTTAAGAGAACCAACTAAAGCATAATAAAAGATGGGAAAGTGGGCAGGTTTATTATAACGAGAGTCAAAGACTCCAGTTATGAATGACACCATGAGTAAAAGATACGTAAAGCAAGTACAGATCAATGACTAAAAAAACAATATTTTAAATGCAGTATAAGATAAAGGAAGCAGGCTACAGGAGGGAAAGCAAAAAGGTAACTGGAGTCAGGCTGTGGGAGACTTCAAATATCTAAGCGTTATTTCATCTAAGTTTCATTTTAAAGTATTATTTTATCTAAGTTTCATTTTAAACACAGTGAATAACTGGGGTTTCCAAAAAGAGAAGAGGCATTCTCTGAGTTATGCTTCAGATGATATATTCATACAAAGTTATCCACATTGTAAAGAACAGATTTTAAAATGCCTATTGAAAGAGTACAGGTTTGAGTTGGTATGATGGCAAAAAAAAAAAAAAAGAAAAAGAAATAATGAGGTGGTAGGAAGGGGTACAGGACACATAAGGGATAAAATCTATAAAATTTGGCAACTGATAGCCTATTGAGTATAAAGGAGACAGAGGTCAGAGAATGGCTTCAGCATTTCAAACTCGGGAACCTGGGAAATGGTAATGGCAGTAGCAGAATAGGGAAAGATGCAGACATGGACAGCTGTCAGAGACACATCTGGGATGGAGAGGTCTTAAATGAGACAGAAATAACATGAGTGAAGTTGGACCTAAAGATATAAACTTGAACTTCATCAAGCCAGAGCCAATCAGTGAATTCTACAGAGTAAATAAAGTCACTGAAAGAGAGAGCATCCGTTGAGGAAAGAAGAAAAGAATGGAAAGGAGGGCTAGGGACACAGCATGATCTCCAGTGTCTGAATCACAGAAGCTTGAATTTTTGAATCACAGAAGCAGCTATATCATCTAGTTCTCTTAGTACTTACAGGAAACTGGAAGATAAAAAACAAAAATGGAGGTGAAAAAGAAGAAAAAGCAGAGTAATACAGTAGATAACACTCACTATGGAAATCAAATAAGGAAATAGCAAGGAGAGTATGGTGAATGGTATCAAATTTTATAGAAATCAGAAAGAATGAAGACAAGAAAGAGGATTTTGTGTGAAGACAGTCATTTGAGACTGAAGACAGCATTTCCAGAAGCAGGGTGAAAATGAGACAGTGGCTTTGAGTGCTGGCTAAGGCAGACATTTGCAAACTCAGTAGAACACAGAATAATCCCCAGCGTCAAGGAGGCAGGCACAGAGGGAGTTCCTGGCCTTCCAGTGGTTAGGATTCTGCGCTTTCACTGCTGAGGGTATGGTTTCAACTCCTGGTCTGGGAACTAAGATTCCTCAAGCCATGTGGATCAGCCAAATGGTGGAAAAAAATGCATATAGGAGGCTGACATAGAATCAAGAGCAATCAAACCCACATGAAGAACTGCACCAAGCAAGTATCAAATTAGTTTAAAAAAAGAAGAAAGAAAGGGGGGAGGGGGAGGAAAGAAGGAGAGGGAGAGAGACAGACAAAGGGAAAGGGAAGGAAAAAAATCAAAGAACAGGTCTAGAGTCCAGAAAGCATTTATCTTGAAATACAGAATCAGAAACAGCTTTTAATTAACTACTCAATTATACAAAGCCAAACAAAAGGATTAGCATGGTGAAATAACCTTTTGTTTCAGTTCAGTTCAGTCGCTCAGTCGTGTCTGACTCTTTGCGACCCCATGAATCGCAGCACGCCAGGCCTCCCTGTCCATCACCAACTCCTGGAGTTCACCCAGACTCACATCCATCAAGTCGGTGATGCCATCCAGCTGATTAATTCTTAAGTGAGGTTGGCACTGAAAAACTTTGCTGTTAACCTTTGTAGGAATTTGGCAACAAGTTAAAAAAGAGATATTTTTTTTCAAAATGCCTGCAAGAGATGTTCTAAAAATGAAACAAAAAATATGATTGCTGATGATATAAAAATAACCATCAACCTTCATCAGACTACACCAGATGGAGCCTGCATAAACAAAAAGGGCACAGTCACTTATTATCAAAATAAAAAAGAAATGCTTGGGCAAGGGCAGAATGATTTCTCTGGTAAGGTCTATGATCTATGATCTGCCAGGAGTCCTACAGCACCAGGGAGGCCATAATTTTGTCAAACAATGTGAGTGTGTCTGGTAGTTATGTTCTATCACAGGCTCTGTCCTTGGTAAGAGTATTCTGGTGGAGCAGAAATTGAAACTGAAGGATTCTACTCCCCACTCGAGAAGAGTAAGATATCTAACAAACCAGTGAGGATGACTCAGTGCCATAGACCAAGAGACTGGAATAGAGATCAGAGCAGAAATCTAAATCAACCTCAACCAGCCAAGGTCTAAAATCACAACCTAAGTCTATACAACCAGACAATAGGACAAGGGCATTGCTGAGACTCCTCACTCAAGCTGAAACATTCTATGAGTTTATAAGTCCTCATGAAACTTTTTGCTTTTTTGCCTGATAAACGTCTTAAAAGAAACCTAATATATTAGAAGCAAGTAAAATAATTGGCTTAAAAATTCAGGTAAGAATTATGAAATGTCCTGGTTTTATTTTAGCCCATGAACTTTTAAAAAAGTAAATTAAACTAAAAATTATACATGTATATTTATGATATACATGATGAGTATATCATCATGAAGAGTAAGGAATATCAACAACCTCAGATATGCAGATGACACTAACTCTAAGGCAGAAAGCGAAGAACAAAAGAGCCTCTTGATGAAAGTGAAAGAGAAGAGTGAAAAAGTTGGCTTAAAGCTCAACATTCAGAAAACGAAGATCATGGCATCTGGTCCCATCACTTCATGGCAAACAGATGGGGAAACAGTGGAAACAGTGACAGACTTTATTTTAGGGGCTCCAAAATTACTGCAGATGGTGACTGCAGCCATGAACTTAAGAGACATTTGCTCCTTGGAAGAAAAGCTATGACCAACCAAGACAGCATATTAAAAACCAGAGACATTATTTTGCCAACAAAGGTCCATCTAGTCAAGGCTATGGTTTTTCCAGTAGTCATGTATGGATGTGAGAGGTGGACTGTAAAGAAAGCTGAGCGCCGAAGAACTGATGCTTTTGAACTATGGTGTTGGAGAAGGCTCTTGAGAGTCCCCTGGACTGTAAGGAGATCTAATTGGTCCATCCTAAAAGAAATCAGTTCTGGGTGTTCATTGGAAGGACTGATGTTGAAGCTGAAACTCCAACACTTTGGCCACCTGATGTGAAGAGCTGACTCATTGGAAAAGACCCTGATGCTGGGAAAGATTGAAGGCGGGAGGAGAAGGGGACGACAGAGGATGAGATGGTTGGATGGCATCACTGACTCAATGGACATGAGTCTGAATAAACTCTGGGAGTTGGTGATGGACAGGGAGGACTGGCAGACTGCAGTCTGCAAAGAGTCAGATATGACTAAGCAACTGAACTGAACTGATGAGTAAGGGTGAGGGCTCAAGAAACAGACCACAGAGGCTTTAATTCTGGTTTACTTATTGCCCACTGGGATGACCTACAGGCAGTTATGTAACCCCACCCCACCTCTGGGTCTTTATATGACAAATGAGGGTAATAATATTAACTGTGTCATAGGACTGTTAGTACCTGATACGTGGCAGGTGCTCAAGGTGAGATATTATTTTATCTCTACCTCAGTGAATCACATTTGATCTCTGCCTGCAACTCACCACATTTACAACTAGGCATAGAAAGGTCTTAAAAGTAGTTTCAGATAAAATGAATATGCTCTGGAAAGCTCCAACCCTAACTTGGATCTAATTATAGCAGCAAAGAAGGATGAGCCACTAGGAGGAGCTGCAGAGGGAAGTGTAAGCATTGGATGCACGCATACTATGTCGCTTCAGTCGTGTCCGACTCTTTGCAACCCATGGATTGTAGCCCACCAGGCTCCACTGTCCATAGGAATCTCCAGGCAAGAAGCATTGGGCGTAACACTGAAATCGTATCGGCCAGAAGAAGGCTACATCTATTTTAGGACAACAAGAAGTCAGAAGGAAGGAGAGGCTCTGCCCAGTATATCTACCTGGCTTATGGTTTAGCCCCTTCAGCCCTAAGGAACATGTGAGTCCTGTGAGGGAGTAGCAAAATTGCTACAGATAATCTGTGATTTCTCAGTCCCGGGAACTGTAGGGAGAGCCCCACCACACCCAGCAGTTACATATTCCAGCAGCAGTGATGCAAAACATTTCACTGGGTTCGCCTTTCTAACAATGTAGAAAAATGTAGGGGACTAAGATATTCACATTGGAGTGATGTAACTAGTTTTAAAAGGTGGCATCTCATGAACATCCTAAATGTTCAACCAAATATCAGGGTGTAATAAAGTGACAAAATCATGCAGCCATTAAGATGGGTGTAAAAATGATGTTTAATGGCCTGGAAGGGGTAGGACTATGATAAATATTGAATATACACTCTAAATGCATGTTTAATTCAGAGAACACATGTCAAAATATTAACAGAGGTGGTCTCTAGATGAAAGGATTACAAGAGAAATTTTCTTCTCTGAATCTTGCTACAGTTTCTAAATTCTATACTCTAGCTTAATAATTTTAGCAATTTTTTAAGGAAATAAAACATTTAACAAGGTTTGCGTTAAGTCACTGAAAATATTTGGCAGTGAAGAGCAAACAGCTGGGACAGGAAATCCCCCTTCACGCCTCCATTTCCCCTTGAACCTTTCTCCCTCCAAGCTTTCCCTCTTCTGATGGCCAAAGAGATCAGTACTGCCCCAAAATATAGCCAGGGAGAGAAGAATGAGTTAGGAGTACCTATGAATTTAGCCTCACCCTTTCCCTGACTTCTATTCACCATAATGGGCATGGCAGTTCTTTCTCTAGATCAAACAGAATTGTTAGTGCTGGAGGCTGCTGCTGCTACTGCTGCTAAGTCGCTTCAGTCGTGTCCGACTCTACGCGACCCCATAGATGGCAGTCCACCAGGCTCCCCTGTCCCTGGGATTCTCCAGGCAAGAACACTGGAGTGGGTTGCCATTTCCTCCTCCAATGCATGAAAGTGAAAGGTGAAAGTGAAGTCACTCAGTCGTATCCGACCCTCAGCGACCCCATGGACTGCAGCCTACCAGGCTCCTCCATCCATGGGATTTTCCAGGCAAGAGTACTGGAGTGGGGTGCCATTGCCTTCAGGAAGTAGCAATATCGGTAGTAGCAAGAGTGAATTGTGGTCATATCCTCCCATTTAAAAAACTTTTTCCTTACCCTCATTTACCCCTCTATTTGAAGATAATATATACTCAATAAACATTACTGGATTTTTTCCTTCCCTCTTCCCTTCCTCTGTCCCACCCTCCCCTCCTTTTCTTCCTTCCTTCCTCTCTTCCTCCCTCCTTCCCTCTTTGCCCTTCCTACTTCTTTTTTCTTTCTTTTAATAATGAAAGCAAACAATTCTTTATGCCCCCTTACCTGAGCAATCCTCTAATTAGGCAATTCTAGGGCTAGTAGACAGCCAGTATCCTAGGACTAAAGTGCAATAAACCCTTTGGTGATCAAGCAAGAGTGCTGGCTATGCAAAGTTATCACTGATTGGGATGTGCATCAATTAGTATAAAAAACTAATGGAATTTTAAGTTAGGGAGATTAATTGGTCAGGGGACAAAAAAGGGCAATAAAGCTCTAGAAACAAAATTACGGTGAGGCAAAGAGAGCTGTGGGCTGATAAACCAGACTCAAAATAAGATGTCCAGGGTCTATAGAAGAGGAGTGCTTTTGGTCTGTCCTCCATTTCCAGCCACCTGTCACAGTGCTCGGACCCCAGGGGGTAATGTCTGGTCACAGGAGAATTAACTGAAGGGGAAACCTAAGTGTGGAGTTCCTTCAGTAAATGTCACTGAGTGGTGGGCCAAACCTCATTCTTAGGACAATGGGGAGGGCCTGCACCCTGAGGGCAGTGCAGGATAGGGCTGCCTGTGGGCCTGAGAGGGACTGTCATTCAATACTGACAGGGTATGGGAGCATAAAAAGAGATGGCAATAACACTGGTCAAGAATCAGTGCTTTGCTTGGGGGTGAGAGTCAATCAGACCATCCTTTTACAGTATAAGCTGCTGGGGCTCTTAGGCAAATCAGGACGAGAAGGAAATCCCCAAGGAGATGCTGTATACTTTGTGATATGCGATGTATAATTGGTTTTAATTTATATTTTCGGGGGGGGGAAGTGAATTTACATCACTGAGTATTATCAAGTGATCCATAACTGTTACATTATAAACAAGTCAAATAAGATCAAATCCCTACTAGCTGAAGCTTTCAGCTTCCTCTCCTTTTGATCCCAACATTCCCATATACCCAAATTTTTCTTAGACAGAGCCAATCAATTTAAAATCGAGTTGATCTCATGAATGAGTGCAAGAAGAATGAAGATGAGCCACTACTACTGCCCAGTTTCATCAATCCTTGCACCCTTCACATGGAGACTTATCAGTTTGAGACTGTAAGAGTAACACATTGTTCCCCATGTCTCTCTCTATCATGCATTTAACCAGAGGCCTAGAGCGCCAATGGCAGGAACTGTGTCTCTTCTGTTCCCCACTGAATACCTAGCAAAGTGCTTGACACACAGTAGGAGCTCCAGGATGATTTGAGAAATGAATGAGTTAGTTCATGCAATCACCATATCATACTTGCAGCAAGGAAGAATAAGAAGTGATCACAATCTCAAGGAAGAATGAGGAGTGTGTTCATTTTCATTGAGATTCTTAAGAGACCTGCAGGTAGGAGAAGGGGAATAAAAGACTTATGGAGAAGAAAAGGAGCAAAACCAAATCAGAGTCAGAACAAGTTTACTAACTCCATTTCTTCTCTGTAGACAAGTGTTGCTAGCTTCAAGCCCTCCAAACCTATCCTTTCCTTACCCTCCCTCATGGCTCCAACTCTCCCACACATCAATTATACAACAGATTGCAGGATCTGGGTTTGCACTTAATTGAATGTAGCCCAAAACTTCTCCTGTGTTCCTCTGTCTACCCCAGGATGCCCCAGAGAAACAGTGAAAAGGATAGAGCATTTCTGCCTTTCACATCTGGGTATAAAACATGGCAGAATTAAGTCTGTTGAAATGCATCAGTATAAATAGGAGATTTCATGATAGTTTTTATCTTATTTGACAAGATTTTTTTTAATATTCTTACTTGCAATACTGCTGCTCTCAATTGTATTTCTATAAACAAACAAAAATAATTATTTTTCTTTTTGCCATGATGGAAGTGAACAAAGTGGTTAATGAAAAACAGAAGTCAAGAGTTTCCTTTACTCTGATATCAAAGTATATTGCATGACTCTGTGCCTTGCACAAATCCAATTTATATTGATTTCTTAGAGATAATATAGTCGAGCAATAATGGCAACTTGTCACACAGTGGCAAAAATGGGAAAGATTCATAAACTTAAGAGAACAACTGGGTCTTAGATTTAGAGTAACAGTTGCACATGGTCAAATATACCTCTAACTGCTTCTGCTCCCCTGTGTCCAGTTTCCATGCAAATGCCATTTAGATAGTCCCAGCTTTCCTTAAAGAAAAGTCCTTCTGTTAGCTCCCTTCCCCTTGGACATCAATATATGTCCTTTATATTTCAATATGACAGGACAAATATCCAAGACAAATTTTATTAACCTTTGTAAACATGTTGATAGTAAAAAGTTTAAAATATTATCATAAAACTATGACTTTTTTATCACTAGACATTATTTCACTTAATATTTGTTAAGCATAAAGCACTTTTCTGTGATGGAATATGAATCAGAATCAGACACTGAGCTAAAAAATTTGAAGTCTGGTATTACAGTTATGCCCTTGAAGTCAGGTTATCTAACCAGAGTCCAAGAACCCATAGACAGTTCATGAATAAGCTTTTGAACCCAGGTCACCTGCACTGCAGGTGGATTCTTCACCATCTGAGCCACAAGAGAAGCCCGAATAAGCTTTCAGAGGCTTATTAAGGCAAACACATTATGTGTGTGCTAAATGTTGGTATGTCCATTTGGCAGGGTCAGATGTTTGATAGATATCAAATTTTCAAAAGGATTGGTGGCCCCAGTGAGGTTAAGAATGACAAACTTGGAGCTTATATAAAGAATTCCATCTCTCAAAACATTTCCAGTTGCTCAAAACATTTTTTGAACTTTTCTTTTGGAATGTTTCAAAGCCTAGGACATCTTTAGTGAATAATTTCAATGATGCCAAGTTTTCCTTGGAGTAGGGAAGGATAAGTTATTCAAAATCATAGTGAAAAACTATGATTGGTGAACACTTAAACTGTGAAGTTTATTTCTGGTTGAAATGAAAATATAAAGAAATGAGACTAATTTCCTTGGAGGACATACAGGAGATGAAAGGCTACATGTTAACAATTACATGGAAAAGCACCTTTAAAACATCAGCGCATGTGCTCAGTCTCACCAGCTCTTTGCAACCCCATGGACTGTAAACTGCCAGGCTCCACGGTCCATGAAATTCTCCAGGCAAGGATACTGAAGTGGGTTGCCATTTCCTTCTCCAGGGGATCTTCCAGGAATCGAATCTGCATCTCTTGCATTTCCTGCACTGGGATTATTAACTGCTGAGCCACCAGGTCACCTGCACTGCAGGTGCAGTTTCCCCAAAACATTAGTACCTTAAGGATAATATTAACTGAGGGGGGCGGATCATATTTTTTCCTTCATTGAACAAATATTTATTGAGTGTCTACTATATGCTAAGCATTTTGTAAATGCTGAAAATACAGACAAAAAAATAAAGACAGAAATCCTAGCCTTCATGGAGCTTCCATTCTACCATCTTTATTTAATAATTCATCTAACATGAACTGATCAGCAGAGACATCACTTTGCCAACAAAGGTCAATATAGTCAAAGCTATGGTTTTTCCAGGAGTCATGTATGGATGTGAGAGTTGGACCATAAAGAAGGCTGAGCGTCAAAGAACTGATGCTTTCAAACTGTGATGCTGGAGAAGACTTTTGAGAGTCCCTTGGACTCAGTCAATCCTCAAAGGAAATCAGCCCTGAATATTCACTGGAAGGACTGAAGCTGAAAATAAAGCTCCAATATTTGACCACCTGACACAAAGAGCCAACTCACTGGAAAAGACCCTGATGCTGGGAAAAAACTGAAGGCAGGAGGAGACAGGGATGACAGAGGATGAGATGGTTGGATAGCATCACTGATTCAATGGACATGAGTTTGAGCAATCCAGGAGATGCTGAAGGACAGGGAAGCCTGGCATGCTGCAATTCACAGGGGCACAAAGAGTAGGACATGATTTAGCAGCAGAATAACAACAACAGCATGTATTGATCAACTATGAATAAGTATTAATAGAAATAAAATAGATAAAGTAAAATAGAAATATAAAGAAAATATGTTATAAAGATAATAATGTTTAGATAGAAAAGGTAGTTTCAAAATACAATGTAATGCTTAACATACTAGTAAAAATATTTGGTAAAAATGAACAGAATCACTGAAACCACAATATGGAAATAAAGAAATAAATGATATTATGAGCATGATAATGCTAAGAAAATATATTTTCTTAACTATATTCACTCATCTGATCCCAACAAAAGCAACAGAAAAATTTTAGGGATTTGGGAGCAGAGGATCATAAGAAAACATGCAGAGAACGAAAAACAATGTTGTAAATGAGAATTGGCTGGAGGCAGAGTTCACTCCCTTCTCTATAAAGAATAAGATGTTAGAGCTAGACCCAGGAGTTTATGGAAATGTTCATGGAAAATGAAAGTTCTTGCTCTAAGCCTAAGTAACTTTCCTAAATTAAATGGATGAATTAGTCTTCATTCTTCTCTAATTTGAACACTTCAGGTTATTTCTAACACACACTCTATAGAAAAGGTTGAGACATGGCATTTTTCTGATATTATTCTTACACACACTTGAATAAAAAATCACAAGTGGTTTTAAAAGTATATGTGAATTGATTTAACAGTTGATGTAACGAGAGTTCTGTAATGGGAGAAAAATCTAGACCCATGGAGTCTGAGAGGAAGAGAAGGGAGATTCTGCTGCTTCCCACTCCCCATCAGGACTGCCTCCCACCCTCCCATCACATGCCTCAAAAGCTCAACTGGGTACATACTGGGAATGAGAAAAAGGACAAGTATCTTAATGTGAGTACTAAGAAACTCATCTGATGCCCATCAACTGAAGCCACCATTTCAAAGCTTTCACTAAAATTTTAGGGAGCTAGAAATCTTGAGACTGGACATACACAGAGAGACAAAGGCTTAAAAAACAGATTCTGATATGCAAATACTGAAGCAAATGCTATTTTTGGAATGAAGAAACCAGAACAATAAAGGGACTAACCTCCTTGGTATAATGACAAGGAGAAGGTGGTTTTCTTGGATACAGAGAGTATTAGCTGTATGATTGCTTTTCCACTTCAGATGGGTAAATGATCAGAGAGAGGGAAGCTAAGACACTCACCTGGAATAATGAAATGGTACATAAGAGTTGGCCAGGACCTCTCCTATGCAAGGGCATGGTGAGGACTCTAGGACTAGTATTATCAAAATCTATTTTAATACATGCTATAGGTAATCTAATGCACTCATGCAATCTTTAGGCCTGAAGTTAACTGTAGATTAATATATGCAGGTGGAACTGAAAAACATTTCTCTGGTGAGTAAAGATTTTTCTTCAGGCCATGGAGATTCAATGGCAAATCTAAAATCAAGACATCATCAACAAATCTCTCTGATTCAAACACATTCTGCTCTGCCATCTAGATTTAGAAACAGAATAATGCCTTCTCTGTCTAACCATTACTTTCCCCACTAATTTCAATGCTTCTTTCACTCACAAATGAAAGGGACATTTTCCCAATCTTTTATTTATTTTTTAATTATTTTATTTTATTTTATTTTTACTTTATTTTACTTTACAGTACCATATTGGTTTTACCATACACTGACATGAATCCACCACGGGTGTATACGAGCTCCCAATCCTGAACCCCCCTCCCACCTCCCCCACCATAATCCCTTGCATTCCTATACACTAATAATGAGAAAGTCGAAAAAGAAATTAAGGAAACAATTCCATTCACCATTGCAACAAAAAGAATAAAATACTTAGGAATATACCTACCTAAAGAAACTAAAGACCTACATATCGAAAACTATAAAACACTGATGAAAGAAATCAAAGAGGACACTAATAGATGGAGAAATATACCATGTTCATGGATTGGAAGAATCAATATAGTGAAAATGAGTATACTACCCAAAACAATCTACAGATTCAATGCAATCCCAATCTTTTAAAAAACAACTGCCCACATTATAAATAGTTGCCAGCAATCCAGGGTATACTGAGAAATTCCCATTTAAAAGATGAAGATATCATTTAAAACACTAATATCACAAAGGATTTTAAATTTAAAAGTTTTTAAAGAAATAAAATTTCTTTTAGTGGACAATTTTAAAAATCTGGTTTATTCCATGATTTTGAAAAAACAATTTCAAATCATCCTTTTTAATCTGTGAGGATGCTAAATTGCTCAGGTAAACTGATTTCAGAAAACCTGAATTGCTTCTTTTCTTAAATTATACTACCTTAAATTATACAAGATGACCATGTATTCACTTAGATAAAACACAATACTCTGTAAATGCATATGATAGAGCATTAAATAGTGCATATACTTAAATATGATAGTGATTAAAGAATTGAGCTTTTGTGGAAGAGAAGTTAAGACAACAAAAGAATGGTACTTGAGTGCGTAAAGGAGACATTGAGGCAGAAGTTAACACTCAACCACTCTTGGTGGTAGGAAGATTAAAAAGGATAGGATTCCTGTTTCAAGAGGTCAGACAAGCAGATATCCATGGCTAGGCATATAAGTGGCCCAGACTGAGCTGAGCTGCCAGAAAGAGGGTTGCTTGGCTTAAATCACCTCCAAAAACAATCACTTCGACCACCTGGCAGAAACTTGGTTTAAAAGCACAGTTATATCAGACATTTTTACATTTTCTGTAATGTTATGTCTCCTGAAAGGCCCATATCTCAGGCTATAAGTGTTCCCTCATTCCCTTACCACTAACCTTTTCATCTTTATCTAAAAATCCACATCAGTGGGTGATATCTTTCAAGTAGTATAAAAATTTTTAATGAAACTGAAAGCACACTATTAGTGCAACACATGAAAATCATTCTAATAAAATTTTCTGCTGCACTGATATTTCCATTTATAAAAACTGGGATAACGCATTCCAGTGTCTCCTCAGCTAATTTTTATTTTTCTCTGCTCTATATTCAATAACTCCCTTTTGTACTCAATTGACCTCAGGTCCTCAACACTCAATTTCTTAGAAGTTTTCATTAAAACAGCAGCAGAAGCGGTAATCAGTAGTGTTTAGTGACCTTTTCCCATCCAGCACTAGAGAAACCAGATTTTCCTTTTCATAATTTCATGATATCCATTTTCTTTTGACTTGGAGCCAAAAAAAAAAAAATACAATACTTATTCTAAGAAGTGCCTGCCAGCTGGCACAAAAGAGAGGTCTGATACATATTTTATTCTTGTTATAAATGTAACCAGACACTACAAAATCCAGTACATTTCAGGAGATATTAAAACTGGTAAGACTAAAATTACTAATGTCTCAATTTAAAAATTCCATTAATAGCTCATGAGTTTTCCAGAAAAGGTCAACTAGAAAATAAAGGTCTTCAATCTTTTAGTCTGTAATTGAGTAGAAATAATTTATTGGTAGGACTTGTTTTTCTATTTAAAGGTATTATTGAACATTTGTCCTTGCCAAGCTACTGTTGGGTTTTAATCATTTATCCAGTTCTTCAAGATAATATTGAGATCTAATTTCCCAAATTACAAGCTACTATTTTTATTTAATGTCATTTGAATAGTGAATGGCTTGTTCACTAATTTATCAATTTAACACAAGGGTTAAATAGCACTATATCTAGGCCTGGCTCCTCTACATCACCATGTATCTCTCTAACTTCTTCTAAAACCCTGATAGTCACCTTTGGTGACATTACTGTGGTCTGTCTGCTTCCAGTATGCTCCAACTCCATAGCTCCTTTCTGTAGAGTGGGAGCCACTTAATCTCTCCTGGATGTTCAGTCTTCTCTTAGGCTTTGGACCAATAGCATCCTTGTGAGACAGAAACTCTGGCTCAATGTAGGGCACCAGATATCAAGTCGAACTTACTCTTAGTCTGGCTCTGATAACTGATCCTTCGGCCAAGTTTTAACAATTAGACTTCCAGCTTGCTCCTGAAGCCTCGTCCCAGCTGAGCCTTTAGATGTGGTAACTGGGTCTCTTGCTCACATCCCTCTGTGCCTGGTTCTCTGTCCTGATGAAACCATTATGTCTGTGCTCTGTATACAACAGAGCACCTTCCTGAATGGATTTCCTCCCAATGTCTGTAGTTATGTCCTGGTCCCATATCCCATCCCAGCCTCAACGTCTTCTACTCAAGGGCAGGTCTAGTTCCAACTTTCAGATCCTCTAAACTTCTGGTCCAGTGGAGTGAGCACTGCCATGCCTGACTCTGTCTCAAGATACACAAAACCAACTGTAAATTCACCAACATACTGTTAAAAAGGAAGGCATCTGGGAAGAAAAAAAAAAAAAAAACACTCTTCTATGCTACTGGTAGAAATGCAACTTGTTCCATTCTTTTCAAAAAGCTATTGTATGATTTGTTTTCAGAAATTTTTAAAATTCTATTATTTTGACTCAAATAATTCCCTAAGAGTCTTCCCTTAAAATGTCAGACATTCAGGCAAAGATTTATACACATAAATGCTTCATTTATATCAACAGGAAAAATGACCTAAGTAATCAATGAAATTTGGCTCAATAAATTATAGGATAGCTATATGACAGGAAATCATATAGTCTTTTTAAATTGTTATCTTATAAAACTTAATAAAATGGAAAAAATCAGAATCAAAATTGTATTCTGGTTAGTCAAGACTGGTGGAATGGTTGTTCAGTTGATAAGTTGTGTGTCCAACTCTTTGCAACTCCATGGACTGCAGCATGCCAGGCTTCCCTGTCCGTCACTATGTCCTGGAATTTGCTCAAATTTGTGTCCATTGAGTTGGTGATATCTAACCATCTCATCCTCTGCCACCCTTGTCTCCTTTTGTCTTCAATCTTTCCCAGCAACAGGGTGGAATGGTAGATGAATTTAATTTTCTTTCCTCTCTCTCTCTTGCATGCACATTTGGTTCTATAGATAACAAAAACTCTATACTAAGTAAGTATTGTTCTAAACCTAGAAAAATATAAAGAATATAAAATATTTTTAAAGCATGAGAGTATCTTCAAGTATAATAAAGAATCTAATTGATTTCTCTTTTTCATTGGTGTTTCATTGGCTAGCAGGGATGTTTTCCCAAAAACAATCACACTCAGTGCTGTAACTTCTTAATCTGCCTCTGTGTGGTGCCTGCTCCTATCCTCAGAATGCTAAGGCTTGCTAAAATCTTAAGGATCTTAAGGAAAAAGCAGGCAAGCAAACAAATACACCATAAACACTGTATCTAAATACCTTATTCAAATGTAATACAATGTAGCAAGCTCCAGCTGTCTAATCCCACCAGTAGATTTTTTAGATTTTTACTGCTATTAGGAGAATCAGACAACTTGAAAACAGACTGAGAAAAGTGTAGGTAGGCTCCAAATTCCAAAGCAAAACTCACATTCAGTTCTCACCCAAGGGATTAATATAAACACTGAGTGCTATTGATTTGACCAGCTTTATATTAACATACATATGAGGATAAAACAAGTATACATGAATGGTATGACAAACCTCTCCAGAGACAAGAAAAATAGCTGTATAAGGTTACAAATTTATACAGTGGTAAATCCAGCTCTGATGGCCCCCAAAGCTCATTTTCTTTCTAATATACTACTTAACTAATGAGTCTACTAATTTGAGATAGAACAAGTATAAAGTACCTTGAACCATGCTATGCACTGGACAAGTGCTCAATAATGATAGTCATTTTTACAGCTGCTGAAAGTTAGTGATTTTTGTACATTCTCACTTCAAAAAGAATTAAAATGTGGTAAAAATATACCTAAAATGAATTTCAAAGGTCTCCTATTCATTGAACTAGCCTCTATTTATTGCAAAACAGTTTTCCACGAGTCCAATATGCAAATTTCACTATGTGGTAAATTTCTGTTTATTCAGAATGATCAGGGAATAAGGCTGTTTAGTACTGCTACTTCAAAATGCAAATATAGACCACCAATGTGTTACACAATAAAATTCTCTAACATACACTGAAAATAAGTTTGTCTCTTGATAGTCCAGGAGACAGTTTGGAATCTTTCACAAATCATGAAATTGCCACTGTGGTCTAGACAGAAGACCCATCAGTAAAGACATTCAAGAAACTGTGCTCTACACAATCCAACTTTCTCTTCATGCCTTACAAAGTTCATTACTATTAGGATGGCTTCAACTGGAGCGAAAAAAATATTTTCAGTTTCTTAATTAAATATACGCAGTACCAGACTTCAAGCAATATGAGTTTCCAAAAACAGCACAATCATCAACTCTCTCATGTGGTTGAATTAGGCCTTGTATTGAATTCTCATTAGTCTGAAAGGTTCATGTATGGGGGCAGAGGCTTCATTTTCAAGATCTTTTTGATAACAGATATAATGCTTGGTTATCACATATATTTGATAGATACTCATTCACTGACAGCTGCTCCATGCCAAGCGGAAGATGACTGCTGTCTTCTTTGGTGGGACTAAGAATCTGGAAGTTCCTGAATTAGTCAGATAGGTTGCTTTTCCAACTACCTGTAAAGCCGCTTTCATCTTAAAGTCAATCCTACCTTCTGTAGGTCTCAGACTCTCTCGTTCTACTGCAAAGGTTAACAAATCAGTTCAGGAGTTGAATTTCAAGAGAAGCATTGTATAAGAGAAGCAGTCTGGTAGAGCACAAATAACTACTGTGCTGGACACTGTGAAGTAAGTTATTCAATACCAACATCACAAGTTGCTCTCACCCATACAGAACTGCTGCGGGGACACTGTATTAGGTCAACAGGATCAATTCACTGCTGTGACTCTGCAGTCACTATTTTCCTACATCCTAGACATCTAAAATGGATTACAGGTGAGATGAAAATAGCCTCCCACTCAGTAGACAGATAAAGGCCAGGTCTAGAAATGCAAACTTCAAGTAGGGTCTACTCTTATTAATTACGACTCAAGTAGGTCTTTTATCAATCATTCTTAATCATAATGTATTCTGAAAGTCTAGATTAACACTGAAAACCTAGAAGTGTATAAATAAAATTCTCATTATGTTACTAAGAGAAACATAACACTATTAAAAGAAAATAACAAAGTCATGAGGACTCAAATTCATAGGATTAATTTTAAAATTATCCAGTAGCTGTATGAACTCATCTGGAGGGAAGGATTAAGAATTCTGTTTTGATTAGTTATGTTTCATATGCCAATAAGAAAACAGTGGAATTTAGAAGTCAAGACTATGAAGGCTGTGTGCCTGTGTGTATGAAGTATATTTAATAGTAACCTTCATAGAGATGACAGCTGATACCATGGTAACAGACAAGAACAAGAGAAAAGTAGGAGCAAAGAAAACAAAACCCAAAAGAAAAACCACTGGGAATGCTTGTATTTCACACAACAAAAAGAAAGGCAAGCACAGAAGGAGATGTCAGGAGAGGGGGGGAGTCAAAATAATCAATGCTTTAAAAGCAAAGGAAAACATACATTTTTCAGAATGTGGACCATCAGTTTTAAAATGTAGTGAGAGACAGAAAAATGTGGACTGAAAAAAGATTGAATCTGGCAACGTTTTGGTCAAAGCATTTTGGGTTGCAAACATATTCAAGTGAATATATGCAATCAAGACCATGAGATCAAGACCTCAGTGATCATCTGAGAGGCAATCTCATAAAGAAAGAAACTAAAATGAAGTTCAAACTTAGAGGAAGTTGAACTGTGGAACAACTACAACCAGAGCAACACTCTCAGAGTCTCCGATTGCTGTCTCTCTCTTTGGGCACAGACCAATATGGTCGTTTGACTCAAAAACATATTAAATTATAGGGCAAACATCTACCACAAACTGAAACTTTCCAGTCTAAGTGCCAACTCATTATAAAATCTGAAAGGCTGATAAGCTGCAGTTCAGCTAATGAGTTCATCAGCCTTGGGTC
This sequence comes from Oryx dammah, assembly GCF_014754425.2. NCBI lineage: Eukaryota > Metazoa > Chordata > Mammalia > Artiodactyla > Bovidae > Oryx > Oryx dammah. The sequence continues at coordinate 80,854,290 of NW_024070213.1, read as the reverse complement.
CTGTGTACTTTTCCTAGTCCAAACAACTGCAGCAAGGGGAAGTCACAGGTGACAATGATCACAGGCCCTGGAGACGATCACAGTCACCAGGGACTTCAACAGAGGCCATGACTGAGGCAGAATTCTCCTGTGTAGAAGGCAGGGACCAAAAAAAGATATGTTTGTTTCTAGCAAACTGGAAGTAGCTATTACAAAGTCATCAGTGTCCCAACAGGTGGGGGTGCATATATCATAAATTGAACCCAAATTTTTCCTCTTGCTAAATATCAACACAGTAGGAGACCCAAAGAAGTTGTAGACAACCATACAATTACAAACTGTGAACAATACAAAACCTACAATATAAAAATGACAAGATGGCCAGAGAAACAAAAATGGCTTTATAGAGGAGGTGACATTTTTTTCTGACATCTGAAAAATGAGTAGGATTTTAACAAGAGGTGGGAAAAGGAAGTGAAAGAGGGATGAGGCCCCACCTAGGAGACACCATCTCTAAATGCTAGTATGACAATCCCTTGAGGGTGAAGAACATTTCCTGCTCACCTTTATATCTCTAGTGCCTTGTATCTCACAAAGTAGCATCTCAACCTATATTAGTATTTTAATATTATAAGTATAAATAAAAAGAAACTAGAGGGAAATATCAGCAAAATTATGAGAAAGTTTTTGGGTCTGTTGATAAGACAAGAATATCCAGTACTTAACATGTGAAAAGTGAAAGAATAGTCACTTGGCTGTGTCCAATTCTTTGTGACCCCATGGACTGTAGCTCACCAGGCTCCTCTGTCCATGGGATTCTCCAGGCAAGAATTCTGGAGTGGGTTGCCATTCTCTTCTCCAGGGGATCTTCCCAACCCAGGGATTGAACTCGGGTTTCCCACATTGCGGGCAGATTCTTTACCGTCTGAACCACCAGGGAAGCCTTCCACTTAAAAGTGTAGTGAGAGGTATAAATGGAAGGATAGATTTATGACTATATTATGGAGGGCCTAGGCATTAAACTTCAATATGGTATATCATTGCCCTGGAAATAAACAGGATAAATTACAGGCCTATATCTGCCAGAAGTTCTCTAAACTTGTCCTCATCTGTAATATGAGGATGGCAGATTCTCTCCATACACCTCAGACACGGTTATAAGAATCAGACCTAAAAATGGATGCCCCTACTGAAGGATGAAGGATTGGGAGACGGAAAAGAGCCAAGAAGAACTGAGGGAGTCAACTAGCCATCTTGAAAATGGATCCTCGAGTCCCAGGGACTCTAGCTGATGGCACACCAGGTGCACAACGTAGCAGAGCCCTTTCTGCATTTCTGGCCCACAAATCATGAGCAACGTAAAACTGGTATTCCCTTGTAGCTCAGTTGGTAAAGAGTCTGCCTGCAGGGCAGGAGACCCGGGTTCAATCCCTGGGTTGGGAAGATACCCTGGAGAAGGAAATGGCAACCCACTCCAGTATCCTTGCCTGGAAAATCTCATGGACAGAGGAGCCTGGAGGGCTGCAGTCCATGGGATCACAAAGAGTTGGGCACGACTGAGAGACTAACACTTACACTTACTTACTTAAGTTTAGGTTAGATTTTTAGGTAGCAATAAAGTAGTGAAAAAAAAATAGAGAAATCAATTCCAAAGTGGAAAATAGGGAAGCATTCATAGAAAAGAATTTTTGAAGAATAAGTAACATTTGGATGCAAAAGAACAGTTAAAGGGGACTGTAATTTTTCATAAGAAGATGAGTATAAAATAAACCATGAAAGTGAGGGGAAATGTATCATATTTAATTAATGGCCAGAGACTTATGCTGAAATAAATATGGAATATATAAGAGGAAATTCTGAGAAATTTTTAGTGGGAATGAGATTGGTTCAAGATCAAAAATGTGTTGAAGGCCAAAGTAAGATACCAGAACTGCATATTGTAGCCACTGGGTGACTGCAGTTCTTAAGAAGTAAACTGTCCTAATATCTTTTCATCACCCCACAGCTCCCTCTCTAGTCCAACCCTCCAAGACATCTTAAGACTTCTAGAACTGAGTGTCCTTCCACTCTTGCCCTAGTTTTTCACAGCAACTAATACGATCATTTAAAAATATAAGTTAGATTATGTTATTCACTGTTCCAAAAGCTTTAAGAAATTTCCATCACAGTTAGAATAAAATTCAAGCTTCTTACCATGGTCTCTGAAAAGAGCCCATATAATCAAGTTTCTATGTCTTCAAACTTATCTCCTTCTATTCTCTCACCTTTTGCATTCCACTCCAGCTACAATAATTGTTGTGGTTTCATTCTAGGCATTTCACCAGCTATTGTCTATGCTTAGATGTTCTTTTGAGTCTCTACTAAAATTTCACTTCTTCAGACAGGCCTTCCCTTGTGACTCCATCTAAAACACCACCCACTCTATCTCACTGGTCTTTATCTAATTAAGCTGCTTTATTTTATTTCATAACCTTGATTACCACCTGACACTGTGCTACCCAAAATAGGAATTTTATCTATTTTGCTCATCACTGCATCTCTAATACCTAACACCGTACATAATGCATTTCAGATATTTACTAAGCTTTTAGTGAATGACTGACATCAGAGCTACTATTTAGGAGAAGTGTGCAGAAAAGAGTTAACATAGCAGTCCTGAACAGCAATCTTTAGAAAGGCCAGCTGACAAAGCTGGCCCTTGGCTGACACATGGGAATTTGGATGTTGGAAGAGTTCCCATCATCTATAACTAATAAGGCTGTCTCTTCACAAACTGTTTGCATAAATAATATGACTATGCTAAAAGGATGCTTTCCTTTTGGGAGTCTGGAATTTGGATATGCGCCAGAGGCAGAGGGTGCCTATATGACCAGCCCTCAATTAAAACTCAGGGCACTGAGTCTCTAATGTGCTTCCCTGATTGGCAACACTTCACACAGTTGTTACAACTCCTTTCTGGAAGAATTATGTGTGTTCTGCATGCCTTCACTGGGAAAGAACTCAGGAAGCTTGTGCCTGGTTTCCCAGGTTTGTGCCTCACGTAGCTTTTCCCCTCCTGGATTTTGCTTTGTATCCTTTCAACATAATCACAGCCACTGAGTAGTACATACTGTGGCCTCTGAGTCCTGGTGAATCATCAAAACTGGAGCTGGTGTTGGGGAACTTCCCAACGAAGAATATTCTGCCAGCAGCTTATAAACTGGACTTGAGGACTGAAGTAACTATGGGCAAAGAGGCCAGTTAGGAAAGAATATGCTTCAATGGTCTTAGAAAAAGGCAAAGTGGCAGCAGTGGAAGCTAAAAGAGACTAATATGGGAGTATGCTGCTACCGCTAAGTCGCTTCAGTGGTGTCCGACTCTGTGCGACCCCATAGACGGCAGCCCACCAGGCTCCCCCGTCCCTGGGATTCTCCAGGCAAGAACACTGGAGTGGGTTGCCATTTCCTTCTCCAGTGTATGAAAGTGAAAAGTGAAGTGAGTGAAGTTGCTCAGTCGTGTCTGACTCTTTGCGACCCCATGGACTGTAGCCTACCAGGCTCCTCTGTCCATGGGATTTTCCAGGCAATAGTACTAGAGTGGATTGCCATTTCTGGTTTCCTAGAAAAAAAAAATGCAAACTTTTAAGATAAGACATTAGATTACAAGATTACTGGGAATGGAGAACTAAGGAAGATGGGATACTAAATGCAAACTACTCAGACAATGGAGAGAAAAATTAAGAAAGTATTGCGGTTTTAGAGTAGCCTGCTGCTGCTAAGTCGCTTCAGTCGTGTCTGACTCTGTGCGACCCCATAGACGGCAGCCCACCAGGCTCCCCTGTCCCTGGGATTCTCCAGGAAAGAACACTGGAGTGGGTTGCCATTTCCTTCTCCAATGCATGAAAGTGAAACATGAAAGAGAAGTCGCTCAGTCATGTCCAACTCTTAGCGACCCCATGGACTGCAGCCTACCAGGCTCCTCCGTCCATGGGATTTTCCAGGCAAGAGTACTGGAGTGGGGTGCCATTGCCTTCTCCAGGGTAGCCTGACTGTAATATATATATATATACACATACATACATATATACATATGTATATTAAAGTGAATATCAGTATACATGTAGAAAGCTTGAAGATGCAATAGGTATTTTCCAAAGAAAACATTTAAGAGATGGAATTAAGAATGGAAATGAGGATTATGTAGTACAAATGTAAGTTATTCTGTGAGGTCAGTGAGGGCAGGGACTTCAGAGTGTTTGTTCTTTGGCATATTCTGAGCACCTAGAGAACCTAACACGTGCTATGTACTCTTCTACTCAAGAAAGATGAGAGGTCATACAAGAAACACACAAAGCTTGAAATATGAGAGGATGCAGAGACATCAAATATGATTATCTCATACCTCTCAGTACAGTAAGAGGCTGCTAGGTTTAGAGGAGGATGGCCCAGGAAAAGAAGAGGTAAGGTCCATGATCACCTCTCGGGGAAAGTCATTAAGAAATCAATAAGAGAGTAACTAAACGTACTTTCTTTCTACCCAGATTTCCTCTTCAGATAAAAAAAGAAACATGAATCTAAAATACTCTTAGAATATATGTAACATAATATCTAATTGGGCTGAACTGAATCACGGCCTTATTTAATAATATTCATAATAAAATAATCCTTAAAGTCCTTATCCCTAGGCCTAAAACCTGATGAAAAAAGACACTAATTTTATCTTAAACACATCCAGAATGGCTAGACATACAAATGACCTTCATTTAACCTGGAGAGGACAATAATTTTACACTATTTTACACTACTTGGTGTGAGATTTGTTAACAAATTTTCAACAGTGGTCTTCAAAGCAAAACTAAAGTGTGGAAACAGTCAACCTAGTATAGAAGTTGCAAAGGGAACTGTTACCATTTGAAAGGGAAACAAAGAGAATTAAGCTTCAAACAGTTTATAACTGGCAGGAAAACAGAGCACAGGAAATAATTCCATGTGTGTGTGCTCAGTCGCTCAGTTGTGTCTGACTCTTTGTGTCCATGGACTGTAGCCACCAGGCCCCTCTATCCATGGGATTTCCCAAGAAAGAATACTGGAGTGGGCTGTCATTTCCCACTCTAGGGAATCTTCCTGACTCAGGGATCAAAACCACATCTCTTGTGTCTTCTGCATTAGCATAGGCATTCTTTACCACTGAGCTACCAGAGAAACCCATATTAAATGTTTACTTTTCTAGTACCTCATGAGAAACGCTGGGCTAGAAGAAGCAGAAGCTGGAATCAAGATTGCTGGGAGAAATATCAATAACCTCAGATATGCAGATGACACCGCCCTTATGGCAGAAACTGAAGAGGAACTAAAAAGCCTCTTGATGAAAGTGAAGGAGGAGAGTGAAAAAGTTGGCTTAAAGCTCAACATTCAGAAAATGAAGATCATGGCATCTGCTCCCATCACTTGATGGCAAATAGATGGGGAAACAGTGGAAACAGTGTCAGACTTTATTTTGGGGGGCTCCAAAATCACTGCAGATGGTGACTGCAGCCATGAAATTAAAAGACACCTACTCCTTGGAAGGAAAGTTATGACCAACCTAGACAGCATATTAAAAAGCAGAGATATTACTTTGCCAACAAAGGTCCATCTAGTCAAGGCTATGGTTTTTCCTGTGGTCATGTATGGATGTGAGAGTTGGACTGTGAAGAAAGCTGAGCGCTGAAGAATTGATGCTTTTGAACTGTGGTGTTGGAGAAGACTCTTGAGAGTCCCCTGGACTGCAAGGAGATCCAACCAGTCCATCCTAAAGGAGACCAGCCTTGGGTGTTCATTGGAAGGACTGATGCTGAGGCTGAAACTCCAATACTTTGGTCACCTCATGTGAAGAGATGACTCACTGCAAGAGACCCTGATGCTGGGAGGGATTGGGGGCAGGAGGAGAAGGGAACGACAGAGGATGAGATGGCTGGACGGCATCACCGACTCAATGCACATGAGTTTGGGTGAACTCCAGGAGTTGGTGATGGACTGGGAGGCCTGACAAGCTGTGATTCGTGGGGTCACAAAGAGTCGGACACAACTGAGTGACTGAACTGAACTCTCCTTTTTCTAACTTACATGTCACCGGAAGTGTCATGAATGCTAGGAAAACCTTCCAGATCCCTCTTCAAAACTGAAGGATCTGTTTTCCAAGCTGCTGAGAATGCTGTCAGCTACCAGCTCCAACTCTCAACCCTCTCAAAGAATGGTCCTTTGATGAAGAGCTACTTCACCCAGGGAATTGCTCCCTTCCCCACTCTCATCCAATGATTGCCTGGAAGGTGAATGATTTACCTGTTGTTCTAAGAATGAAATGTAAATAGAATCTATGTATTACTTTTTTAAAAAACAATTTTATCAAAGTGGTTATTAAAGTATATCCACCTCCTAAATTTCTTTTATTTAAAAAAATTAAATATGATTAAAGTGCAAAAGCATATACCTGACTTTCAAAACCACTATTTCAGTTCCACCATTAATCCATGTGAGCTTAGACAACTTAAATGCTTTGATTCCCAGTTTCTTCACTATAAACAAAAAGATAATAGCACCTATTTCATCAAAATGTTGCCCAGGTAAACTAAGGGGATGTACACAAAAGTGCATAGTAAGAGCTGGACACATACCCCTTCCCTTCTCTCTGCTCATTAGCAATAGGGCAGGAGTTTAGAGTTGCTTTCCCTTAACAGCCATGCATTTACACCAATGATGCAAACTACTAATAATTAAGAGCATGCAACTATGAATCATGTGTATAGTTCATGGATAATATAGCTGATTATTAAGATATGAGAAAGTAGTATTCATACTATATAGAAGCTGATAAATAATAGTCACTTAGCACTTACTAAGCATTTACAATATGGCAGGTACAGTTTGGATTGTTTTTATATACTATATTTTATTTAATCTTCAAAAAAAAGACACTATGAGGTAGGTATTATGCGCTTTGGCAATACAAAACTGATGATGCTTAGAGAAAGTAAGTAAAGTGTGCAAGATTACCCATCTGTTAAGAGGTAGAACCAATATTTAACTTAGTTTTCCTGCATACAGATATTTATATTAGTCTATAAGCTCTCTTTTGCTTTACTCTTCTTCTACAGATTTGCCCCATACAGACCTCTGGCATACCAGCAATACAAAGACACAAAGAGTCATCTTGGAGACCACAGCCTGCAGAGCAGAAAGAAGGAATCCTTAATCCCCAATTTGCTCTTCTCTGCTCTTCAATCCCACATTCCCTCTACTTCCATGCTTAGTTGATGGAATCTGTCTTCTCACCCCTGTCATCCTTGAGTAGACTGACCTTTATCTGGGCATTGTAGTGTAGTGAGGCTACAGCAGCCCTCACTCTGACCCCAAATGAGTGTAATTTCTGCTCTTCCTTCTGGTCCTCCAGGTCTGGCAGTGAGAGGCAGCACATTAGATCTGCTGGGATCAGAACTGTGGGGGCCCCTGTTCTGAGCTCCCATGTCTACACTGGCCCAAAGTCCTGGTCACAAAGTAGACCAAACACAAAACAGACTCCAGTTACACCTTTTTAAAGAGCAGATTTAGTTTAGTTTCTTGTAAAAGCCCCTGTATTTGTCACCAAAGGTTGCCTTCCAACTGTTCAAATTTTCATGATGCTTTTGTGCATCATGAAACAGCAACCTGCAATAATCTGTTTTAATCAGTTTTGTATACATTGCAGAAAATAGCAGGCAGAAAAGTACATTCTTTATTCTTAGCCTGCACTAATCATTACTCTTCCCAGAGAACGGCTATTTACAAGATACCAAATAACATTTTCTCCTAGGAAATCTCCTCCTGAGAACTGGATTCTAGCTTTGTTTCAAGCAGCAGTCCTGACTTCCTGTCATGCGGGAGAATGACAGCAGGGGCAATCATTCAATGCCTCACTGAAAATAGGTGAGTCCCTTCCATCTCTAGCAAGAGCAAAACCGTAAGGAGGAGCTGCATCCTGTTCTCTTTGAAGCACTCACGTGTTGACAACAAGCCTATCTGGGCATGGGGCACCTTGATCTCAAAGAGTGTCCTTACAGAGCCCGCCCTAACTAGGACCAATACACACAGAGCTGAATTGTTCACACCAAAAGAGGCCAGCTAGCCACCCTGCGCTCAAGTGACGGAGATTGCTACTAATCCATGAGGTGTCTGTTGGCTCAGTGCCTCGCTTTCACAAACGGGACGGGATAGAAAAACAAAAACAGTAGGAAAGGAGCAAGAACATGGGAGATGGTGGAAACAGTTGCTTGGAAGACTCCACTGAAATGGATACCTTATTAAAAAAAAAAATATATATATATATATATTGTTCTCCTGAAAGGACATGGGTCAAGGTCTCTCATTAACAGAAACCCTTACTAGAGGCTAGAAAACAAGCATAGATTTCTGGAAACGCTAGACAGAACTGAATAATGGTCATCATTAAAACTAATATTATAAATTTAAAAGCTGATTTTTTTGGGGAAAGTGAATTTAAACAAAACTCTTATTCCATCAAGAATTGATCCATCTAGTAAATAAATACTATGCAATATTAAATAGTGATTTTAAAGTCTGTTCCCACATTGAAATTCATGAAGGCTTTTTGATTAATAAGGCAATAAATGGCAGTAATATTTTCATTAGAATGGAACAATTATTTCAGCTCTTTGTTGTCAATATGGGTAACTTCTGTCTCCATTCTCTAATGTGGCAAGGCCAACCTTATGCTTCCTTCTTATGACATATTTGGTTGGCTAGTTCCTCAGTTTTGAATTTTCCTGGTATCTGTGTTATATTTTCATAATTGGAATGGTTTTTCATATAATTGATGGGTTCCAAAAAATGTAATATGTATAAAACAAACAAATTTTAGAAATGGGCTGCTAGGGTCTCCAAATGAAAGGAAAATCAAACTGACTCATTCCCTCCTAGCCACTCTTTATATGTAGTTTCTCTTACATCAGCTTAAAAAGTCAATAAATGCCTTAGAAAATTTTGGTTAGCTGAATGGCTGGATGTTGCCTCATCTACTAATTGTTCTGCTAGACATGGTTGAGAAATCTATTCTGTTCTCAGTGTTAATATCTCAGTGATCTGGCAGTTATTTCTGACAGGCTTTGAATATGAAATGGGACGATGAAGAGATATAAACTGAATAATTAATCTTCATATGTATACATGATACATCAAGAAGAAACATTAAAAAACAATAAATATATGAACCAGACTCTTCCAATAGCTTCACTTTTTAAAATTCACGTCTACAAATAACTAAAATCAGTTTCAGAGAATTTAATATAAATTGTTTGAATCTTTTCTCCCTCCGTTATCCAACAGTGCTTACTTGTTTGGATCAAATAATTTAAACACTCTTTGTTTTTCAAATAAAAAGGGCAAAAATATAGAACTCTTTTTATAATAAAATACAAGTATCTCAGTTGGAAATTTGAGAAAGGAAAAAACAGCTCAAGAACTTGAATGAGAGCTTTATATTTTTAAAAGCACATCAAATCAGAATGCTATTATCCTGTCTCAACTTCAGTATCACATAACTAAGAAAAATCAGTCCCAGAACTGAAATAAGCTGCAGTTATGAACGAAGATGCTACAGAGAAGTGTACATCTTTATTGTTGGTCTTAGTTTCTTTCTCCAAATGTCTGAAATAAATTAATTGACTATTCCAGGATCTTAAAATCTACAATTGATGGCTGAAATAAGCTGCTATACTCAGTACATTCCACAAGACGGTGCCCTGTCCCTAAGAAGAGCCTCCTTTCTCTACACAGCTGAACTACAGAACGCTCATGCTCTCTGACCCAAAGCGAATCTAAAGTCGACTTTCTACAAATGAAACCTCTAAGAAATTAGCAAGCCCTTGAAATAATGCAATTCTTGATGTGAAACGATGAAAATTATCGCCTTTGGAAATTGCACATCTCCCTAAATTGCTCTCAAATTCAGGGGTAAAATGAGGGAACTCAGTGAAGAGAAGGAGCTAAACATAATACAACTATACCAAAACTATTCAGAGCAGTACTGTGAATAGAAGTATGAGAGTCTCACGTGTAATTTTATTTTATTTTTTTATATCCTGTCTCTCTTTGAGCCTCTCATACATGGTGGGTCATTTTCCCCACCAAATGGCTTAACATATAATTCCATATAATGAGAGGCTTCCTATGTGGCATTTTAGTGAATTTCTCAAAGCAAGGATTGAGTATCCCTTGTATCAAAACAATGTGATGCAAACAAAAGATTTTCTCAAACATTTACTGAACCAAAAAATTAATTTGCTATAGAAGACAACTTTAAGTCCCCTGAGAAATTTTAAATAACTTTTACTTTCAAGGGAATGCACACCCCCTGGCAACCACTAACCTGTTATCCATCTCTGTAATGTCACCATTTCAAGAATGTTATATGCAATTGTAAATGTTTTAGTAATCACAATCAAAAAAATTAAGAGTGAAGTTGATTACAATATTATATCTTAATTTATCTGAAATATCATTCTAACATTCAATCAATGTAAAAATTATTAGTAAAATATTTTATATCTTTCTGTGCTCATTTTTGTGTGCACTTTACAACATCCAACACATCTCAGCTTGTCCCAGCCTCATTTCACATGTTCAACTGTCACATGCAGCTACTAAGGCCCCCACCTAGGTGAAGGACTGTAACTACAGACTGAGCACAAGATTCCCATAATACTGCTCTATTACCTCACCACCAACCAATCAGAAAAAAGTCACATACCCTGCAGCCCTCGTCCCAAATCTTGTTCAAAAGAATTATTCCCTGAAAATCATCAGAAAGTTCAGCTTTTTTGACATGAGCCATAAGCCACCAATTCTCCTCACATAGCCCTACAATAAACTTTTCTCTGCTCTAAGAAAAAGAGAGAATCTAACCAAACAATTTACAATTAAAAAGTTAAACATTCAGCCTATTTTTTAGGGTCAAATATTATATATAAACAAAAATGCAAACAGATTATTTCTTACCCTTACTACTGACACAAAGAAATTCACAAATGCTTTCTTCTTATAAATGATATAAAAATAATTGATCTAAATTCCCTTATCTCCATAAGCTTTGAACTGAAGACTAACTTGTGCACACTAAGTTGCTTAAGTCGTGTCTGATACTGTGCGGCCTGATGGACTGTGGCCTGCCAGGCTCCTCTGTCCATGAGATTCTCCAGGCAAGAATATTGGAGTGGCTTGCCATGCCCTCCTCCAGGGGATCTCCCTGACCCACGGATCGAACTCGTATCTCTTATGTCTCCTGCGTTGGCAGACACATTCTTCACCACTAAGGCCACCTGGGAAGCCCAAAATAGATCCCAGCCTTATTTAATACTGACATAGCCAGGTATAAAATATATAAGAAGATACGACAGAGCAAACAGTTGAAAATTCACACATACGTAAGATGGGTATTACATGTCATGCCTATAATAATAATAAAAACAAAGATCAAGGATTAAAAAGTAAATTTAACAAGCATCTTTTCATTATGGGTTGTAGAACTCTCCATTTAACCAGCCCTGATAGTTGGAACTTTCTAGTTCCAGACAGAAAAAAGCATAAATGGCCTATTTATCAATCCTGATTCTTTTTTTTTTTTTTTCATAATAGACTGCACTTGTACATGAAGAATGGGAAGTTGATACAAAAGTATTCTCAACAAAAATGAAAAGGATTGACTTCTCATTAGGACATAAGAGAAGCTGACCGTTCATTTTTGTTAAGAATCCTTTTCAGGACCTAAAGTCCTGCCTTAAAGTAGGCTGGGTTTTATTTTTCTTGTCAACAGGAGCACAAGTTTAAAAGACAACCTTTTTAATGGCTGAGTAATATTCCATTGTGTATATGTACCACAGCTTTCTTATCCATTCGTCTACTGATGGACATCTAGGTTGTTTCCATGTCCTGGCTATTATAAACAGTGCTGCAATGAACATTGGGGTACATGTGTCTCTTTCAATTCTGGTTTCCTCTGTGTGTATGCCCAACAGTGGGATTGCTGGGTCATAAGGCAGTTCTATTTGCAATTTTTTAAGGAATCTCCACACTGTTCTCCATAGTGGCTGTACTAGTTTGCATTCCCACCAACAGTGTAGGAGGGTTCCCTTCTCTCCACATCCTCTCCAGCATTTATTGCTTGCAGATTTTTGGATCGCAGACATTCTGACTGGTGTGAAGTGGTACCTCATTGTGGTTTTGATTTGCATTTCTCTAATAATGAGTGATGTTGAGCATCTTTTCATGTGTTTGTTGGCCATCCGTATGTCTTCTTTGGAGAAATGTCTATTTAGTTCTTTGGCCCATTTTTTGATTGGGTCGTTTATTTTTCTGGAATTGAGCTGCAGGAGTTGCTTGTATATTTTTGAGATTAGTTGTTTGTCAGTTGCTTCATTTGCTATTATTTTCTCCCATTCGGAAGGCTGTCTTTTCACTTTGCTTATGTTTTCCTTTGTTGTGCAGAAGCTTTTAATTTTAATTAGATCCCAATTATTGTTCCATCCTTTGAAACATTGCTGTGGTTAATGGGGTCGCAAAGAGTCAGACATGACTGAGCAACTGAACTGTTGAGACCAGAGGCCATGATCTTAGTTTTCTGAATGTTAAGTTTTAAGCCAGCTTTTTCACTCTCCTCTTTCACTTTCATCAAGAGGCTCTTTAGTTCTTTGTTTTTGCTACAAGGCTGGTGTCATCTGCATATCTGAGGTTACTGATGTTTCCTCCTGCAATCTTGATTCCAGATTGTGCTTCATCCAGCCCAGCGTTTCTCATGATGTACCCCGCATGTAAGTTAATTAAATGTATTTTTTTCCAGTTAAAAATAAAAATGTGAGACAAAGTTTATAAGTTATGGTAATGAAAGTATTAATCAAATTCAACTGAGAGGTATAATTATATGCTGTTCAAATAAACTAAAACAACAATGTATCAATCATAAAAAAAAAAAAAAAAAAGACAACCTTGTTTCTTTTAAAAGATGGGTTTTTGAGCACAGTGAAATACAATCTCTTTGTGAACCTGCAGCAGCAAGAGGTCACACATTCTGGCTCAATGGAAAAGCGCCTGAAGGAAAGCACTGCCTCTGGGCCTGCAGGGAAGTCTTTAGGGACCCTCTGAGCCCAGTTCCAAGACACAACAAGCTGAAATTGGGCAATACAACTTTTTCCTTAGGATCTGAACATCCAGAATGAGTGGGCACTCATCTGCAGTTCCTCATGCTCCCCAAACTGCTGCAAAGCCTCAGCTACTTAATTTTACAAGACAATTTTGAAATTGGAAATGAGTGACTGCAGGCTGATTTTCTTCATGCACAGAAAAAATAAAAGATAAAAATTCAAGTTAGTGAGAAATGAAATTTTTAATAATCCTCTAACCATGTAACATGGTTAGTTATATGTTATATTCAAGTAGTAGTATCAATATATAGTTCAGGAAGTTATCAAAGTAATAAAAAGAAAAAAAAACTGAGAAAGAAAGTAATGCCTTAGAGTAGTACGCAAATTTCTAGGAGCTTTTACATCCCTCTAACTACTTAATCTTCACAAAACTGTAGAACTGAAGGCAGTTATTACTTCAGTTTATAAATGAGAAAACTAAGACTCAGAAACTCTCCTACTGAAAGCTGATGAAATAAGGAATGTAAAAAATAAAATGCTACTTGAAAAATGTTAGACACTAGAGGGAGGCACTCCAGTGACTTGAAGGAAACTTTCATTTATTTTCCTTATATATGAATTATTCTTCTGTCCTGGTAAAACAGATTTCCTTTCTCAAGGTCTATTACAACCTTCATGTGCATTTTTTCCAGCCAGTCAGAATCACTCTCAATCGAGCCATGGAGGCTCAGCAGCAGCTTCTATAGCAATGTGGCTCTGTGGACCAGTGGGCTCTCAATTATTCAAGATAACACAGAAAGGCTTAGGGATAGATTACCCCAAATGCAGTAGGAACAAATTACCAGTTAGCTGAGCTAGATAAACTTGAATAAGTGAATGTTTTAACCTGTGCATACTGATAAAATATACACTGATGAAATCTGCAGAGAGGAGTCGGGGATCTCCTTAAAATACAGCAAATGGGTGAAAGATGATGATTCAGAATCCAGCCTCTCTATGGAAAAGCCACAGCCCACATCAGACTTGTAATAAGGAATAGGTAAAAACTGCCCCTCTCTGCATGTTAACTACTGATACACTTGCCCCACCGAATAGCAAAACTAACTTATTTACTGCTTGGGGTCCTGTACTGGCACAGCTTGTAAAAGTTTGCTTCAGAGAGATGTGTTACCCTCACTGACCTCACCAATGGGGGGAGCTGGCAATGGGATTATAGACAGAATTATATACTGATATATATGGTGTCACTGATAACCACCATGGAAGATTTTCATTTCCATTTCACCAATTTCATTGAGTACTTTAAATTTTTTGTTCATAAAGTTTTACAGATGCCTTAAAATTATTGAATAAAAATGCTTTAAAGTTTATTGATTATAAAGTTTTAGAAAATATAAGATAAAAATCTTCCTTATTCATTTAACCTATGTTACGACTCATATAGGGGCTTCCCTGGTAACTCAGCTGGTAAAGAATCCGCCTGCAATTCAGGAGACCTGGGTTCGATTCCTGGGTTGGGAAGATCTGCTGGAGAAGGGATAGGCTACCTTCTCCAGTATTCTTGAGTTTCCCTGGAGGTTCAGAATGTAAAGAATCCGCCTGCAATGTGGGAGACCAGGGTTTGATTCGAGTTTAAATTCTGAAACTCTTACAGGAGAGGAATAATTTCAACATATACCTTGGATAAATCTATTTATATGTGCAGCTGAAACACAACCATATTAAAATAATGTAGTGGTAATGTTTGGATCCCTAATCTAATAATGTTTGACAAACTTATTCACGAGTCAGTATGTATGACTACCATTTATGATCATTTATAATTCAGCTAAAATATATTTCGTTTTGGTTAATCAAGAATAAGCACAGCTTTCCAAGGACCCATTTCAATAGATACTTTCAGAGTATCACTGGTACACATTTCTAAACTGATCATCTATTATATTGAAGTCACTGTGCTGTATCTTCAGGGGCTTTCAGTTATCAAACTCTCATCCATGAGCAATCATCAATGTTATTTTTTAAATAAAGTAGGTACTTTACATTTGTTCTTTAAATTACTAAAATGTCTCATTTGAAAATGGTTTTTATACAGTACCATGCTTTAAAATTTCTAAAACATACAAAAAATTTTCCCTTTTAACTGTTTACTGTTTTCCTATGTAAAAATAAAATTTGAATCAAAATCTCATAAACCTAGTGAGTTACCAAAAGCACAAATTTAGCTACATCTTATTGTTTCCACCCTATTTGATTCTCATATTTTTAGCTGCTACAAAATGTGTTCCTCCCTCTTATCTACCAAAAATTATAGTTCTAATAACTTCCTAAATTGATACACTTTTGCTATTTCATCCACTATTTCCACTTCTGAAAACTGGTTGCTTGACATGAACCAGGCCAGGATGTAAGCAGGTTTTTTCAGCAGTCTTTCTGAGGATGATTGCCTCTGAGAACATCAATAACTGGATAAATCCCAATAGTTTAGCTGTTTTCCTGCGTAAAATAATATAACAATTAATTTAACTACAAAAGTCATCCCGACTTCAGAGCATACTCTTCAAAGCTCTGAAATTCCCCTGGGGACTGCAGGAAGCTCTCTAGTCTAGAAAGCAGTTTGGATAAAAGTTACAGTGGTTTCTCAGAGCTGTGATGTTTTTCCTGATTTTTAACTTTTTATAACAAAAGTAAATTTTCCTTATTGTAACATGTAACAAAAAAGATAATGTTTCAAAAGCTGAGTAGATCTTTTCACAACTCTATGTTCAAACAAATTTTAAATATATATACATATAAAGTGTGATTCCTGGAGGAGGGCATGGCAACCCACTCCAGTATTCTTTTCTGGAGAATCCCCATGGACAGAGGAGCCGGGCAGGCTACAGTCCATGAGGTCATAAAGAGTCGGACACAATTAAGCAACTAAGCACAGCACAAAGTGAGTATATGTATATATATGTGTGTGTGTGCTTTTTGGTTTTATAAACACAAAATTACATGTACATTATTCTGGAACTTGTATTTCTCCCTTAGCAAAATGGACATCACTGTGGGTCAAGAGATATACTTTTAATGACTACATAATACTATGTAACATGGATAATCCACATTTGTCAGGGAACTTTCAACAGGAAGATTCCTGTGTGCTGTTTTCTGTCTCTCATAAATCTTCTGTTCCTTATCAGTTCCTGGTTAACGGAACAAGTCGAGCAGCACGCTGCTCCCAGGACTGAGGTCATGAGATAAAACACATGCATGGATTTCCTTCAGTAAGCATTCTCCTGAGGACAAAACTGCTTAGTCATGACCTTCTTTCTTGAGACATGGATTGTCTTCTGACCTTATGACCATTGCTAATTCCTTGTTTCCTTGATAACAGTTGCTGTACGTTTGGTTTTCTGATCTTTATCACTGTCGAAAGAAATTCCTTGTACATAACAGCCTATATATACTCAGAGAAAGATCATTAAAGCACCCTTCCTCCACCAGAGGCTTGGGTCCCCGTGTCTCTCTCTCTCTCTCTCCCCCTTCTTCCGGCTAGTCCTCTGGAGCGTGGAAACCCACCAAGCTCACTCTCCCACCTGGGCTTTCAAGACCTCCTCGAGAGGATGCCCTGAGCCTTCGTGAGCAGTGCAAGCCCTGTTATAGGGTTTTATTGGTTCTCTGTGTAAACCAGGGAATGCTAGCTTCTTTCTTTCTTTCACTTTCTTATCGTCGACTCCAGACCACCAGGTTTTGGTCCATTAAAGGACCACAACACACATTTTATTCAACTTTTTCTTATTTGTTGTCATTCATATTGATTTCAGCTATTTGCTGCTACAAGTCCCATAAATGTGCAGACATATGTTTACATAAAACCAGTTTTATTTCTAAAGTATAAAGTGTGAAAGTGAAAGTGTTAGTCATTCAGTCATGTCCAAATCTTTGTGATCCCATGGACTATAGCCTGTCAGGTTCCTCTGTCCATGGGATTTTCCAGGCAAGAATACTGGAGCCGGTAGCCACTCCTTTCTCCAGGGGATCTTCCTGACCCAGGGACTGACCCCAGGTCACCTACATTGCAGGCAGATTCTTTACCATCTGAGACATCAGGGAATAGATTTTCCCAATTAATAGGTCAAAGAGTAAAGCTGTTTTTTAATAAACATACTTCAAGTTGAAAATCAAGTTTATAGGACAAATAGGACAGATCTTAAGATTCCAATATTCTCACCAATAGAATATAACCAGAAATAATCTGTGGCACTTCTAGGCAGAGGCAGTTGAAAATAAGTATGCCTTTTCCAGGGGCTTACTTGGTAGCTCACTGGTAAAGAATCTGTCTGCAGTGCAGGAGACCTGGGTTTGATCCATGGGTTGGGAAGATCCCCTGGAGGAGGGCATGGCAACCCACTCCAGTATTCTTGCCTGGAGAGTCCCCATGGACAGAGGAGCCTGGCGGGCTACAGTCTATGGGGTCACAAAGAGTCAGACACGACAGAGTGAATATGCACAACACAGCATGCCTTTTCCATCCTCTTGTCCTCTGTCTGACAGCTGGATATAAATGAAGTGCCCTTGAGACCCATATGTTGAAGATCAGCCTAAGTTCCTGAATGACCCTAGAGATGACAGAATACCAGCGAAGGAAACTGAGTGGACAGCCCAAACCTGGCTGAGGCCAGCCATGGTGAGGAAGAGGCGGAACACTTTGGGCAGGAGCCAACAGATGAGCCAGTCCAAGACCCAGAGAGCCCAATCAGCCACACTTGAATAATCTAAGAGAGACCAAATCACGCGTTTTATCAGCTGCTAATCTTTACCATAAGTGCAAAACAAACAATAACCAGAATGAAAGGGACAAGGCCACAGAGACAGGATGAGCCACTGGACACCATGCAGATCATGAAAGGCACATTCTTCTATCATAATTCAAGATGCCATTTTGGAGAGGGAGAGGAAATCTGAAATAATGAGTTTACCCAAAGGGACCAAGTCAATCAAAACTACCCCAGCGAGGTATTTGAATTTGAACAGACTAAAAGTTTAAGCTGTTCAAATTATTCCACCTGAGTAAGTTTACCAAAAGAGACTAAAGGCAGAGGTTCCAGCCATGCAGTGGATTGGGTCTGTGGATGCACATCATTCTGAAAAATTAATACATAAGGGAAAGGAAAAAGAACAGGACATAAAGACAAGGCAAAATGGCCTCACATTTTTTTTCTCTTGCCCATTGTCATCCAAACTCAATAATGGTATGATAATTTGTCACTCTTCTTTTCAACAATAAATAAAGCAGCCCAACATGTTTTTGTTCTAGGCTCTGTCCCAAATTAGATTCTTTGAATTTTAAGCAGCTAGATGATCAATCCAGCCAAAATCACAGTCAAGAGAAAGAGCAAATGAAATAAAGAGATTGAGAAATGAGTTTATGAAAGAAACTCTATTAGACAGAATCCAGCATGACTTTTAGAATGGAAATGAGAAACACAGAATTCAAATTGAATTGCCTGAGCTACTGAAGCATAAAGCAGTAATATATCTCAGAAGAAAAGATGTGGATTTCCAGTTAAAACTCAGTTACATCTGGTCCATGGGTCTGAGCACCCAGGACTATGTCTAATAGGAAACATGCAGCTACAGGATCTCCTAGAAACCTCAGCTTAGCCCTTTCGGCTTATCCTCTTACCCTCCTAGACTCTGACTCTGTTTATATACACCTTGTATACCATACCACAGTTCAGTTCAGTCGCTCAGTCGTCTTTGCGACCCCATGAATCGCAGCACGCCAGGCCTCCCTGTCCATCACCAACTCCCATTACTCAGACTCGCGTCCATCGAGTCTGTGATGCCATCCAGCCATCTCATCCTCTGTTGTCCCCTTCTCCTCCTGCCCCCAATCCCTCCCAGCATCAGAGTCTTCTCCAATGAGTCAACTCTTCGCATGAGGTGGCCAAAGTACTGGAGTTTCAGCTTTAGCATCATTCCTTCCAAAGAAATCCCAGGGTTGATCTCCTTCAGAATGGACTGGTTAGATTCCTTGCAGTCCAAGGGACCCTCAAGAGTCTTCCCCAGCACCACAGTTCAAAAGCATCAATTCTTCAGCACTCAGCCTTCTTCACAGTCCAACTCTCACATCCATACATGACCACAGGAAAAACCATAGCCTTGACTAGAGGGACCTTAGTCGGCAAAGTAATATCTCTGCTTTTGAATATGCTACCACTCCACATATACACATACACGTATTCTTCCCCATCATTCCTTTCAACCCCTTGTCCTGGGGTTTAGCAAATGATACAAATAAACTATTTGTATTCTTTCTTAAAAAATACATCGTTTATATAATACCTTGGCACAACTTGTATCTAACAAAGGATTGAGGGTTAACTTGTTTTTCACAGAGGAGAATTAATACAGTTGGTATTAATCAGTCCAGTTCCCTTGAGGATCTTTCATTACTTGAGAAAACTTATCAAATATCCAATGTTATTTACTAGTGAGAAAACATAATTCCCTCCTGGATCCCCAGAGAGTTTAGGCCATCCTGGCATCACTCCATCCCACAAGATCCAATTTGGTATCACCATTACCCTTCCAGAAATTAGAGGTTTGAGTGTGTATTTAGATGGTGACAAAGCCAGTACATTAGACAGTAGCTCCAATTAACTCAACTGATATGTACAGTGTGTTATTTGTGTGCCAAGTACTAACAAAGGACTTAAACTGAAGAACAAGTCAAATTAAAAAGAACACGAAGAATGCAGGATCAACTATCCAAAAACTTGCTTAGATTAAAAATAAGAAGAGGGAATAGGGATTGGAGAAACAGACAAGATGAGGCTATCTTCCAGGATTTAATACTGCTGATCAGTCTTTCTGGCCTCTCACCTCTGAAGAGACAAAGTCCATAATACTTCTTTTTTATTGTGACAGAAAAGCAGAAGGTTCTCTTTAGTCTTCATTAAGTAATGCTCAAAATTCTCCAAGCCAGGCTTCAGCAATACGTGAACCGTGAACTTCCAGATGTTCAAGCTGGTTTTAGAAAAGGCAGAGGAACCAGAGATGAAATTGCCAACATCCGCTGGGGTCGCAAAAAGTCAGACACGACTGAGTGACTGAACTGAACTGAAGTCTCTCTAATCTTTAATATTTTCACTCCCTCCTACAGAATTATGAATTAAGAAAGTTTAGTCCATTAGTTCAAAGGAAAAAAACACCAACAATTACCAAAGTGGGAGAAACTAGGATAGGAAAACAGTAAAATAAAGAAATGAAAAGAAGTCAAAACAGATGAAAGGACAGTGTGTAAAGATATATATGGAATTTTCAGTTCAGAGTAAAAGTAAGCTACTACAAAAACAATTATAACTCATTACTGGCTGTAATGATAAATAAGGAAAAATTATTGAAAGAATAAAGAGAAATAAAGGAGAAAGCAAGTATATGCAAGAAACAAAAACAAAATAGCAAAAACTCAAGGACTGATCTTGGTAAAAGGCAAGAGATAAAATTTCAGAATGAAACAGGAAGTGACAAGAAAAGGAATAAAAGCTAACCAAAAAAGAATAAAGTAAAAATGAGTAGAAAAGTAAAGAAAGAAAAAAACCTTTAAAAGATTAAAATGAAAATGAGCAGCTTCTTTTTAATGACATAAAACTAACCAAAATGTTTTCCTGTTTTAGTTTAAGTCTGATTTTAGTTAATATCCATGACAAGCAAAAACAATAGCAGATTCAAACTTTTATTAAATTTGATATGAAAAATAACTGACAAATTAGAGCTTCATCAAAACTGTGAACATCTCAATGTGTTGGATGAGCTTGATTCCTTTATATTACACATTAGAGTTAACAGATTTCAGATATATGTTGATATACTCTCATACATGAAAAGGTTTTGATTACAGTAGATCCTTAAATAATTAACTTTCTAAATAATTCCTATGCTGCATAGCACTTGCTAAATGTGCCAGATTATACTGTACTAAGGAAGCTTCTTTAAAAAGAAATGTAAGATTTTCTTTCATTTTTAAACTGAAGGATAACACTCTAAGAATTAAAATCTATAAAGCATTATCATTCCATAAAAAGGATAAAATAGAAGTAGCTTTGATAACAAATGCTATCTTTATTTTAAACTATCAGCACATCTAATGACTCTTTATTTGTGACATCTTTCTGTCTTTCTTCAAGCATTCATCTCTACTGAGCACCCACTTCTTAAATTTTTGTTTCCCATGGCATTTTTGAAGAATTCTCTACTGGTCTTCCTCCATCCTCTTCAGCTACTGCCCCTACATTTTAGACTCTGACTTTATGATCTTCTATTTCAATATATTTTCCATTGCAGTAAAATACCTCATTTGTATCATCCTTTCTTTCCTTCTTTCTCTTTGCCAAAAAAGAATCACAAGAAGAAAAGCAAGCTATAATCTATGGATATTACACAAACTGAAGAATGCTTGCAAGGATATTAAGAATTCAAAGATGGCTAAATTTTACTTCAACATTATTTCTTCACATCACGGAGCAAGTAACACTATAACACTTGATGGTAGAGTAGGGAAACTCATTATTATCTTAAATGTCATAATTTAAAGGTGGAAAGATTCAAAAGTACCTTTGCAACTGGGGGATTGTCATGCTCAGCCCCTTCAGTAGGTCATATAATGATTTATAATCTTTCATTCTTGAGTAAGCTAGTTCTCTGGTAACATTAAAACACACATACAGGGTAGACAATGAGAAGTATTTGGAATTTTCAACTAAAAATTAGCAAATTATATGCATAAAAGAATTTTCTTACTTAATACCTGCTGTGTCACTGTGTTCTCCATTGGCCAAATAGTGTACAATGCCTTAGTCACAGGTTTTCTATGACAATTTTTTCATTTATTTTTAGAATAGTATCTATGCTCATAAAGATGGTCTGTGCCAATACTGTTTTCAAGCCAATCCTTGATTACTAAAGGATATAAGCCCAAAATGGAAAATGATGAGCCTGTGGTTTGTATACATAGCAGGTGGTTCCGAAGATAGGGAACTTTGAAAAGCCTTAATCACAACTCACCCCATGAAACAGCAAAGACTGCTACACTCATTTACATCAAGTCTTTAAGAAATTACCACTTATGATTTAATCCCAATTACATATTTAATAATAAACAAATATGTTGACTAAGGAATTAAGATAGGACCTAGAAAGCTGATAAGGTGCTTTTTTCTATCAGAACAACACCTGAATGAATTGTTGAACATCCAATAAGACCTAGTACTGTATTCTGAACACAGGGAAAAAATATCCCTCATAAATGCTTAGAAAAATACCTCTAATTAATGTTTCATGAAACATTAATTTCTTGTTGACATACATCAATTACCAAATCAAATCAATATCAAGTGAACCTGCTCTCAAGTGCTGCAAAATTGCTGTGTAACAGCTTAAACAGCTGTATTAAACATTCGTCACTGTTGTGCAGCCAAACTAGACATTTTATTCAGAGTTAATTTTTAGTCTTAAAAGCACGATACCAATGAGGATGAAGCTGCAATGAGAAGGTTGCTTCTTTGAATCATCTAACATAATAGATACCTGCCTTCATTCACTCATCTATTCATGTGCTTCAAGAAATGCTTATTAAATCCCTACAATGTGCAATATGCAAAGGGTTTATACAAAGACAAATCAGGAAGGAGGCAACATCTGAATTAAACTGTGATGAACAGATAAGGTTTGACATGTAGAGATGTAAGGGAACAGATAGCATGACTTCAAAAGGCAGAAAATGATGAGGCAAGAACAGGGAACCAGAAAGCAAGATAACTGGGCCTCATATTTCAGACTTTAACCTATTGTGTTTTACTCTGTGAGCAGAAAGAAAATGAGAATAAGGCACTGACTGATTGATCACAGTATCAGAGTACACATTTGAAAGCATGATTCAGTTTGCCCACAAGTTTCTGTCACTTGTGGGAAGAAAACAGCCAGGTTCTGTTAAGGTATACAGCATATTTGTAGGAGGTAATCATTCCTGAAATTCTCCTTCATCTCTCCATGTCCTTACCACAATAAACATCTGACATTTTGTTTTCATTTGTAAAGAGCTTGGAACAATGCCAGGCACATAACTACTATACAAGTATTAAATAAATGAATGAATAAATCCTTGAATCTCTCTTTTGCGTAGAGAATAACACCAACTCCTCAAGGCCACAAGAAATGGGAACATTTAACCCAGGAAATTTCTTTGTGGACAGATTTTTGATAATGAATTCAATTTATTTTATCTATATAAAAGTTATTCAGATTATTTATTCTTATTTCAGTTTTGTTAAACTAAGTCTATTAAGAAATTTATCCATTTCTTATGTGGGGTTTGGGGGAAGTTTATTGGCATAAATAAATTGGTATTCTCTGTGTTTTAACATGTTTAGAAAGTGTAGTGACATTCCCTCTTTAACTCTTAATATTGGTAAATTGTTTTCTATCTTTGCTTCTTGATCAATCTTAGTATAACTTCAAGTTTTATTTTTTCAAGATAATCAACCTTTGGCTTTGTTAATTTTGTCCATCGTTTGTCCTTTTTCTCTTTCTTTTCTGCTCTTATCTTCTCTATTTTCTCCTTTCTAGTTATTTTTTGTTTTTCTTTTCCTAACCTCTGAAGATGGGAACTTAATGCAATGATTAAAAATCTTTGTTTTATTTTCTAATATAAGCATTTAAAATATAAATTTACCTCTAAGCATTACTTTTGTTATATCCCATAAACTTTGATGTTATATTTTCATCATCATTCAGTTAGAAATATTGCTGACTTCCTTTCTAAATTCTTCTTTGATCATAGGTATTTAAAGAATGTTTTTAAATTTCCAAATCTTTTCTGATTTCCTGTGTGTGCACTGTGTGCTTTGTGTTTTTGGCTATTTCTAATTCCATTGTGATCAGAAAACATACTCTGTATTAGTATCTTCTGAAATTAATTTGAACTGTTTTACATTCCAAATAGTAAATAAATAAATAAAAAATCCTCGATTCTCCCCTTTCCTTAGAGAAGAATAAACTTTGGTGAATATTCCATTCCACTTGAAGAGAATGTATATTCTGATGGTTTTTGTTTGATGCTTGACATTAGTTTTAAAATAGCTTATATTTTTATTAAATATTCTGTCTAATTTAATTCTATAAATTATGAAAAGAACAATAAATCTATACAACTATATTTACAGTTTTGCTTTCTTCCCTTTAATTCTGTTAGTTTTTGTTTCTGGTGTTTTGAATCTCTTTACTTGGGTACACATATACTTGCTGTATCTTCTGGATGAATTGACCCATTCATCATTTTGAAATGTATGCCTTGGTTACTCTGTCTGACAGTCAGACATTCACACCAGTTTTCATATACTGTCTAGATGATATATTCATTTTCCATCCTGTCAACCTCAATTGCTCTATGCCTTCATACTTAAAGTACATCTCTTACAAACAGTGAGCACATGCTTGGATAAAGCTTTTTAAATTCAGTCATGACAATCTCTGCCTTTTGATTGAAATGTTTAGCCTTTTTGCATAGAATCTAATGATAGATATCATTGGGTTTAGGTCTACCACTCTGCTATTTGATTTATCCTTACCCCACCTGTATACTTTGCTACTTTTTTCCTGTCTTCTTCTAGCATAATCAAAAAATTTTAATTTTAATTTACTTCCTGTTTAGATTTCTCACCTATCCTCTTTGTATTATTTTTCAGTGATTGTTCTAAAGATTGCAACACGACTTCTTAACTTACCATAGTCTAAGATTAACACTGTGTCAACTCGCGTAAAATATGAGAATCTCACTACAGTATAGTTTCACTTACCTCCATTCTCTGTGCTATTACTGTCATATATTTTATAAAGTTTCATAATATAATTTTTCCTTTATACATCCAGCTTTAAAGAAATTAAAAGTGAAAATATAGTCTTCTAATCTGTCCCCATATTTATGATTTCTAGTGCTCTTCAGTCTCCTATAGACTTTAGTGTCTGTCTGCTTCCACTGCTTTCCAAGTTAAAGAAGCTTCTTAAGCATTTCTTATAGTGAAGGTCTGCTAGAGATAAATGTCTTTACATACCTTCATTTTGGAAATGTATGTTGGCTGGATATAGGATTCTGGATTGAAACTTTTATTTCAGTAAAGATATTTTCTGGCCTTGTTTGCAACAAGAAGTTAGCTATCATTCATACCATTATTCCCCTATATAAAATGACTTTATTCTCCAGCTGCTTTCAAGATTAGCATTTTATCTTTGATTTTAGCAGTTTGATTATGAACTTGTTAGTGGTCTTCTTTGTATTATCCTACCTGCCAACAAACAATGCATAAACACTGCTTTAAAGTCCTTGTCTGCTAACTGAGTTCTAGGTAATCGAGGTATCTGTTTCTATTAACTACTTTTTCTTTGGACTATGGGTAAAACTGCGCTGGGGTTTTGGTTTTGTTTTTGTAAATAAAATCAATTTTTATTTTATACTGGACATTATACATGATACATTGTAGAGACTCTGCATTCTGCTATCTTCCTCTAAAGAGTGTTGATTTCTTGTTCAACCATTCACTTAAATTATTGACTAATTATCTTGAACTTGTGGAGGTTTGATTTTATATTTGGATAGGATGGGTCTATGTTGGTTTCCTCCTCAGGTCTGGGGCAAATCGCATAGCCCTAGGATACAGCCTTCTAAGGGGCAGCCCTTCTGAAGTTTCAGTGGAAAGCCCAAGGTGTTTACCAATTCTTCTAACTTAGCAGGACTCAAAATTCCAAACTTTTTATCCAGTGGTGGACAGCCAGTAAAATCTCCATCCAGCTCTTCAACCCACCAGCTATAGTGCTTTTATTGGGATTTTTGAAGATTCCTCCAAGAATGTACAGCTCAGAGTACATTCAAGCATAGTTTACACATAAAATACAGGGCATGCCACTCTGTGGATATGACTTTTCCAGGATTTCCCTCATTACATTGCAACTGCTCTATCAGCCCTGAATGGCATATTCTGAATCCTCAAATCCAAAGAATTGTGTCTGTCTACTGGAGTTATAGCTCTTCCTCCACTTAACAGATTAAGAAATATCTTCAGCATTAAAGCTATATATACATGTATCTCACCAGTATGGCTCCCTTTTATCAAGATTAAATCCTCTCCTGTTTCTGCCTTCTTTTGGTAATTCTCTAGTGCCTTAAAATAGTAGTATTGGGGGAGGAGGAAGCATAAAAAGTTAGAATTTCTATCTGCAGGAAAGTTAGTCTGATATAAGCTACTGCGTATTACTAGAACTGGAATCTCAAACACACCCAACGTGTATGGAATAAATATGATTATAGATAGGCATTTCAAACTCAGCATGTCCAAAACAGAAACATGATTTTTCATATCCAAATCTTTTATTCCCCCAATCTCCCTACCTTATTAAGTAGCAACACAATCTACCCAGTTGCTCAAAAATGTACATACACACACACATACACACACCCCCCACACACACACAATCCCTCTTTAAATCTTATGAGTATCACCCACATTCAATCCATCATCAAATCCTATAGAATCAACCTCCAAAATGCATCCTAATCCCATCTACTTCTCTCTATCTCCATACTACTGCCCTGAATCAAACCATCATATTCTTTCATGAGGACCAATACAGCAAGCAATCACCTAACTACCAGTTAGAAGTTAGTCTCCATGCTTTCATTCTTTCCCCCATAAAGCCATCCTTTTCAGAGCAACCCAAATAGTCACTATAAAAACCTAAATCAGGTAATGTAATTTCTCTGCTCAAATCCCTATGCCGGTTTAGTCTTAAAATGAAATAAAATTTCTTTACCATGACCTGCCAAGTCCTACAACATTAGCTCTTACCTACTTCCTCCTCTCTCTTTGATGTTTCTCAAGCATACCAAAAGAGATTTTTTTCAATTTTTGATTTTTTATTTGCTGTTCCTTTCATTTGAAGTGCACTGCTTCCAGATTTCCCTTGGCTAGCTCTGTCTCACCATTCAGGTCTTAGTTCCAATCTAACCTAGTCAAAGGGAGCTAATTTGACCACTCTATTTAAAGCAGGCTCCACACACACCCCAGGCATTTTCCATCAGCTCTCTGTCTTGTTCTCTTTATAGAATTAGCATTATTTGAAATTCTCTCTTTGTAAAATTGGGTTTATTTTTAAATTATAATATCAGTCAGGTTATGCAATGACAACAAACAACTTCAAGATTTCAATGGCTTTAAACAACAAAGGTTTATTCCTTTCTCATACTACATGTCCACTATGGGGAAGCTAAGAGCTCTATTCCACACTGCCTTCACTCTGGGACTCTGAGCAGCAACTACCTGGAAGACTGCTGCTCGCTCAGGAAATGAGGAAACAAAGCTGGAGGGTCTTGCATGTGCAATCAAATGCTCTAGATCAGAAGTGCTACACATCATGCCTACTTACTTACTAGTCAGTGTTAATCACAAGAGTTACCACAGAGTTAATCACAAGACCACAAAGTACAATCCCAGCGGAGAAGGGTGAGACAGAAGCATCTGATGAACTGCATGAATGACCACAATTGTTTATACCCCACCAGAGTACAGTGACATATGAGAAAAAGAATCTTGTTTTCTTGTTCCTATTATCATTCACCATTGTATCCCCAGTGCCTAGAACTGGGTCTCCCATATAACAGGCACACCAGAAAAATCTTTTGAAGGGATGTGTCACATCTCTTTTATTAATCTTTCTTGGTTATCTAAGGCTAGAAAATCTAGATTTGCTCAAAGTATTCTGTCTGAAAATCCTCCTCCACCCACTGCTGGTAGTTTTCTGAGAAAGAGCAAAAATAGTCTTCTTTCATCCTCAGTTTGATCTACCATCTAGAATTTGGCTGTTAAATAAATTCTCTGTCTTGGTTTAAACAAATGCTTATGTTTACAAAATTCAGTGATCTGTTTAGGCTCTCAACAGAAGCAGGAAAACAACCTAGGAATAAATGAGGAGGGTCATTTTTCATGTGACTAAACCAACAGACTTATGGCTGGGGTTATAAAGCAGAAAAAACCTGGGAAGGGCTGTGAACCTCCATCTCTACAACACCCTACCCCCTAATACGGACAGAACATCTATTCATCCCTAGAGAAAAAAAGATCCTTTTTCTTACTCTATGGGGGAAATATGAGAGTTAGGACAGACAATTTGGACTGCCCCACAACTGATGCCTTCAGTAACATCCTCCCCGCCGTACTGCTAAAAACACTACTACAGAGTTAACACTGCTGGCAGAGGGATACGAACAGGCAGAGTTGGTGTTGTTGAATGGCTAAGACGTGTCCGACTCTTTGCAACCCTATGGACTGCAGCACGCCAGGCAGAGTAGAGTGCCTTTAAAATTACTTAAAAATTCACCCATCCTTTTAAAAAAGCAGCTTTCTTCCTTTCTATATCCCCCTGGAGGGGGGTGGGCACCCCCATAAAAGAGCATAATGGGGAGTTCAGAAGAGTAAAGAAATTGACAGAATAAAAGTCACTGATTGTGCAGTATTTAACAAGCAGCAGGGCTCAACAGTTTCATTAAAATACCAATTTTAAATACAGTATATCTATATTAGGAACTAAATTCTTAAAGTTACACTGATGTATTTGCTTAGCATTTCCCATTTACTTAAGGGAAAAGGACTGTTTACAATGAAATGACCGTAATCTTGTCAGCACATGTCAACCCCACTCCTATTTTCTGCTCACACTGCTCAGCCTCTTTGCTGCTCATCAAACACTCAAAATAACATACTGCCTTGGGGCTTGCTCTGCTCTCTTCTTTTTTAGTTTCCTCCCCAGAAAGCTACTTGGGTTTCTCATTCATCTTTCAGGGCTTTGCCCAAATGCCACCTTTACAAAGAGGGAATTTCAGCAATTTCCCAGGCCCCTCCCTAAAGTTCTCCTGCTTTATTTGTTGCCACAGAATTTACTGCCCTCTGACATAACATGTAATAACTTGCTTATTGTACATTTTTCCCCCTAGAATGTAAACTCAGTCAGGGCAAGGACTTTGTATTGCTCAATGCCGGATCCCCAGAGCCAAGACAATGCTCGGTAAGCATTTACTAAACGAACAAAATCAAGCCCTAAATAATTAAGGCTGCCATACTTTTCAAGTGAATTGAGACAAATCAAAGAGCATGATTCAAAAATAGAGACAACAGCAGGCAAACACTAAGCTTCAAAACAGAAATTCAATGCTTTAAGTGTCTTCACAGTTTTATATATATATATATAAAAGCATAAATCTGCTTTTTCCTAAAGGTCTTCTAGTGTTACAAATAACCAGAAAAATACATTCATTTCTTTCAGCAAACTGAGAAAAGAAGGTACAATGATTTAATGATAATTTAAGTTTCAATCTTAGAAATGGATCGATATATTTTATGTTCAATAAATGATGGGGCATGGACTCAGGAAACAGAAGTACTTAAAATGAAGATTTTATTTTTAAAAGGAAAAGAAAAGTGAGCGTGCTAGGACTTCCTTCACACCCTCTCTTCCTTCCTTTCCTAATACTCCATCTTCATTGCCACTTCTAAACCAAGTCTTGCTTATCTGAGGTCAGGTGTACCCGAGCGCTTGCAGCACACCTCCTGCCTCAAGGCCAACTGATCCTGTATTCATCTTCCTACAACAGTATCTTGATCTTGTTGTCTTGTCATCAAAATGTTTGATTTTCTTCTTTGATTTCACATATGTGGGGGGTTGGGGTTTTTCCTCACTACAATATTATACTACTTTTGTAATTTAAATTAAAACAGGCTGGCCATGCTCCATGACTTACTATGTTTCCAAAATAAATTTTAAGTTCCTGAACTTTAAATTCAATACTCTCCACAATTTGCCTTGAAACTTCCCTTTCCTGCCTCCAGTCAACTCACATCTGCTGCTGCAGATTCTCATTCTACCTCCAAACCATTTGTCCTTACCCTCCCCCCAACAACTTTGTGTTTGCCCAGCTTAGAATGCCCTCCTCTATCCAGTAGTGCTTGCTCCAGCTTGGAAAGCCCCTCCTCTATCCAGTAGAATTCTACCAGAAGTACAAGGGAAAACTCAGATTCAGACTCAAGAACTGTTGTACAAATGTGGTCAGATACACACTTCCTGAGAGATGGTGAGTTTGCCACTATTATAGATGCTCAAATGCTGGCTGAAAATATAAAAAGGATGCTCGTGCTAAGTCCATCCACACTGAGATGCTGTGGTTCCTGTGAATTCCGAATTCTATTACAAAGACTTATTTAACCATTTCTGTTTAGAATAGACCCCTCAAAATATACTGCCCATCTTGCTTACATGGCAATTATCACATGCCGGCACTGCTGTTACAGTACAGCTGTATTTTCATATATGTGTCTAATCTCTTAGCTCATTGCAACCTCCTAAAAGACAATGTCTCATAGCATCTAGCACTGTCCTTTGCAAATGATAGGTACACAGTGTTTATCACTGATGATGCTGAAAAATGGTACAGTTCATACAGGAAGAAAGAGTGGGTAAATCAAGAAGCTGCAAGAAATACCATTTTATATTCTCTCATGAGATGGTCAGGCAGGTGCAGTCACAATAGCAAAACAAGGAGAGACACAGGAAAACATTATACTCACATGTTCCAGAGGAACAGTCACTGCATGCCACAGGGGGGCCACACAGGGACAGGGGCATGGAAGGACAAGGGAGCAGGCTCAACCAGCCAGGCAAGGAGTGGAGAGTGAGGAGCCATGGGCAAGTACCTTTGCGGGGGTCAGGGTCAGGTACACAAAGCACGCGATGGAGTTTACTGGTGTGTTTGAACGTGACTAGAGCTTCCCAGGTGGCTCAATGGTAGAGAATCCGCCTGCCAATAAGGGAGATACAGACTAGATCGCTGGGTTGGGAAGATCCCCTAGAGGAGGAAATGGCACCCCACTCCAGTATTCTTGCCTGGAGAACCCCATGGACAGAGGAGCCTGGTGAGCTACAGTCCTGGGGGCGCAAAGAGTCAGACACGATTTAGCAACTGATCATGTGTTCATTGAATGTCACTAGGGAGACACAGTTTAGGGAGTTCAAGAAGAGGGACTTGTGGCAGAGGCCAGCCTCCTCACCCTGGTGCCCCTGGCCACCTGGGTCAGGTGTTTGTAGGAATGTGGCAGCAGCAGGAGAATGTGAAGTTTAAAATTTACAAACAATCAACTTACAATACAAACACTCTGGGGCTGGTGGAAGGGAAGTTCTGACTCCCTCTCCCAAGTTTACATGTCTGCTCATGTACTTACTCTTAAGTGGGTCTATTCATTTCGATGGGCATATTCTCAAGAACACACAAAGAATCACACAAGCACGGACAAGCCTAGGGAAATCCTGACATGTAATCCTCTGGAATCTGGGAAAGAAGTAAAGTCCAGCAAGGCTGTGAGATTACTGATGGCTACATGAGCAGAGACCATCGTGCTCAGATCTTCCGGGTCAGCACCAACCACAGGCTCTTCCCAGGAAACTGCATGACATTCTGCAGGGTCAGCTAAATGACATTCTTTGTCCAAAAGAGAGGGCTGGTCAGGCAGGAGGGGATGCCAGAAAAGATCCCTGCACACGGGCAAAGTGGAGCGAAGCCATGGGGAGTGGCCCTGCAAAAACCAGTCCTGAGGCAGGCAAGGCTCGCAGGCTGTCAGTTCACCATCTGGGAACCTGAATAGGCGCCTGTCCGGGCACCAGGAGACTTCAGTTTATGTTCCAATTTTACAGCTGGCTATTGCTGTGACCTTGGAGCCAAGCTAATCAACCCTGAACATTTCTGTTTACCCATCAGCAATAAGTCTGGGTCACAGCCATGATAAAAATACAAACCGAAAACAGCAGGACTACTTCAACCACCACTGATTCAAAATCAAATGTGCAGCTTCAAGTCTACCACTGAAAGCAACTAGAGTTTGTCTTTGGCAAGGCTGTGCACCTCATGTTCCAGCCTGATTCTCTGTGTTCCTCCAGTTCTTCTAATGGTTTTTCTTCTCCCCTTCTACCAGAATTCTGCACAGCAACCCAGCTACCACATCAGAACACTCTCCAGCATTCTCCCATCCACCAGCACTTATCCTTGGAACCTAGATCTCCCAAGGACGTCAACTGTTAACCTCTCTGTTGGTTCATCACCCTCCCAAGTAGCATAAAACTTGGACCCAGTAAAAAACCTTCAAGAAATGATTCTAAGGTATGGGTATTAATAAAAGAGAAAAGAAACAAATGAAGGGAAACTTTTATTTGTCAGTACTCTTTCAAATCACATTCCTCTCCCACCCAGGACTATTCTACTATTTGAAAAACAAAACCTCAGCAATGTGATTCTAAATGAAAAGTGATCAAGCACTCTTCACTTCAAATTTTACTAAGTATTGTTTAACTGGTTAGTTACATTTCTCTCATCGGTGGAAGCAGTTTCTCTTAGCACCATGTGTGTGTGGGGGGGGTCTCTCTGCTGCAATCAATTCCATTGCTTCATAAGAAATTCCATGCTTTCATAAGAAATTTCTACCATTACCTCCCATAAGTAGGAAATGAGAAGAGAAAGTGGAGGCCACTATTGACTCTGGAAAGGAAAGGGTGCCTTGGCCTCTGAATGAATCATCTCTACCAAGTACAGTAAAAAGTACCTAGAAAGGTACTTGGTTAATAATTGCTTAATTACAATGCCCTAATCTGAATTAGTTTTAGTAAGTCCTTGAGGTATCTTTTATAGCGTTTGCATCCTCTGTCCTATGGGAAGCAGAGCGGCCAGAGGATCCTAACACGTTGGAAGCTGTGGCTGACGCCCTGAAATGCTAACGGATGCACAGCTGGCTGTACTGCAAACTAACCGAAGGCACCTAAGAAGCAGGTGTGGGGAGAAGTGGCCACAGACTTGCAATTTCCAGCCTCACCTTCCCTTACTGCTCAAAGACAGAGAAGAACATTAAAGTAACAGAAGACATTTTTTGGAAAGGGCTGCCAAGTTTAATAACTCTCAGACATCAAATTCCCCTATGAAGAGGGGTGTTCCTTGGGGATTATTTTAATGCTAAATGCCAACCATTTTCCCAGCTTACATTTCCTAACTTTACATATCAAAAATCTTTGCTTTTTTCCTCCCATATTAAATGCCACTCCACGGAATGGTGTAACATTTTCTTCAATATGAACTCTGCGGTCACTCCAACTCTAAAATTATTTTACTCTACAAAAAGGAATTATGTGCTGACAATGCAAGTGTCTAGAAAAACGAAGACTCTGGCATTGTGTATACACTGGTTGAGAATGAAGATGGTGATAAACATTTAAATAGTATCTATCATGAGTATCAAACATGATCTTGTATCTTGAGAAGACAAAGTTTAAAACTATGGATATTCTATGCATGTTGGCTACATACATGGCATTTGTTTTCCTCCAAAATGAAGTACGAAGCATCTTGAAAATACAATACTAAAAATAAGTCAATCGGACAATCACTTTGGGTAATAATAAATACACATATTTTTAATGTACTATAAACTATCAGGATAGTTATTATCAACTTTAAGGGTCATTTATACTATTCAGCTATTGAGATCTCAAATTAGCACAAAAGAGATTGGATCATACTCACATCATTGCATTAAATTAATAATTTTTCCTTACGAGATATCTGATTAAATCTGTTCCTTCAAGTTTTGACATTCCTAGATCCCGAAGACTATCTTATCCACACTTTCTGAAACGTCTGAATATTTTCTATTTTGAAATGATAAAAACATATGTATAACTCAAATACAAAGAAAAAAATTTCAAACTAGACTTAAAGCCAAGACAACAGAAAATAAACAAGCTTTTAACTTTATTAAATCCATTAAGTAACAAAACATGGTTGTTACTTGGTATTTTATAGGTGACAGACTTTTGTTTAAACAAAATGAAAGGAAAAAAATTCCTAGAATTTGTCTCCTCAAATTTCTGTTTTGAGAATGCTTTATTTAGAACTTCCTGTTTAAAACTAAAACAGACCAAGGTACACAGAAGACAGCACACTCTTAATATTTTACATAATATAAACAAGAAAAAGAAACCTTCAATATGTATTTTTCTTTTGTTTCTAATCAGTCAAATCATTACTTTTTTCATCACAGCCTTTGAAAAAAGAATCGTAAATTCTATGCAGATAGATATCTTGAGGAAACCAAAGATTTACATGAAACTTTGCTTATAGTCAAGTACAGATCCATTATCCAATTTCTGTAATTCTTTAAACCAAAAGACTCTATCTTTGCAACTGATTTACTGTCAAGACCTGACCAAATCTGAATTCCCGTTGTTTAGTTGCTAAGTTGCATCCAACTCTCAGCCACCTCATAAACTGTAGCACTCCAGACTCCTCTGTCCTCTACTATCTCCCAGAGTTTGCTCAAATTCACGTCCATTGAGTTGGTGATGCTAATTAACCACCTCATCCACTGCTGCCCCCTTTTCCTTTTGTCTTCAAACTTTTGATTGAATTCACTTAGCAGCAAAACCTAACCTGAGCTGATCTTCATGTGACTTCATGTACCACTTCATGTGACTACATATACATTCAGCTACAGATATATAGATGTATTTGATGATGGAGTATTTCTTCAGTCCTGTAGGGCAGCGAAGTCACTCAGCTGTGTCTGACTCTTTGTGACCCCATGGACTGTAGCCTACCAGGCTCCTCCGTCCATGGGATTTCAAGGCAAGAGTACTGGAGTGGGGTGCCATTTCCTTCTCCAGGAGATCTTCCTAACCCAGGGATCAAACCCAGGTCTCCTGAGTTGTAGGCAGACGCTTTTACCCTCAGAGCCACCAGGGAAGTCTATTACTATAACTACAAACACTGAAATCTCAAACACATCTGGTCTCCAGGTTTGGGTAAGCAGTGGTGGGCCTGGATTAAGAAAAGTGAATCCAATCTGTGCTTACTGAGTACAGGTCAAGGTAAGTTGGCTTTCACTTTGTTCTCATTACCTGAACCTATCATTTACTGAACTCATTATCTCTAACTGGATTCTCCTAATGACTTTCTTTTTTTGATAAGATTATCATTCCATTAGTCAACAATACGAACTTTCCTAGATCCCCATTACCTCACCCTTACTCTCACCTCCTCACATCTCATTAGCTGTGGAAGCTGCAAAAGGCTCCAGTACCTCCCCCTCTGTTGCCCACTATCTCACCCCTATGCCAGACTGGCCTGAGTGAGAAGTCTCAAGCGTAAGGCTCCCAAAATACTTTCCTATTCCTTTCAGTTCAGTTCAGTCGCTCAGTTGTGTCTGACTCTTTGCAACCCCACGGACAGCAGCATGCCAGACCTCCCTGTCCATCACCAACTCCCAGAGCTTACTCAAACTCATGTCCATCGAGTTGGTGATGCCATCCAACCATCTCATCCTCTGTCACCCCCTTCTCCTCCTGCCCTCAATCTTTCCCAGCATCAGGGTCTTTTCCAATGAGTCAGCTCTTTGCATCATGTGGCCAGAGTATTAGAGTTTCAGCTTCAGCATCAGTCCTTCCAATGAACACCCAGGACTGATCTCCTTTAGGATGGACTGGCTGGATCTCCTTGCAGTCCAAGGGACTCTCAAGAGTCTTCTCCAACACCACAGTTCAAAAGCATCAATTCTTCTCCTACTCCTTTCTTCTCCCCTAATCTCTCTCTCTCCAATTTCCAGTAGATTCTGCTTCAAGATTAATCCTGTAATCATCTCCCATTTGTTCAGATACTTTCCTTGATTCAAATATTGCAGTGATAAAGTCCAAAGTCTGAGACCACCACATAAGACAAAGAATTTAGACTCAGCCTATCTTTCCACTGCATCTCCTGTTCTTTCCTAACACAAACCGTTCACTCCAGTCAAAATGAGTATGACCTCTTCAGTTTTCCTCCACTCTAAAAAAAAGCTAAATTGTTCTCATCTCTTTTGCCTACACCATCTACCTCATGACCTGAAATCTGTAATGAATCCTTTGCTTCATATTTGATAATTTTAAACTCACTCATGCTTCAGACTCCCTTAAATCCCACACTGGCAGCAATTTTCTTTCCCTTTGTTGGTCCACTGTGACCTCCCTTTTTGAATTCCCACAGCTCTCACTATCTGTTCTATTCACTTGATACTTGATATGCATTTCCTGTATTATCAAAGTAATTAATTTTTCATGCATATGTATCTTCTCTTTAACCAGATTTTAAATTCCCTGAGAGCAGGGACCATGTCTGATATCTTATAAATGAACAAATGAATACTCTTCTATAGCTTACAATAAAAAGGCAACATGGCAAAGATAACATGTAAAAGACAAAAAAATTAATGTACTTATTCATTCAGACTTATCAAATAATACTATGTCCCAGGCATTGTTTTAGGCACTGAGGATTAAATGATAAGCAACAAAGCATTATTCTTGACCTTGTGAGGATTATGGTATGGCTAAGAAATAAAAAATTAATAAATAATTTATACAAATAATTATGTATATGTAAGTTTGAAAAAAGGAACTAGACAATATTAACAGGCCCAGAATCATTTTTATATGCTATACTAGTGAGTTCATTCTTAGTCGACCTGCCTTTCACCCACATAGCCTGCCCTTCATCCAAATTAAAAAGAAAATTGCAACTAATAGGCCCTCTGCAGATGTTAGAAAACAAAAAGAAACACAGAAATACAAATAGCAGGAGCAGTTTGTTTGAGAAATAAGTCTGTCACAATCTTGATGTTTTAATATCCATCCCTAAACAAAGCTATTCAATCAGAAGGCATTACTTAGACTGATCACTTTTGCCCTTCACAGAATTCCTTTCAGGGAATACAATATTGTATAATTGCTTTTATGCTTAAAAGTTATACTCTAAACTTTTAAGAAAGTTCATTTTTAAACACAAGAATATGAAAGCTACTTCTGCACTTGCCAACTCACCATTCAGTGTTTTCTATAAGGGGGAAAAAAAACGACAAAAAACCCCCCAAAAATCTCCTTACTACAATTTAGGGCAAGAATTTCCAGAATTTACTGCACAGAAAAATTCCCCTATGAAATGCAATTTGCATCATTTCTGTCATTTCGGATATCCAAAGCTATGTGATGTGTCACACACTCCCTTTCGTCCAGCCTCTAAGGAAGCCTCTACAGCAAAACTTATGAAATAAAAACATATTTGATTCTATGGAATCATTTTCTACTCTAAAAACATACATGCTAAACATAAATGCTTTGTAAATCATTTCAATTCCTTTTTTGGAATAAAAATGATTTCTTGGATAAGCTCAAAAAATCAAGTCCCCCTTTTTATATGTCTTGTTGTTGTTCACTTGCTCAGTCGTGTCCAGTTCTTTGCAACTCCACGGACTGCAGCACACCAGGCTTCCCTGTCCTTCACATCTCCCAGATTTGGAGCATAATAAGTCTTATTGGCATAATGATTTTAGGTTTCTCTATTCAGTTCAGTTCAGTTCAGTTCAGTCACTCAGTCATGTCCAACTCTTTGCAACCCCATGAATCGCAGCACACCAGGCCTCCCTGTCCATCACCAACCCCCAGAGTTCACTCAGACCCGCGTCCATCGAGTCAGTGATGCCATCCAGCCATCTCATCCTCTGTCGTCCCCTTCTCCTCCTGCCCCTAATCCCTCCCAGCATCAAAGTCTTTTCCAATGAGTCAACTCTTCACATGAGGTGGCCAAAGTATTGGAGTTTCAGCTTTAGCATCATTCCTTCCAAAGAAATCCCAGGGTTGATCTCCTTCAGAATGGACTGGCTGGATCTCCTTGCAGCCCAAGGGACTCTCAAGAGTCTTCTCCAACACCACAGTTCAAAAGCATCAATTCTTTGGCACTCAGCCTTCTTCACAGTCCAACTCTCACGTCCATACAGGACTACTGGAAAAACCATAGCCTTGACTAGACGGACCTTAGCAAAGTAATGTCTCTGCTTTTGAATATACTATCTAGGTTGGTCATAGCTTTTCTTCCAAGGAGTAAGCATCTTTTAATTTCATGGCTGCAGTCACCATCTGCAGTGATTTTTGAGCCCAAAAAAATAAAGTCTCACACTGTTTCCACTGTTTCCCCATCTATTTCCCATGAAGTGATGGGACCAGAAGCCATGATCTTCGTTTTCTAAATGTTGAGCTTTAAGCCAACTTTTTCACACTCCTCTTTTACTTTCATCAAGAGGCTTTTTAGATCCTCTTGACTTTCTGCCATAAGGGTGGTGTCATCTGCATATCTGAGGTGATTGATATTTCTCCCGGAAATCTTGATTCCAGCTTGTGTTTCTTCCAGTCCAGTGTTTCTCATGATGTACTCTGCATAGAAGTTAAATAAGCAGGGTGACAATATACAGCCTTGACGTACTCCTTTTCCTATTTGGAACCAGTCTGTTGTTCCATGTCCAGTTCGAACTGTTGCTTCCTGACCTGCATACAGATTTCTCAGGAGGCAGGTCAGGTGGTCTCATATTCCCATCTCTTTCAGAATTTTCCACAGTTTCTTGTGATCCACACAGTCAAAGACTTTGGCATAGTCAATAAAGCAGAAATAGATGTCTTTCTGGAACTCTCTTGCTTTTTCCATGATCCAGTGGATGTTGGCAATTTGATCTCTGGTTCCTCTGCCTTTTCTAAAACCAGCTTGAATATCTGGAAGTCTGCAGTTCACGTATTGCTGAAGCCTGGCTTGGAGAATTTTGAGCATTACTTTACTAGCGTGTGAGATGAGTGCAATCGTGCGGTAGTTTGAGCATTCTTTGGCATTGCCTTTCTTAGGGATTGGAATGAAAACTGACCTTTTCCAGTCCTGTACAATCCTATAAAAGGCATTATTTAAATTCATGCTTAGTTTTTTAAACAATGGAATCATCCAACAAAATGGAAAAGAAAGGCACTGGAAAAGTACAAACTGATAGTCTAATGAAATCCAATTTTGTAAATCCTAATATAATACCTCAACAAGATTCAGTGTTAAAACTAAAGAAATTTAATTGAAATGTATTAATTCTGATTTAACATGTGGTCTTAAATTATATTCTACATTTGGGAAATTTGAAATTTGTGACCAGTCTGAAATCTTACAAGTTTAGTGCTAATATGTAGGAAAACTAACTCTCTCATTTTATTCCAGGCATACAGCACAGGTGAGAAGGGGATAGTTTTAAATGGATGTAATCATTTCTGTCTCTGATAAAAAGCAGTTTCCAATTTGCAAGAGTAGGTATTTTTATTTAGGACAAATCCCACTACAAACTATAAATCATGACAGGGTTTCATGTTATGAACTAAACTGCTTATAGTTTTCATGTCTCATAAAAATAAGATTTATAACCAATGAACTGGATTAAATTGTGTGCTCATACAATCATTCACTCTTCCTCACACACACTTTAAAATGGCAATATTGTGTTGACCTTCTGAAATATACTAAGAGGAGGCTTTTCATAGTAAAATAAATGAGGGAAAATTCAACAAATTAGTAAAATGAAAGGGGTAGTGACATTCTATTTAATATTTTTATTTCATTAAAGAATTACATAAAAGAAACTGTTTACTTGGTCAAACAATAATTTTGATTATTTTGTAAACCATTCCAATTTCTATAACAAAAGTGTCTGTGCTTGTAGTGAACAATCCCATACCTCTTAAGATACATAAACCATCATCACCATTACCGCCACCATTACCACAAGCTTGCATCTACAAACTGTTAAAGGTTTAATATGTCCTTTTAAAAAAATGAATTATGTACAAAGGGGAACAAAGATGAAAACATTCATCACCTTCCAAACCAGTGAGGACAATGTGTGTGCCTGCATTAAAATGTGGGTTCTTTTCCACGAGGCTGCATGGCTGTCAGTTCCAGAGTTTCCTCCTGTACGTGCTTTGGTGCAAGTGGATACAGTGGGAGCTGAAGAGAAAACAACTTCATCTGATAGGAGGCAGTCAGAGAAAGTGTCACAGAGAACATAATACTTGAACTTGGATATGAAGGAAAAAGAGAAATTGGCCAAATTAACAAGAAGGGGACAAGCATGATGAGCGCAGGAGAACACGGATGCAAAGGGACAGAGAATTGAGAAGATAGCAGGTTTGAGAACTAGCAAACAATTCCGTAGCATGTGGAAAGAGACCAGGTTAAAAGTCAGGCAGGAGAAGACAATAATGTGCCTTGAAGTTTTGATTTTTTCCTGTAGCTGATAGGAGCCATTTACCCACATTAAAATATACATATATATGTATATGTATATATATATTCTAGTAGCAAAATCCAGAATGAGTTGGAGGAGGAGAGAAATATTAGGAGCAAATGACCAATAAGATTTTGTGAGTGAAGGAAGAAACACCAGCCATGGAGAAAGAAAGGAGGAGACTAGTTTGGAGTTCATTAAAAAATTAAATCAGGAGTCCAGTTATCTTATCTAGTAATCACCAAGAGCTGCTGAAGATTATTATCCCTTTTCTAATTCCCCATGTAATTTCATAGACTTTTAATAAGGGGAGAAAAGAAAAAAGTAACTTACCAAATAGAAGAGATAAAGCTGACTATTCTATAAAATCTTATCTATTGAAAGCAAAAAAAAAAAAAAAAAAAAAAGAGGATACATTTTTGCTAAAATAATTTGTAGTCAATAAATTACATGAAATCTAGAGTGATTTTTTTTTCAGGGGTGAATTATATCAGTAAGCAAATTAAAAAGCCATGACTAAATGTAATTTTAGTACAAGAGATAAGACCACAATAGAGTAAACAAATAATTACAAAGCCAAATTATCTGCCTGTATTATTAAAAACCATTACCTTCATCTAAATTTTCTTTTTTTTTCACCTTATGATTTTCATTCAGTCTTTTATAATATAGGCAGATAATCTGGTTATTGGATGTTCTGGATAAACTGGATGTTCTGATCTGAATTTGCATTAGTTTTCTATATTGAGCAAATTTATGGAATGGGTTACAGATACATCCAGCCATTGCTTATAACTGGTATCTATTGTTCTGCTTGTCTGGCACCCTTCACCCATCTTTGAAAACTGATCATCTCCTGCTTACCCTTCCTCTTGAACTCTTATATCCATGTGATTAGTATCATAACACCACACCTGTTCAATGTTCAGTGGATGGCCCACCTCATATCCAATTCCTAGTTATCCTTCATATCAATGACCCATCTCTCCATTTAACTTTAGCACCCACTATCTTCAGAACATACCCTAGCTGGGAATCACCACTAAAGAATGGCTGTACTTCTGCTACAACATGCCGTCTAACCACACCCATCAGTCCTTCCCCTTCTCTGAACAGGATTACCTGTTCATCGGTTTGGTTTCGTCCACATCTTCAGGCCCCTGTCCACTCCTCCCAAACCATTGTCTTCCCCACCTCCTTTCCACGTCCAGCCAGAACCCTCTGCTAATCACATCAATAACTCTTTCCCTAGAACTTTCCATTTGTTTTCCATTCTTCGTTTCTAATACAGCAAGCCTAAGCATTCCCCAACCAGATGAATCACTCAAACTCTGTGCCAGGTGAACAGAACTCTCACAGAGAAAGCTGCTCCACTATTCAGATTGCTGTCATTGAAATTCATAGTGACTAACCACCGCAGCCCTTGGCAATCATCAGTACACCTTGTCCTAGTCAGCTCACATCCACATTCCCTCCTGTAACTCTTTCAAACGTTGACCACCTTCTGGGATAAGAATCCACCTTCCAATGCATGGGACATGGGTTTGATCCCGGGTAAGGCAACCATGACCCTACATGCCTCTGGGTAACTAAGCCCATGAGTGACAACTAGAGAGAAGCCCCCGCACTAAGACCTGATGCAGCCAAACAAATAAATAAGATTTCTTAAAACAAACAAAAACAAATGTTGGCCACTTTCGTAAGCCCCTTGTTCATCAACCCCTCTATCTTCATCTTAAGCTCTTCCTGCCTCATAGTGAAACAGAAATCTCCAGGTGGGAGGACACTCACCTCTCCACTCCTCTGCCTCAAATATACCTACTAGAGTACGAACCTTGATCTCACTCATGACTATCTCTGAGGAACCAAGTCTCTCTTACTGTCCTAAGACCACTATTTGTGCCTGGGTACTAAGTCACAAACCAAAGAAACCTTCAGATATACTTCCTTCTATATCTTGACCTGTGCTTCAATCTAACTTCTTCCCCTACAATGACAAGCAGATCAATTAACCTCACCTCTCAAATAAAACCTCCATCACCTGAAATAACAACAAAATCTCCCCTTGGCCCCTTAAGTTTTAGCTACTTCCTATTTCCTCATCAAATTTCTTGAAACCACATATTTTATAATAAATATAAAAGATGTACATTTTCTATGTTTATGTAATAGAAACAGATGGCTACAGTTTGAGGAGTAGAGATTGAGAAGAATATATAGGTAACATTATGTTACCTATAATGTATGCAGGTACATATATTTTTTGTTTATTTCCTAAACCCCTGCCATCTGTTTCTAACCAAACTTCTAGACTGAAAATACCCACACTAAATGACCTACGATCTTATAATTGCTAAATTTAAAGTTTCATTGCTAACTTCTCTTCTTAACTGGCCCAGGAGCATTTAAAGCTTTCTTTTCCCCCACAGCACTTACCACCTCTTCACATTTCATACATGTATTGAATTAGAACCTTTCTCCCTCCTGTAGGATGTGTTTATGAGGGTAGATAACCTGCATTTTTGATTCAGAGTCTAGAATAGTGCCTGGCATAATAAGTAACCAATGAATTTGTTGAATAAATAGTATCCACCTCCTGGCCAAAATAATTTGGGCCAGAGGTAGGAACCACCCAAAGTGAGTCAACTCTGGATGTGAGAGTTGGACTGTGAAGA
The DNA here is from genome assembly GCF_014754425.2 of Oryx dammah. Classification (NCBI taxonomy): domain Eukaryota; kingdom Metazoa; phylum Chordata; class Mammalia; order Artiodactyla; family Bovidae; genus Oryx; species Oryx dammah. The sequence continues at coordinate 80,811,259 of NW_024070213.1, read as the reverse complement.
AGGCTGAGCACCGAAGAACTGATACTTTTGAACTGTGGTGTTGGAGAAGACTCTTGAGAGTCCCTTGGACTGCATGGAGATCCAACCAGTCCATCCTAAAGGAGATCAGTCCTGGGTGTTTATTGGAAGGACTGATGTTGAAGCTGAAACTCCAGTACTTTGGCCACCTCATGCCAAGAGTTGACTCATTGGAAAAGACGCTGATGCTGGGAGGGATTGGGGGCAGGAGGAGAAGGGGACGACAGAGGATGAGATGGCTGGATGGCATCACCGACTCGATGGACATGAGTTTGAGTGAACTCTGGGAGTTGGTGATGGACAGGGAGGCTTGGCGTGCTGTGATTCATGGGGTTGCAAAGAGCTGGACACAACTGAAAGGCTGAACTGAACTAAAGAGTTTAAACTCGGGAACAAGAGTCAAGACATTCTAAGTGGATATAAACTGACCTTAAGGGTGAAAGGAGAATAAAGCATATATGATAGAGAAGTTAAGACAAAGAACATCCTTTGTCTCATCATCCAGATAGAATTCAAGCCCTTGTTTCCATTTATCCCAATTATCAAAACAAATTCTATCCCTGGTCTCTGTGAAATATCCCAAAATCCATACAGTAAGTTATTTTTAAACATAAACTAATTTAGTCTCTTATTCTGTTGCTTACTACCAAGAGATTCCTTACTATAATACAGGTCTCTGGTTGACCAGGAGGCTTAAAATAAACATCTAGAACCAATGTTCAAAATTACAAAGACAAAAAGGAAAGAAATGAAAGTAACAAGTTAGAGTTCCCATTCTAATTCCCTGAATGAACAATAGGTGTAAATATATGGGCAATGGTTAGCCTACTTTAATGATATGGAATCATTCTGTTTATGATTTACAAACCCTTTATGACATCACACTTAGGTACTACTTCTGGGGAAAGAGCTATTTACATGTCTTCCTTAAGTAAGATTTCACACACATTCATTTTAGAGGTAACACCTTTTTTTAAAAAATTAAGTTTAGAACTAATCTTACCTCATGCTAATATCCCTCAGGACATAGACAAGTACACCATTCAACAGAGAATACCTAAAGAACCAGAGCTACCACAGTACACAGCAAATTAACACTGGAAGGCAAATGAAATGCATTCTAAACTGGCATTGAGAAATAACAAAGCTCTATCTTGGAGAATAGAATTTAATAATTACCTACATTACATTTCATGGGTACTTACCAAACAAACGCTGATGGAATAGAAATTTGCCAGCTATTAGTCCTATGAGAATGGCAAGTAGCCATAGAAGCACCTTCAGAAGCCTCCAGCCAACTCCTCGAGGATATTTATTTGTTACAAATGAAAAACAGTTTCCAACAACAATAACATTGGCTTCTGTTTGGCTATGAGAAACTGGGTCCTCCGCAAATATTAAGAAGTTAAAGAAGATCACCAAGTAAGCCACGATCATGCGAGACCAGGGGTGCTGGAAGTAATAACGAAAGTCTTTACCCATCCTTCAAAACTTCACTTCCACAGTTTACCTGCGTGAGAAAAGATACACAGGGTTAGAGCAAAACAACAAGTAGTCCCTCTCTTTCTGCCACCTGTTCAGATTTACAACAACCCAATAAAGAGACATTTGGAAAAGACCAATTCCTAGTTATGGTACCAAGACAAGTTTGAGACTGAGAATAGTAAATACTGTCCCTTCCCTGTTATCTCATCAGACTTCTGATCATACGAGGACTTAGGGAAGTAAAAGAGTAGGGAGAGAGAAAGGCATAATGAGAAGGCATAATGTGGTCTGAAATTGGGATGATGACTCTTCCTATTTTAGATTATCATTTTTATGTTTTAATCATAAAACAGATCATTTAAAAATTAAAGAAACACAGAGGTATGCTGATCACAAACTAACAAAAAATAAATATCCTCTTCTGCCCAAATCCTTCTCCTTGGAGTTAAGATCCCTTAATAATTTTGTGCCTATACTTTCAGATCTTCTTTTTTTTTTTTTTGACATTGAAAAATGTGTGCACGTGTACAGACTTTTATAAAAATTTTCAGTCTTATTTGTCAAATAATTTCAGCACCGAATAAGTTTCATGAAATAGCTAAGCCTATGGCAGAGTAGTTGCAAGCAGAACTTGGGCAACTCTGCTTGTGTGAACTGAGAAGGAAGGCAAAGATTTCACAGAGGAGGACATACTCAAATTGCAGTTTGGAGGATCGATAGAATTTTTTCCCAGCAAAGAATGCACATATGCTTAACCTAGGTGCATGCAAGGGCCCAGAGGCATTGCAAAATATGTAACATGCCTAAAGAGCAAGGCCCTAAAGATGTGTACTTCAAGTACAGAAGCTTTCTTAAAATGCTGATATCCAGGCCCCACCCCTAAATCTTGCTCAACTCCTCTCTCTTTCCTGTTTGGGGGCCAGTCTGCCCATAGGAACAAAAGCCTTTCTAGGTCCTCCAGGGCAGGGACTGGGTGACTAATTTATCTAATTCTGGGGTTCAGTCTTGGTGAGCCCATTTGGTGCTCAGACTAAGCTGTAACTCTTTTCTTATCCAGCAATAAAGCTGATTAAATTTAGGAAAATAATAAAATTCTCATTTTACACATAGAAAAAGATACAAAGATCAAGTCACAAGCCTGAATTAACCCGAAGTCAACGGAAGATCTGAGAATAGCCTCCAAAGCTGCCTCCCAAGTTCCAGTCCAACATTCTGGGTGGATGAATACCAATTAAGACCACAATCTAAGCTAATGAAGACTTGGCTTAATTATTTAGAAAAGTTATGGGAACACACAAAAAGACTGGCAGTAAAATTTAGCAACACAGATAGTCATTGTGCCTTCTATTCATAAAACTTCCAACCAATTTCCTTCTTCATAAATACTCCGAAATATCTGTTTTTAGGGGCTGGAGCTCAGATCACTAAGGGATGGCAATTTTTTTTTTTTTTTTAACATGAGGTTCATCACCCAGTTACAGACCTACATTGTTCTCACACCAAAGAATACAGATAAAAGTAGTTAAGAACAAAGACAAACATCATGCATTTTCACAGTATTCAATACATAAGAATGCCAGAAGGGGCCAGCTGTCAACTGAATTTCATGCAAAATCTTTGGAAGTGTCCAAAGACCACTTTTAGAAGAGAATACACAGAAACACCTCAAGGCCAATGAGTCCTGAAGCAGAAATAGTTGCTACATGCCCATCAGAACTGGACAGGGCTGTCAGTTAAGAAGTTAGTTTCTCTGAAACTTCTCCTACCAGTGAGGAATTCTGGTGTGGTTCCCCCATCAACTCCCTTCACCACCCACACAAAGCAAGGCAGCCGGATTTAGACAACTAAATACATATAACTCTGATTCATTTTTAAATAAATGTTTTGTGGAAAGCAGGCATATATTTATTTTACTGCTGTTGTTTTTAACTTCAGAATCTTGCTTTGTGGGCTCTGCAATTTCCACATATCCAAACTGAGTTACAACATTCAAAAAAATTTGGAGGTAGCTGTTCCTCTCCAATATTTATATTGTTTCAAGAGAGAACTGTAGTACTGAACAACAATCCTGCCTTAGTACAGGTCCTAACTCCCACAGTCATGCAATGCATGCTACTACCACTCCCTTATGAATGAAAAGAAAACAAAGAAGGGACTTCCCTGGGGCTCCAATGGTTGGGAGTCCACCAGCCAATGCAGGCGACGTGGGTTAGATCCTCAGTCTGGGAAGATTCCACAATTAAGCCCATGAGCCACAACTACCGAAGCCTGTGTGCCTAGAGCCTGCACTCTGCAACAAGAGCAGCCACCACAACTGGAGGCCTGCACTCTGCAACAAGAGCAGCCACCACAACTGGAAGCCTGCACTCTGCAACAAGAGCAGCCCGGCCCGGCTTACCGCAACTACAGAAAGGCTGTGCACAGCAACAAAGATCCAGTGCAGCCACTAATAAATTCATATGATAATAATAAAAGAAAACAACGGAACAGAGCAGGTGCTGCTTATTTAATTAACAGATCCATGAGCAGAAGAGCCAGAACTTGAATCAAAAGCCATTCCTGGCCCTTGATCTCTCTACTGCTGCTACTGCTACTGCTAAGTCGCTTCAGTCGTGTCCGACTCTGTGCGACCCCATAGACAGCAGCCCACCAGGCTCCCCCGCCTCTGGGATTCTCCAGGCAAGAACACTGGAGTGGGTTGCCGTTTCCTTCTCCAATGCATGAAAGTGAAAAGTGAAAGTGAAGTCACTCTAATACACCAACAAATCTGGAAATGTTTCAAAAAATATTTCCAATCATGTTTACAGCTTAATCTTCATTTCCTCTAACAGATTCAGTGACTTAGACACTAGCGGAGTGAATAGGATCATCTGGTCTTATTCTTTTATGGTAAACATGTTTATATATTCTTGCCTCATACTCCAAAATGGAATCAATGTATCCTAGTGGGCCCCAAATTTCAAAACTTACATAACCTGAACAACAACAGCGTTCATCTCCGCTTCCTGACTCCCTACGTGAGGAGGTTGACAAAAGTTTGCCTAGTGATATCAACCTGTTGTCCAGACCACCAAAACTGCTTTCCCCTCTGTACTTCCCATAAAGCATTCTGATGATCAATACAAACTTTCAGTGACTGTACTGTTAACCCAGGATTGAGGCTGTTCAAACTGACTATGCTACAGGGTATACACAATCTAAAAACATTTTTTTTAATTTTTTAAAAATTCAATTCTGCTTCCATATTGAGCTTTATCTTAAGTAAATGTGCTTTTATCTTAGCTCTTAGCAGATCATAGTGAAGTTATCTGTTTATGTATTTGTCTCCCTCCCTAGATCACAAAGTCTCCAGGGAAAGGGCTGTTTACTTTCAGGACATAGCACAGTGCTGGCCTCATAGTGGGCAACCAATAAACTGGATAAACTGAGTGGAACTACAAAAGAGAAGCCCCCTTGTATAAAAGAGATGAGAAGAAGGCAGAGCAACCTGCCATTCGTTCCACTAAGGAAAGAGAAGAGCATTGAATCCATAGACTTCAAGAATAATAGGCCAGTAACAAGCACTGATACACCCTCAATCCCATCCCTACAGCTATCATACCATTTCAGCACCAGGTTCTGCACTGTTCTCATTATTACTAACATTTATTAAAGACTTAACCACTCTGCAGACACTATGCTAAAGGGCTTTACAAATATCTCATTCAAATTTCACAGCAACCTAATGAAGAGATACTCTATTGGAAGCAATGTTTAAACTGAGTTTAGTAGCTTGCATCAAGCCTACACCAGAGCCAGGATTCAAATTCAAGCCACATGCCTTCAACATTCTATACTACATCTTCTCCACACAAAGACATAGATTCCAAAATCTTGCCTTTTTTCATGTTGTTTAGAAAGTTCCTAATGATAAAGCCAATTGATATAAAAAATTCATAGTACTTCTAAGATAAATGAATCTACTATTACTATTCAAACTGACTTGATACCATGATTGGAAAGAACTGGGATCATGTGACTGACCAGGATTGCTCTAATTTTTTTCCTTCTCCTTTGAACATCAGTATAAGTAGTTGAACTTATCTGATTGTCCTTTTGCAATGCATTACTGACATCCACTCTGATTTTCCAACTCTACTTATACAGAACACTGCACCTCTGAAAACTAGACTAATTCACACTATGCAATTTCCTCTCATAATAATAAAATCATGAGATAGATGCTACCATCAGTATCTTGGAAGCCGCTGCTTTCACATAACAGCAGTGACAGGCTGAAACTTTATACCCTGCCTGATAATCCACAGGCCTTTAGTCACGGTTTATACTCTAGAGGGACTGGTATTTAGTGTAGATATCAGAAATGTCATGCATTTTACTACAAGCCAGTATTTTACCTGGTGAAGTAAAGTGAAAGTGTTAGTTGCTCAGTTGTGTACGACTCTTTGGATCCCATGAACTGTAACCCTCTAGGCTTCTCTATCTATGGAATTCTCCAGGCAGGAATCCTGGAGTGGGTAGCCATTTCCTTCTCCAGGGGATCTTCTCAACGCAGGGATTGAACCTGGGTCACCTGCATTGCAGGCAGATTCTTTACTATCTGAGCCACCAGGGAAGCCCCATTTCACCTGGTACTAACAGCTAAGAATGGAGAAATGGAAAGTAGGTAATTACATGCAAGTTGGGAGGAGAAGCTCAGCAAAGGCACAGGAAAGGACATCTGGGACAGACAGAGACGTATCAGTAGTTCTGTGTGGCTGGAACACAGAGCACTTGGGGGCACCCTCAGATAGTTAAGGATAATCTGGGGCTATTTTAAGGAAGATTACACAAAAGTAATGTTCTTTATTTTACTGATTAGAGACCACAGAATCAAAGTTTTCAAAGCAGTACAATTGCTTGCAGCAGGGTTTTCAAAGATTTCTCTGCCTACTTGGAAAATGACAAACTGGTAAGAGGCATGATGAAAACGGCAACCCTAGCTGGGAGGCAGCTCCAACAGTTTACCTTAAAGATAATCAAGTACTGGACCAGGAGAACATCAAAGCCCTGATAATTGTTTTAATCATTTACTTGATTGGACCAAAGCACCCTGCCTTCCTCACTTACTGGGGTTTTTCCAAATAAGTAAAAATCTCAAGGACTTCAAGAGTACAAATTTCATGTTTCCCTCAGCAGGAACCCTGTCTCGGGTGATGCTTTATGCATAATGACAAGTATGAGCAAGATGGAGTGTATCAGTTCCATTTTTAAAAAAAAAGTATGAGTTCATATGGCAAAGTCCTGATGAACTAAAAAATTATGCTATACAAAAGACATTATTACTAGCCAAGTGCCCCCAAAGTCCAGCTCTGCTAATGCAGCTCTTAGCATCTAGCGATACCTAACCAGGTAATACGAACATCATTTGCACTGTGCAGCACTGTGCTAGGATTAAAAAAAAAAAACAATTTCTCCAAATGTTTTGAAGCTCCTTGGTATTTATGACTCAAAATTCACCTGAAACCCTTCTTACCTCTTGTCAAAGGGCTTATTAAAGATGACCGTGCCTGTACCCTGCCAAAAGTGTGAACTTTATTTCAGCACCTTGAATCTAATGTTTTAAAAAATAATTGTTAAAAAGATTCCTTGTACTTTGTTTTTTGTGGTATGCACTTTGTGCTGCAGACAGCGGTGTGTGGGATACTTCTTGGCTGTTTTAGTACAAGACAAAGTTAAAGATTATTTACTTCAGTTACCTAGCTATAGTATTATATTAATGTATGTAAAGCTCTCTGCAGTTGACAGAACACTATTTATTGATACAATCGTTTCATTTAGTCCCTGGGAAATAATCACTTCAAAAATTGCCTATTAAAAGGGCAGACAGAGCTTTAAATTATTTAATACTATTTCCTTAAAAGATAAATAACAACAGCCTATGTTTATATCACATTTTACCACTTAGTGTTTTTATCGGGTGAAATCACATCATTAGAATGACTTTACACAAATGATCAAAAGCGTCAGGAAGGCAAAACAAATGGTGATGGGAGAAATATGGTCCATTTCTACCTGACCTGCTACTCACTAGCTCTGTGACTTTGAGCAAATCCCTAACCACTCTGAGATTCCACTTCTTCACCAGCAGGATCCTAATGAAAATACTTTCCTCACAGGGCAGTAGAGGAGACTAAAAGAGATTTCACTTGTAAGTGCCTGGTCACTTTCAGGCACTTCCCTACCTGAGGACCACTATTAAAATGCAAGTGACTTCTGGTCATTCCCATTAAACCTGAGCATGGAAATAACATCAACTGTATATTACATTTACTGAGTGGTTTGTATATACTATTCTCAGTGTCTTGGGATTTTACTATAACACAAAGGATGAATATCATCCTATTTTACAAATATTGGAAATGAGGCTCAGAAAGCTCAAGCGACTTGTCCAGAATCATATATAGAGAATGGTGAAGTCCAGATTTGCTAATTCCATGCTAATTCCATAATTTCATCATTCACTTGTTCACTATTCACTATTCACATGTTCACTATTGCATATTTGTGCCAAGCACTGGCCTACGCATGAAGGTTACTAACAAATAACACCCCTTTTTCCTTGAACCTTAGGATCTAGATTGAGAGAAAAAGAAATTAAACAGAGAAAAATGAAACAGACAGTATTTTAGAAAGTTATAAGTTGATGGAGAAAATGAAAAGTTAACATGGGGTGTCAGGGAAGTTAAGAAGTTCTAACTATAAGGTGACAATTGCAGACGTGAAGGAAGGAAGTAAAGCAAGCAGACATCTGAGGAAAGAATGATCCAGACAAAGGAAAGGCCTGAGCTGCACATGATTAGTGCATTTAAGGAAAAGCCAGGAGCCTAGTGTGACTGGACAGCATGTGGATACAGGGGAGTATGAAGGGACTAGAGATCTGAGAGGCAGTATCATGATCAGGCCTTGAGGCCATCCTACCACATGGGCTTCACTCTGCAAATGGGGGACAGAAGAGTGATGCAATCTGACCATTCTGCCTGATACTTGGAAATGTACCAGATTCTGGATACATTTAAAAAAGAAGAGATAACAAGATGTACTGATGGACCGGATGTGGACATGGCCTGACAAACCCCAGAACGGATTTGCCATTTCCTGAGATGGGGAATGCATTTCCTGAGAAGAATACCTCTGGAACAGATATAGGCACTAACATTTTGGAGTGCTTTTTATATTTGGGGCTCTTGGCAAGTACTTTTCATGCATTTCTCAATCAGCCCTTAGACCTAACCTTTGGATTTACCAGTGAAGAAACAGAGTTTTAAAAGGTTATCTGCCCAAGGTCATACAGCTACCAACTGGGGGAAGCAGGCAGAACCACCTCTTTATGACCCCAAAGTCAATACTCTCATTTATTGTGTATTTCCTACACTGAAAAGGATAACCTAAAAAGTTCCAATGGGAAGGAAGCAAGGGTGAGAACTAGGTGGTGACTTACACCTACGGGGCACTCAAAAAATCTTTGCTGATGGATGAATAAGCGAAAAAGTAATGTGTGGATGACAGTTGGGTATACAGACCAGACTTGTGTGAGAAAAAAAAAAGCACTGAAGATTCTATACCAGACAGAGCAGACTCTTGATAATGGGATATTCAAGTCTGTAAAAAGAGAAATGGCAGAAGGTGAGAAAACCAAATATATATATTTGCCTGGACCAGTCCTGAGGTAAGAATAGGTCTTAGTTTACTATTTGAATTGTTGGATGAAAAGGCAAGCATGAGGAAATGATATAGTATTTTACATAATGAAAGTGCTTAATACAGGTTTTAAAAATACAAATAGCAATAATAACAGAAGTAAAGTTGGAGCTTCTCATTTTTTAGTCCAATACAAGAGACCACACAGCCTTTTAAATAAAAAGCAACCTTTTAAGTCAATCAATGAAACCGCTGTAAGTGGCTTTGCACAGATATCAGGTCTGTACTTGTGGTACCCTAGCTAATTTAGAGGATCACATCCATAAATCACTTTCTAGACCTTCTCTTCACATTGTTCCAATCTTTAAATTACTTGTTTTCCTTGTTATTACCCTCCAGTCTTTGGGATAACAAAGCACTGAACCAATGTGAGTTTTTAAATAGAAAACCTGAAAGCAGAGCAGGTCTGAGGTCCCCTATAAACATGACAGTTAGCCAGCTTTCCCCATCAAAACGGCCTTTTCATGTCCTAAGTCGAAAAACAATCAACAATTAATTCTTTTAAAATACTTAGACTTTCTCTTCAGTGACACGTTTTGATAAAGAATTAATTGTCGTGATCATATTCCAGACAGAACATCTAAAAAAGTAAGAGTTAATGAATAAAATAAAATTTACTCATACTGAAATTTCTTTTTAACTGACCGACAGTTTGAAGAAGCAAATTAAATACAATAAACAAGTACTGGTTTCTGAATACAAGGCTCAGATGAAGGTGGAGTGGGGTGAGAACAAATATCTGAGTCAAAATGTCAAAATCCATAATTACCTTTAAAGTACAAAGATTGGGGAAGGAAGAATATAGAGTTAGAGAGTATAAACATGACAAAAATTCAGTGTTTTACAACAGAAATAGCTCTTACAGGGACTCTTCCTAAACTTTATATTCAATAAACTGGAAGAACTTTATTCTGAAGACAAAACCCTGAAATCTTCCTAGAAGTTCTTCTCTGGATTTCAAACAACGTATCATTTATAACTAGAGGGAAAACACATTTATTCAATGTACTTTAACTCAAAAAACACTTCGTTGATCATGAGACTTCTATCTACACATAAATACTAAAACAAGCTTGTGATGTTTACTAGCATCTCTCATACACACACTCGCTTACTGTTCCACAGCGGGTAGAATGAATAAGAGAGCCAAAGTGGACCCACATGGGTCAAACACACTTGTGGGCCTCCGGCATTTTCAAAAGTAGGAATAGAGAAACAGTTTTATTAATCATGATGAAGGTAGTAAACACTCAAAAGTGCTCAAGTTTTGTGCGGTCTGGGGGGTTTTGTTTTTAAGGAAAACAGTCCTGAACTACAACCTGTTAATGTAATTAACGCACGATACTGGGGCTTTCACTCTGTTCGCATCCTAGGAATCACTGAAGCGAGGAAAGTTCGCCGTCCATCCCGGTGACGTCCCTCACCCCGCGGAGCCCGGGAGTTTGAGGGTACCCCCTCCCCAGCCCTCCCCGAGCCTCCTCCGCCCTTTCTCAGGAGGGCAGGTGCGCGCTCCCCTGCCGGCCCCTTCACCGACCCCTCGGCGCGCCAGCCCCGGGCAGGAAGGAGAGGCGGCGCGGGGCAGCCGGCCGGGGGCCGCGGCCGGGGCCGCAGTCGCGCGCAGGGACGAGGAGGCGGCGCGGCTGCGGGCGGCCGGGCCGGGAGGGCTTCGCCGCGGCGGGACCGAGAGCCGGGGTAGGCGCGCCGGGCGCCCGGGCCGCGTACTCACCGAGGGGGCCGCGCGGACTCTGGGCGTCCGCACTCGGGAGACCCGGGGGAGCGAAGCTCTGCCGCGCTCGCGGCCTCTCTGGGAAGCGCGGCGAGACGGGCCAGTGGCGTCGCTGCCGCGGCTGCTGTCACCGAGCTATAAATACTGGCTCGGCCCACACCCGCCGCCGCCTACGCCAGGCGCCCTCCGCAAAGTCCGCCGGCGGCGGGCCGGGCAGCGAGAGCCGGAGCGCGAGGGCGACGGCGCCGCGCCGATGTCCGCGCGGGCTCCAGCTGTGCAGCGGCCTCCGCAGCTGGAGGCATGGCCTCCCGCCGCCCCCGCCCTCCCCCTCCCGCTCGCTCCCCTAGCGCCCGCGCCGCGGGCCGAGCGCCGGGGCCGAGCTGCCCGGCCCGGCCCTCCTCTGCAGAGCGCGGCTGCGAGCGGGGGCCGACTTTGGTACCCAGAGCAGTGGGGGTGGCGGCCGGGGGCGGCGGCGCTCCAGCCTAAGCTGTCAGCAGCAGTCCCTTCCCGGGGAAATTGGAGATTTCTTATAAAACCCACCATCCTGTGGAGAACCAATGAGGTTCCCAGGTGGAATGTCCTCTTAAGAGCTGCAAACTTTCTAATGCAGTCAGGTCACAGGGCATCCTTTCTGCTTTTGTCTATTGGTGTGGAGGAGTGGGGATGGGGAGAGACAGAGACCTCGAGGATGTGAGAAGGTCTTAAACTTACTTTCCAGATTGTCTGGTTTCTCTCTCTTGCTCGCTCTCTCTTACACACACACACACGCTAATATATTCACACATGTATACACATGTTTATAAGCACACATACATTCATACACATAGAAATGAACAGATAAATGTACACATGCATACATATATATTCATATATACAGATAAATGCATAGGCACATTTACACACGCATGTATACAGAAGCACACACAAGCACAATTTTTAACGTTTTTGCAGCCTGAAGCTCAGAAAACTAACATTCTGTGGTGCTTAAATGATTCACTTGCAGCATGCAGGAGGAAGACCCTCATCACATTTGACCGGTTCCTTTCTTCGATCCCTGGGTTGGGAAGATCCGCTGGAGAAGGAAATGGCAATCCACTCCAGGACTGCCAGGCAATAGCCTGGAAAATCCCACAGACAGAGGAGCCTGGTCGCAAAGAGCCCATGGGGTCGCAAAGAGTTGGACACGACTGAGTGACTTCACTTTCACTTTTTTCTTTCCTACTGTATGTATGTGTGGCCTTTGTTTCTCTCGCTACCCAATAACAACTGCTACCTCAGTTTACAGGTTGCTTATAATGTATTAAAAGCTGCTGTCAGGGATACTGATATTCTATGCTAATGGAAGTGATCACTAGTTTGTCTAGTCAAATGGAAAATGGGACAATTTATAGCTACTTCCCGGAGAAGGCAATGGCAACCCACTCCAGTACTCTTGCCTGGAAAATCCCATGGATGGAGGAGCCTGGTAGGCTGCAGTCCATGGGGTCATGAAGAGTCGGACACAACTGAGCAACTTCACTTTTCACTTTTCACTTTCATGCATTGGAGAAGGACATGGCAGCCCACTCCAGTGTTCTTGCCTGGAGAATCCCAGGAACGACAGAGCCTGGTGGGCTGCCGTCTATGGGGTCGCACAGAGTTGGACACGACTGAAGCGACTTAGCAGCAGCAGCGCATAGCCACTGCCAGTAGCAAACGTGGGAGAATAGCCTCTCTCGTGGACTATCAGCATGATTCAGGAATGATTGGGCAGCAAGAGGGAGAGCTGAGATGTCAGCAGATTTTGAAATGGGGTAGAGAGAGCCATTCCCAAGTCCTGCAGTGTAGCTAGTGTACACAGGGTTCACTGTGCATCCACTACCATACTTCTCACTGTTTGACATTTGTTCTGCTTCTAAGAATGACCACATAAATCCCCACTGTAGTCAGTTTGTGATCATCTTATTGAACTCTCAGCATAGTGAAGCTTTCACAAGTTTCCCCAGGAATAGCTGTTTCCTGTGCTTGCACTTTGTACATTTTACTATGACATTTTTTACATGGGCTGTACTTTTTTATGTCTTTTCCTCCCCCATTAAGCTATAAATGCTTTTGAGGGCAGAGACTAAATCTTACCATTGCATCCTCAATACTGAACATACTGAGTTATGGTAATGGCTCAATAAATAGCAGATTAATTCCACAGTTTAACCATTCGAGTCTACCATCTTTTTATATTTAAAAAAAAAAACTTGTTAAACCATGTAACTAATTAACATAAGCTCCATATGCTGTATCTGGTGCTTCCCAGGTGGCAAAGAGGTAAAGAATCCTCCTGCCAATGCAGGAGACACAAGAAATATGGGTTCGATCCCTGGGGCAGGAAGATCCCCTGAAGCAGAAAATGGCAACCCACTCCAATATTCTCACCTGGGAAATTGCATGGACAGAGGAGCTTGGTGGGCTACAGTCCATGGGTCTGCAAAGAGTCAGACATGACTGAACAACTGAGCACACAGTCAGCATATGCTATATATATATGCCACTGTACCAGCAGGAAAGTCCTATATTTTAACTACACTTGATTTACAATATTATATTAGTTTCAGATGTGCAGCATAGTGATTCAATATTTTTATAGATTATACTCTATTTAAAATTGTTATAAACTAAGGGCTACATTTCCCTGTGCTGTACAATATATATTTTAGCTTATTTATTTTATACATACTAGTTTATACCCCTTAATTCCCTACCCAATGTTGCCCCTCCCTCCAGCCCTCTCTCCACTGGTAATCACTAGTTTTTTTCTCCATATCTTTGAGTCATTGTTACATTCATCCCTTTGCTTCATTTTTTAGATTCCACTCCACGTAGGGGTGACAACATACAATATTTGTTTTTGTTTGACTTATTTCACTAAGCATAATACCCTTCTAGGTCCACCCATGCTGTTGCAAATGGCAGAAATTTATTCTTTTTTTTTTTTTTTTGATAGCTACGTATTTTACTGACACGACTGAAGTGACTTAGCAGCAGCAGCAGCAGTTTACTGTTGTAAATATATACCACATCTTCTTTATCTGTTGATGGACACTTAGGTTGCTTCCATATATGTTTTGGCTGTTGTAAATAATGCTGCTATGAACACTGGGCTTCCCTGGTGGCTCAGAAAGTAAAGGATCTGCCTGCAGTGTGGGAGACCTCGGTTCGATCCCTGGGTTGGGGAGATCCCCTGGAGGAGGGCATGGCAACTCACTCCAGGATTCTTGCCTGGAGAATCCCCAAGGACAAAGGAGCCTGGCAGGCTGCAGTCCATGGGATTGTAAAGAGTCGGACATGACTGAGCGACTAAGCATGCACATGAACACTGGGTTATATGTAACTTTTGAATCCATGTTTTTGCTTTCTTCAGATATATACCCAGGAGTGGGATTAATGGATCACATGCTAATTTTCTTTTTAGGTTTCTTTTTTTTTTTTTTTTTTTTTGAGAAACTGTTTACTATAGTAGCTGCACTGATTTACATTCCCACCCACGGTGTAATAGAGTTCCCTTTTCTCCTTATCTTCACCATGTGTTATATTTTCCTTACATCTTCATTTAGAGCAAGTAGTCTTAAATCAATTAAAACTGGAAAATCTTAAAACTTCAAGAACTGTGCAGCATAATACTGAGGCCTGTGGCTTATTCACTACCCCACCCCCAAAAAACAAGCCAAATGAAAACAAAAGGCACTTTTCCTATCCCTGAAAGACAGTGTGTACAACACGCTGTATTTCAAAGGATAATGGGGTGAAAAATCATTGAGCAACTTCTCTTCAGATTCCTTGAAAGAGAGAACTTGCTCCACTCTATGACTGGTTGAATCACACAGGCGTCTACTAGAATGAACTTCAGTTAATCAGAACCGAAATATCTGGCCTCTTTTACATGGTGCTCTTATCCTGCCTTTAGATCCGTGTCTTCTTAACATATGGTCTGGTTTCCTTTAATAATAATTTTAAGAATAAGCTTAACCAAAGCTTACTTGGAGAAGGAAATGGCAACCCACTCCAGTGTTCTTGCCGGGAGAATCCCAGGGACAGGGGAGCCTGGTGGGCTGCCGTCTATGGGGTCGCACAGAGTCGGACACGACTGAAGCGACTTAGCAGCAGCAGCAAGGCTTACTAGTTGTTCTTAACTGAGAGGTCTCAAGTTTTAAAGAATACAGTTCTCCAGAACCACTTCAAGGCAAAATATTGAAATGAGCAGGATTTTCTTCAATAACAATGTTCCCTTTTTACCACTGATCAAGAGGCTTGTGTCCTTTGCTTTGGTAAGCCAGGATCTTACCTGGTGGCTCAGATTGTAAAGATCTGCCTACAAGGGTCTTACCCACCCGGGATCTCCAGTTCAGCCCTAACAACCAGACAGGGCAATAGCCTCTACATTTGACCTTTCTCACAATAACATGCAACAATAAAAGCCTGATTTATTGAAGGCTTATTGTGCACCACACCCAGTTCATGTATTAAAATGTTAAAATCTTTGCAACAGGCCTGTGAGATAGATGGCTGCTGTTAGTTTCACTTCCATGTTTACCTTTGAGGAAAGAGACACACAGAGACTGATCAGTTCATACAGGATCTCATGACTGGTCCGAGCGGTGGAGTAAGGATCAGAAACCAGTCAACGGATCTCATCAGCCCAGATTTCAACCTCTCATCTTATACTTCCTCCTGTGTACCGCAAAAGGGGTATGGGTTTTTACAGTTAGAAATCTGGAATAGGGACTATTGGTGTTGAATCTGGTTCCACTACAACCCTAGCCACACCCTGAGCAAATTGCTACTATAAAACTACAATAAGAATACCTAGGGCTTCTTTTCTTCATCATTAGGTTACTGTTATCCTTATTTTCTAGTCTCTTTCCATCCCAGTTGCTACCTGCCACACAGACCTATCGGGAGTTTTAAATGCCTTAATATGTATAAGACACCTATACAATACCAGTTACATAATGGGTGCTCAATAAAGGCCATTCTTCCTTCCCATCAAACTTTATTGTGCTATGAAAACCTTTCAGGTCAAAGTCTATTGGTCCAGTACACAGATGATGATTGCTTACTCATAGAAATTAATCATTTCTCTAGTGTTGGCCAGCAATGTTTGAAAATAGTATAGACACAAGCCCCAGAAAGACGCCAAGATGGCAGAACTATGTATCTCCCATTAGCCCATCCACATTTTAACCAAATGACTCCATTTCTTTTCTTTATAGGTAGCAAACTGACCCCAGTTTCAGACAATGTCCGGGCAATGATAGAAATAGTGGAAGTAGGAAACTCTCAAATGAAAACTCTCCAATTATCTGCCTACTCTACCTCCTCAAGCAGAGTCAACCCTGCCGACAGACAGGCTTAAAATGTGTCTTGTTTACGTATAATTTCTTTGTAAAATCCACCCGAGTGCAGAAATTAAAAGTAACCACATGAGATTATGTTTCACTGTTTACCTCATCCCATTAGACTAATAATAGAGCTATACTCCATTTGAAAAAGGAAAAAGACAAGCTTAATATACATTTCAAAATTTGGTGAAAACTTTTTATCAGACCAAATGACCCTCTCTAAATGGACCTTTGAAACCACAAGGAAACTACAAGAGGAAGCATCTGTAATGCATACCAAGTGTACCAGGAAACCCTTTCGTCAATGATTTGATGAACTCCAAGCAAAACTATTTTTAACTTCCAATAGGTCAGTCAGAATGATATTAATTGCACACTCCAAACATAAACAGCACAATTTCCTATTGCCAAAGAGGCAAGAATAGACGTTTGAAGCTGATCCATACTCTTCTTCTGGTATTTAAAGGCCAGTGACTCTATTGCCAGGATTCTTCTCAGCAATCCTAACCGTGAATGTCTATCCCCAGGTACGCAGTGTTCTCTCATATATTTTAGTTAGTCCGCATGTCTTGAATTGTGCTTGGGGAAAGATGATCATCACATGTCTACTGCTTGGACCACTAGAGCCTTTGCTGTGGGATCCTGATTCTGCCTAGACAGTGGCAATGTGGTATGAAGCCAATTACTGAACCTCTATACATTAGTAGTACTTGCCTTATAATGTGTCTTACAATTTTAACATTTGGCCTGCTTCATATTAAGTTCTCCATAAATGATCTTCTTTTTATCATAATTATTTATGTCCTCCCTGCCCTTCTTATATTTCCATGGAGTTTCTTTTACCAAATGACTGATTCACCTAGCCCCCACTTTGGCCTATAAAGGGCTTGGCAGAGGGATTTTTCTGTACAGGTTTTAAAACAAAAGAGTCATGCAAACAAAGCATAGACTAGCAGTCATAGGAAGAGTAGAGCTGTCACCTGCTTGGTGGCCAGCATTTGCCCTGTAATGGCACCCCACTCCAGTACTCTTGCCTGGAAAATCCCATGGATGGAGGAGCCTGGTAGGCTGCAGTCCATGGGGTTGCTAACAGTCAGACATGACTGAGCAACATCACTTTCACTTTTCACTTTCATGCATTGGAGAAGGAAATGGCAACCCACTCCAGTGTTCTTGCCTGGAGAATCCCAGGGACGGGGGAGCCTGGTGGGCTGCCGTCTATGGGGTCACACAGAGTCGGACACGACTGAAGTGACTTAGCAGTAGCAGTATGCCCATCCTGAAGAATCTGCATAAATGCAGCAGTTCCTTCAAAGAGCCATTTCTGCTATGATGACAGAGAGGGTCAATTGTTTCACTGCCCACTCACTTTAGTTGTTTTTACTGCCTCTTCTTGATTTCTCCCTTCTGCCTCACACCCACTCCTACATATACAGAGGCCCTAAGAGCTGAGCAGTCCTTCACTTCCAGGAAGCAGCACTTGACTGAGGTTAGGGATGACTTCACCCACAGGAATGTGACTGCTGGTTTTAAGTGGCACATTTGCCTTTGGGAAGTTTGGAGCTGACCTTCACTTTCTTCCTGCTTCATTTCTCCTAAAACAAATGGCCTTTTTTTTTTCTTCTTCAGACTGTTTCCAGTAGATCCACTTAGACAGGTTTCATAGACAGCCCAAGGGGAAAGAGGCTAGATTTGAGGGACTTCAAAACTCTTGATTAGCAGCTTCAGCTGCATGCAACAAATTCTGATAAATTCTCTTTTATTTTTTATTCTGATAAAATATTTTCTAATTTTCCTTGTTATAGCTTCTAGATACGCCTATCATTTTAGAGTGGATATTTAATTTCCAAATACATGGGTTTTTTTAAGTATCTTTGATATTAATTTCTCATTTTGATACTAATTTCTCATTTAAATGCTTTCTTCCCTGCAATCACCCTCTGTGTTTTTTCAGCCTTCAAATTTTATTGAGGCTTTCAATAATTAAGTCAAAGATCTCACTTGGTAAGTGTCACATTGCACTTGAAAATATGTGGGTTATTTTCAGGTATCTTTTGATATTGATTTCTAACATAATTCCACAGTGATAAGAGAACAGTTTCTGTTTGATTTCAATACCTTCAGAGCATGAAATTTTTGTACCTTGTTTTATGTCCCTAGAGATGTTCCAATGTCTCCTGGTTTATGGTCTGTGGGAACTTGAACAGAATTTGTATCCTACTCTTGTGTGAAAATTGTATAAATCTTACCTATGTCGAATTGGTTCATGGTGCTTTTCAGATCTACTATATCCTTCTACTTTTCCAAATATTCATTCTGTTAATTTTTGAGAGTTTGATATTGAAACTCCAACAAAAAAATCTTAATTTATCTACTTAAAAATAATGGTAACATATAGTGGAATATATGTGACTATGTTCTGTATTTTCCAAGTCTCCTGTAAATGTGTTATCATAATTTTAAAAAATACAAAAGAAAGAGAAAAAAAATGAGGGAAAAAAACCCTCTTAATTTCATGTATAGTACCAAATACACCACCCAATCTATAAAGCTATCCAAAGCAACTAGTCCATTAAAGCACTGCAAGGTGCTGAGGTTTCAAAGATAAACACAGCATGTCTGTCTCTGCAGGAAACTCATGATGTAAATAAGCAGACAAGAGATGGATTAAAATCACCATAAATACTAATGAAAGGTGACATGTGATGAAGGCCAAATGCATTCAACTTGACCATAGATCTATAGAAATTTGAAATGGAGAAAAAAGCCATCCTTATGAATTGCTGTATCACACCAGATGGAAGATGTTTGAAGCAAACACTGAAGGATAATGAGAATTTAGATAAGCAGAAAAGGGAGAAAGAAGAAATTCCAGGGAAAGGGGAATACACAGAAACAATGCTCATTACTCATAAGGTTTTCGGTCAGTACACGCTGAAGCAGGGGAGAAAGAGAGAAAAGACCAGTAGGAGAGAAAGGGAAGAAGGGATATGGAGAAGAAGCTGGAAGAATCAGGAATGTTATGGCCCATTCACAGGAAAAGGTTGTATGGGATAGTGAATAATGTCTTTGAAGAAGTAGGGAAAGCCAGTTGGTTGAAAAGGGACTTTTCAGTTCCAGTTATTTTAGTGCTAAGAGCCTCAGGGCAGGAAGATAGGATATGGGAGAGTAAAACAAAAGATAAGAGAAATAAGTAGCAGCAGGAATTTTTAAAATTAAGAAATGAAAATGATTTACTTCTGTATTTGAAGAAAATGGCCATGTGTTCATGTAGCCATGAAATGAAAAACAGTAGCTTAACTCTGCCCATAGACTAGAAGGGCTGTTCTCCCTGCCTCCTTTAAGGGTTAAGGGGAGCCATTCCTCCGACCCTCAACTGTCTCAACTTTTGCAAAAATAAGGAGGGGCTTTGCAAGCCTTTTTTTCAGTGCCTAGGTCCTCTCTTCCATCATAGCTGCTCAGCCCAGAGGCCTGCCTGGCCCACTCCTCTGAGTTTTAGGATATCATTAAAAAGATTAAGTCTGTGCAAACAATGACAGGTAAAAGTGTCACCATTTAAGGATGACATAATATTCCATATAGAGAACCCTAAACTCTCCACCCAGAAACTATTAGAGTAAATGAATTCAGTAAGGTTGCAGGATACAAGATTAATATATAGTAATCTGTTGAATTTCTGTATGTGTTTATGTGCTCAGCCACTTCAGTCATGTCTGACTCTTTGCGACCATTTGGACTGTGGCCCACCATGCTCCTCTGTCCATAGGATTTCCCAGGCAGAAATGGTGGAGTGCGTTGCCATTTCCTTCTCCGGGGGAGTCTTCCCGACCCAGGGATTGAACTCGTGTCTCTTATGTCTCCTGCATTGGCAGCTGGGTTCTTCACCACTAGCACTACCTGGGATGCGTGAATTTCTCGATACCAATAATGTAATATCAAAATGAGAAAAAAAAAATTTTATCACATCAAAAAGAATAAAATATCTAGGAATAAACCAAGGAGGTGAAAGATCTATACTCTGAAAATGATAAAACACTGATGAAGGAAATTGAAAATGATATACAAAATGGAAGATAACTTATGCTATTGGATTGGAAGAATTAATATTGCTAAAATGGCCATATTTTCCAAAGCAATCCAGAAATTTAATGCAATCCCTATCAAAATATCCATGACATCTTTCACAGAACTATAATAAACAATCCTAAAATTCACATGGATAAGAATATACGGTATACATACACAATGGAATTCTAGCCATAAAAAGAATGAAATTATGCCATTTGCAGCAATGTGGATGGAGATGCAGGTTCCATCACTGGGTCAGGAAGATCCCCTGGAGTAGGAAATGGCAACCCATTCCAGTATTCTTACCTGGAAAAATCCCACGGACAGCGGAGTCTGGTGGGCTATAGTCCATATGGTTGCAAAGAGGTGGACACCACTGAGCGGCTGAGCACACACATCCCTTACATGGGCCTGTACACTGTAGAAGAGAATGCGGAAGCCTTATGAGGTTAGACTTTAAGATAATACTATACTCAGGGAAACAGATTGGACAGGGAAAGACAAATACTGTTTGATATAACTCATATGTGAATTTAAAAATACAAATAAATCTATATGCAAAATGGAACAGACTCACAGACATGGAAGGCAAACTTGTGGTTACCAAAGAGAAGAGGGGAGGAGAAAGGACATATTAGGAGTATGAGGCTAACATACAAACTACTGTACATAAAACGTAAGCAACAGGACATATTTTATAGCACAGGGAATTAAAATCATTATCTTGTAATAACCTAAATGGAGTATAATCTGCAAAAATACTGAATCACTATGCTGTGCACATTAAACTAATATAATATTGTAAATCAACTATATTTCAATAATAATTTTTAAAAAAGGATAAGTCTCAAAGCATTATCTTCACTTAGTGAATTAGGTATTATGATACTTAACTTCAAAATATTGTAGACTAATTTATATGGTACAATCCACATCCTTCTATCTACAAGTAAGCAAATTATCTCCTGTCTTCATTGTATTTGTTTTTTAGGCTGCTGTGACAAATTACCACAAATGGTGGTTTAAAACAACAGATACTTATTTTCTCATATTTCTAGGGCCCAGAACTCTGAAGTCAAGGTACCATCTTGATCAGGGTCTTCTCTCTCCAAAGACTCTAGGAGAGAATGTTTTCTTACCTGAAACGTTCAGTGGTTCCCGGTGTCCCTCAGCTTGTCAGCTCTATTACTCTGATCTTCATGGCATCTTCTCTTCTGTGTCTTTGTGTCCAAATCTTCCTCTCTTTTCTCTTATAAAGATACAGTCATTGGATCCTTATAAGTGAAATCTAAAAAGAAATGATAAAAAATGAACTTATTTACAAAACAGAAACAGATTCACAGGGTTGGAGAATAAACTTACGGTTGCCGGGGGGAGAGAGAGGGGATTAACGTGTATATATGTTTTCCATGAAATGGATAACCAATGGGGTGCTACTGAATAGCACATGAAACTCTACTCAACATTACGTGGCAGCCTGGATGGGAGGAGGGTTTGGGGGAGAATGCATACATGTGTATATATATACTATATATATATATATAGCTGAGACCCTTTGCTATTCACCTGAAACTATTACAACATTGGTAATCAGCTATACTCCAATATAAGATGAAAAGTTTTTTAAAATATAAAAAAATAAATCAGATACAGTCATTGGATTTAGGACCTGCCCCCAATCCAGCATGATTTCATTTCAAGATCCTTAACTAATTAAAACTATAAATACCTTGGTTTCAAATATAATCACTTCTGAATTACCAAGTGAATCTGAATTTTGGAGGAATTCAACCTATTATGTTTGTATTCACAAATAAGCAAGTATCCCCTGTCCAAATGTCATGGTTTTACTTGCGGTACTGGGTTATTCATCCAATATAGGGTAAAAATACATGGGAGAAATCATTTACTTAATGATAAAGTGTTTTTTGTAAGTATCCCTCTGAATAATGTTATCCAATCTCTCACATTATGACTCCAGCGTTGTACAGCCCTGAGTCTTTTTTGCTTCTATTTGGAGAGGTATATTATGCCTCTAAATGCCAAAGTGCTGAATGTTATTTAAGTTTCCATTCCAAAATGTAAAACCATCATTTTCAGGAAGTTCTACTGTGTAAGATACTTCTCTTGATGTAGTGGTGAAAAAAACAAAGCTTATGCACTCATATAGCCTGTTTTAGTGAGTGTATAGGTGGTAAACACAAAAGGCATAATGATAAAACTTTAGGCAGTGAGAAATGCGATTAAGAAAAGTAGAGGTGGGAGGGCCAAATTAGGGGCATGGGATTAAGAGATATAAACTACTATATATAAAATAGATAAGCAACAAGAAGATACTGCATAGCACAGGGAATTATACCCATTATCTTGGTAATAACTTTTAATGGAGTATAATCTGTAAACATACTGAGTCACAGTGCTGTACATCAGAAACTAATACAATATTATAAGTCCACTACATTTCAATGGAAAAAAAGAAAAAGAAAAGAAAAAAGAAAAACAGGCAGAATCAGAGTATGGAGAAAGATATGGAAATTTTAGAAAGGGTGGCCAGGGCAGATTTCTCTTGAGGGATATCTGTGCAGAATAATTAAGATAGGTCTTTGCTGCCACAACCTTCTGTCTATTTCCTTCATTGCATTTTTGCTAGAGGTGCTAAGTAATCCACATACTACATTAAACATAATGTTCCTGCAACATAGCAGCAGTTCTTCATGTCAAAGGGGTTTTCTGTGTTGCCAACCTAGCACAGATAGATACATCTGTGGTGTATATATTTGCAATCACTGCACTGTTCCAGGTACTCTTCTACATGTAGGCAGATACAGACAATACACAGCAAAACTTCCCTGTATCATGTAACTCCCCTAGAATGATGGGAACTTACCTTCTAGCATTCAACACAGAAACAGAAACCTGGGGTTTGATCTCCAGCTCTCCTACATCTTTCTTACCCTTAGAAAGCCACTATATACTCCTAAGCCTCAGTTTCCAAGTCTGTAATATAAGGAAATCGCTCTAGACAATCTCTGAATGCCCTCCCGACTCTAGCACTGCACTGTTTTAGAGGACGTGGCAACCTGACCATTATATCTACTACTGCAGACAGGAATCCCTTAGAAGAAATGGAGTAGCCATCATGGTCAACAAAAGAGTCTGAAATGCAGTAGGTGGATGCAATCTCAAAAACGACAATGATCTCTGTTCGTTTCCAAGGCAAATCATTCAATATCATGGTAATCCAAGTCTATGCCCCAACAGGTAACACTGAAGAAGCTGAACATTTCTATGAAGAGCTACAAGACCTTTTAGAACTAACACCCAAAAAAGATGTCCTTTTCATTATAGGGGACTGGAATGTAAAAGTAGAAAATCAAGAAACACTTGGAATAACAGGAAAATTTGGCCTTGGAATACGGAATCAAGTAGGGCAAAGACTAACAGAGTTTTGCCAAGAAAATGCACTAGTCACAGCAAACACCCTCTTCCAACAACACAAGAGAAGACTCTACACATGGACATCACCAGATGGTCAACACCGAAATCAGATTGATTATATTCTTTGCAGCCAAAGATGGAGAAGCTCTATACAGTCAGCAAAAACAAGACCAGGAGCTGACTGTGGCTCAGACCATGAACTCCTTATTGCCAAATTCAGACTTAAATTGAAGAAAGTAGGGAAAACCACTAAACCATTCAGGTATGACCTGAAACAAATCCCTTATGATTATACAGTGGAAGTGAGAAATAGATTTAAGGAACTAGATCTGATAGAGTGCCTGATAAACTATGGATGGAGGTTCGGGACATTGTACAGGAGACAGGGATCAAGACCATCCCCATGGAAAAGAAGTGAACAAAAGCAAAATGACTGTCTAAGGAGGCCTTACAGATAGCTGTGAAAAGAAGAGAAGTAAAAAGCAAAGGAGAAAAGGAAAGATGCAAGCATCTGAATGCAGAGTTCCAAAGAAGAGCAAGAAGAGGTAAGAAAGCCTTTCTCAGCAATCAATGCAAAGAAATAGAGGAAAACAACAGAATGGGAAAGACTAGAGATCTCTTCAAGAAAATTAGAGATATCAAGGGAACATTTCATGCAAAGATGGGCTCAATAAAGGACAGAAATGGTATGGACCTAACAGAAGCAGAAGATATTAAGAAGAGGTGGCAGGAATACACAATGCTGTGATCACTCAACTAGAGCCAGACACCCTGGAATGTGAAGTCAAGTGGGCCTTAGAAAGCATCACTACAAACAAAGCTAGTGGAGGTGATGGAATTCCAGTTGAGCTATTTCAAATCCTGAAAGATGATGCTGTGAAACTGCTGCACTCACTATGCCAGCAAATTTGGAAAACTCAGAAGTGGCCACAGGACTGGAAAATGTCAGTTTTCATTCCAATCCCAAGGAAAGGCAATGCCAAAGAATGCTCAAACTACTGCACAATTGCACTCATCTCACATGCGAGTTAAGTAATGCTCAAAATTCTCCAAGCCAGGCTTCAGCAATACGTGAACCGTGAACTTCCAGATGTTCAAGCTGGTTTTAGAAAAGGCAGAGGAACCAGAGATCAAATTGCCAACATTCGCTGGATCATGGACAAAGCAAGAGAGTTCCAGAAAAACATCTATTTCTGTTTTATTGACTATGTCAAAGCCTTTGACTGTGTGGATCACAACAAACTGTGGAAAATTCTAGAGAGATGGGAATACGAGACCACCTGACCTGACCCTTGAGAAACCTATATGCAGGAAGCAACAGTTAGAAGTGGACATGGAACAATAGACTGGTTCCAAATAGGTAAAGGAGTACATCAAGACTGTATATTGTCACCCTGCTTATTTAACTTACATGCAGAGTACATCATGAGAAACGCTGGGCTGGAAGAAGCACAAGCTGGAATCAAGATTTCTGGGAGAAATATCAATAACCTCAGATATGCAGATGACACCACCCTTATGGCAGAAAGTCAAGAGGAACTCAAAGCCACTTGATGAAAGTGAAAGAGAGTGAAAAAGTTGGCTTAAAGCTCAACATTCAGAAAACGAAGATCATGGCATCCGGTCCCATCACTCCATGGGAAATAGATGGGGAAACAGTGTCAGACTTTATTTTCTTGGGCTCCAAAATCACTGCAGATGGTGACTGCAGCCATGAAATTAAAAGACGCTTACTCCTTGGAAGAAAAGTTATGAGCAACCTAGATAGTATATTCAAAAGCAGAGACATTACTTTGCTGACTAAGGTCCGTCTAGTCAAGGCTATGGTTTTTCCAGTGGTCGTGTATGGATGTGAGAGTTGGACTGTGAAAAAAGCTGAGCGCCGAAGAATTGATGCTTTTGAAGTGTGGTGTTGGAGAAGACTCTTGAGAGTCCCTTAGACTGTAAGGAGATCCAACCAGTCCATTCTGAAGGAGATCAGCCCAGGATTACTTTGGAAGGAATGATGCTGAAGCTGAAACTCCAGTACTTTGGCCACCTCATGCGAAGAGTTGACTCACTGGAAAAGACTCTGATGCTGGGAGGGATTGGGGGCAGGAGGAGAAGGGGACGACCGAGGATGAGATGGCTGGATGGCATCACTGACTCGATGGACGATGGACGAGCGAATTCCCGGAGTTGGTGATGGACAGGGAGGCCTGGTGTGCTGCGATTCATGGGGTTGCAAAGAGTCGGACACGACTGAGTGACTGAACTGAACTGAGTTAAAAATTATTTCAATTCAGGCAGCCATGAATATCCCCGGAATCCTAGATCCTAGGGGAATCCCTAGCAGGGATCCTAGATCTTGGGATCTGTAGTTAAGTGGGTGGTATGATTGTAAGAAGATGACAGTATCTATTTTGAAGCAGATGTCCCAGTTGGCAGCTGGTTAGATGGGGAGCAGATTTAGCCTTGTGGAGTTATGGAGCTGCCAAAAAGTAGACAGAGAATTCAGTGGCTTCAAGAAAAGATTGAGTTGATACATATGAAACACTTAGAATAGTGCTTGGCACAGAGTAAACCTCAGTAAATAAAGTTGTTATTATTATTGGCTTGTCCCAGAAGAACTAGGTTACACTTAGAAAGCCACAGGAGGATAGTTGAGCAGACATGGCAAAGAACTGGATAGGAAAGCAGCTGATTGGTGGGCATGCTATTGCCCACCATATACCCTTGCATCCTGAATGCTAGTCCCTACCCACCAAAGGTACAAATGCAGATTATACCTGTATCTAGCTTGGGCAACTATGTTGATGATGTGCATTGTAGTGAAATAAAAAAATAAATCTGCATGCAAGCTTTAGAAAAATACTACATTTGGATTCAGACGATAAGTTTGAGATATCCAGGTAAAGACAATGGAGATTTCCAGCAGGCAGTTGTGTATGCAGACCTATAACTTAGGCAAGAAACTCAGACTGAAATAACAGATGTGCCAGCCAACAGTACCCATTATGAGTCAGTGTTTCTAAAGTGTGGTCTCCAGACCATCTGTGTTACAGTAAAATAATGTGGGTGTTAAGTGCAAATTCCAGAACCCACCTACTGAATCAGAATCTCCTGCAGTGTGTTTAGTAATTTTAATAAGCTCTTGAGTGATTCTTATGGACAATTTAAGTTGGGGAAACATAGGTAGAGGGAATTATTGAAGTTATGGCTCTGTTGGTGAAGTCACATAAGAGAATGCAGGAGAAAAGGCAGCCAGGGAAGCCTTGTTGATACAGCCTTGCAGCACCTGGAATTCCATCACTTCATGCCACCTATTAAGCGAGTAGGGCTCAACCTCAACTTCACATTAGGGTAATCTGATGCTTGGGACTCATCCCAGACAAATGAAATCCACCTGTCAGAAGGAATGTGGGCAGGTCCTTTTCCTCCAGAGTCCCAAATAGTTGCCCTATATCAAAGCTTGCAAACTGGTGAACAATTAGGCCTGTTAAATTATTTTCTTTGACCTCACACTACTCTAAAACTCTAACTTGGGGTCCAGCAACTAGGACCCTGTGCTTCCAACAGCATAGGACACAGATTCATCCCTGGTTAGGAAACTAAGATCCTACATGCCACATAACGAGGTAAAAAAAAAAAACAAAACAAAACAGAAAATTCTAACTTAGTTGCAAATATTTAAAAACAAATAGATTTCACATAAAAAAAAATGAATGCCTAGTTTCTCAGAAAACTTAAAGAACTGGCCTTGCTGTGTCTATATTCTTAAATGGCAAAACAACTACTTCAAAATGGCCTTCTCTAGTCATTTGAGTTACCTGCCTAGACCCCTGACCTCTGAAGGCATTTGAGTCCTATAATATACTCTATCAAGGGGCTTTATCCTCTCAGTTTTCCCCACCCTCTGCATACCAGTCCCCTTGAATTCTAAGTACCTCTTGTCACTGACCCCAGTCCCCCGTGAGCATGGCACAGCAATAGGAAAATCACATAAAACAGGCCCTACCTCACCTTCTGGTTTTGTCCTCTGATTCACAGGCCACCTCCTGGAGCTGGAGTCGCCAGCATCTCAGGTCACATGGAGAGAACTGGGGCAGCTGTCCTGGGAGCAGCACTCGCCGCGGGCCAAGGTGAAGTCTAACACCGACACTGATACCACTGCCTTCTGCAGGCAAGGCCAGGCTCCTTGCTGCCACAGATCAGCGACACCGGGGTTCCCGAATGACCCCTCACCTCAGTAACTCACTCTGGGGTGGAGCAGCGCTGTTTGTTGTTTAACCAGAAAGCTTCCTTTAGGTCCCTGGAAGGCTGGATTCGGTAAGAGAAATTTGAGAAGCGTGGCCTGCTCTGTGATAATGAACTTCCTCAAATCTCTTGTTTCCCTTATATCCACAAATACTAGCTAGTGGATTAGTCATTATTTTTCAAAATAGCAATACTGGACATCTGCATATAATTTGTAGTGTTTTAGTGCTGTGAGGATATATATATTAATATCAGTAATATTATTAATATTAATATAAGTAATTTGTCACTTAAAACTGCTAAGCTGGGACAAAGTGTTTTCTATCTGCAATAACAGGGAGAAACTTGAAAATCAGCATTTAAGCTGATGTGCAAAGTGTTTCAAACTAATTTGTCATCAGTACACAAAAAATACATTTTGTTTCAAATACTTATTTTTAAAAATAAAACTTACTCATACAGTTTTGTTTGAGATAGTTTTCTGCCTTACTCAAAAGAGTGTTTTTGACCATTTAATCTCCTACCTTGAGTAAACAGGCATTATGAAGAAAAGATTAGTAGAGTTTTTGGAGTTATTAATAGATACACAGGCCTGAGTTCAAATCTTATTTTTGCTATCAGTTGAGTTCAGTTCAGTCGCTCAGTCATGTCCGACTCTTTGAGACCCCATGAATCGCAGCACACCAGGCTTCCCTGTCCATCACCAACTCCTGGAGTTCACTCGTCCATCGTCCATCGAGTCAGTGATGCCATCCAGCCATCTCATCCTCGGTCGTCCCCTTCTCCCTCTGCCCCCAATCCCTCCCAGCATCAGAGTCTTTTCCAATGAGTCAACTCTTCGCATGAGGTGGCCAAAGTACTGGAGTTTCAGCTTTAGAATCATTCCTTCCAAAGAAATCCCAGGGCTGATCTCCTTCAGAATGGACAGGTTGGATCTCCTTGCATTCCAAGGGACTCTCAAGAGTCTTCTCCAACACCACACTTCAAAAGCATCAATTCTTTGGTGCTCAGCCTTCTTCACAGTCCAACTCTCACATCCATACATGACCACAGGAAAAACCATAGCCTTGACTAGACGGACCTTAGTCGGCCAAGTAATGTCTCTGCTTTTGAATATACTATCTAGGTTGCTCATAACTTTTCTTCCAAGGAGTAAGCGTCTTTTAATTTCATGGCTGCAGTCACCATCTGCAGTGATTTTGGAGCCCAAGAAAATAAAGTCTGACACTGTTTCCCCATCTATTTCCCATGGAGTGATGGGACCAGATGCCATGATCTTCGTTTTCAGAATGTTGAGCTTTAAGCCAACTTTTTCACTCTTCTCTTTCACTTTCATCAAGAGGCTTTTGAGTTCCTCTTGACTTTCTGCCATAAGGGTGGTGTCATCTGCATATCTGAGGTTATTGATATTTCTCCCAGAAATCTTGATTCCAGCTTGTGTTTCTTCCAGTCCAGCGTTTCTCATGATGTACTCTGCATGTAAGTTAAATAAGCAGGGTGACAATATACAGCCTTGATGTATTCCTTTTCCTATTTGGAATATACTCTATCTAAAACAGATATTCTTGTCTAAAATATTTAGCCAATAATATGTAAGTTATGGAACAGAGTGAATTAAACAAAATAGTAAAATATCTGGCATATTCTGGTACATCTATTATCTTCTTTCTAAGTGTCATTTCCAGGGATAACAGATCTCATGAAGGGCCTCACATTTTTATAATAAAATTCCTATATGAATATCTCACCAAAATTTTAGTGGAAAAGTTCATCAACCTCTTTGGGTCCATGACTTTCACTCAGTGTCTCTAATACATTTTATGGGTTCAATTGTACAGTAGGTCTAATATTGTTATAATTACCACTATTGAATAGAATTCTCTGTACATAAAATGACTGTCAAATTTCAGTGGATCACCACCTCAAACAATATTTTAATTAATTCTTCTAGCAAGGATTTACTGTGTATTGTAGAAACAACTACGATAGCTTTATCTTACATAAGATGTATTATATAAGAAGCTCATCTTTTAAAGAAAAAGACCAGTATTATTATCATTCTATTACAACATAGAACCTGAGGAATAAGTAGTCTATGAACCACTAGCTTTGCCTAGAGACATAAGACTCACAGAAGTAGTAACAAGTGATATTCCAAGATTACTATGCAAAGAATTTTTTCATTACAAACAGAGACTATTTTAATAATATTTTACTTGTACGTTATTTTATATTAATTTGTTTTCTTTTCTGTGAACCCACAGGTTGCTTTGCATATGAATGCCTTGTCCCTAAATAGATTTACTGCATTTAAGAGAGGTAAATCCAAGGAACTTATAAAAAAGATTCTATTTCCAAAATATCATACCATATAACTTTTTCATAAAATATTTGTTAAACATAAAAAATGTTACAGTGCTCTTTAGACCTTTAAGAATTTTATAAATATTAATTATAGCCATTTAAAAAATTATTAAAGTCAGTTTTATCATGTAACTGACTTATGTTACAATATTATCACTACTGAACAAGCAGTAATCATAAATTTACCTGAATCTACAAAACCAAAGTTTTTAATTACTTCATATGAGTTTCTCTGTAGGACTTAATAGCAAGAAAAGAAAAATCTTGTTTTATTGTGGGTGTGGGTGATTATCTGGGTTCACACAACCCAGATAGCTATGTGGCTATCTTTCCACAACTGGCTTCTCATAGAAGTCAGCTCACATTTGTCCCTTAGTAAAGATACACATGGGGCTTCCCTGGTGGCTCAGTGAAAAAGAATCCGCCTACCAAAGGAGACACAGGTTCAATCCCTGGCTTGAGAAGATGCCCTGGAGGAAGCAATGGCAACCCAGTCCAGTATTCTTGGCTGTGAAATCCCACGGATAGAGGAGGCTAGCGGGTTACAGTCTATGGGGTCTCAAAAGAGCTGAACATAACTTAAGTGACTAAACAACAACTGAGATACACATAAGCACATGGGCTGAGTCTTGTGTGCTCAGAGAGAAGTCTTGAATTCTTGAGTATCAGTTCCATATCCACAAATGCCCAGCTCTCTTAAAGTTTATGGAACTTTATGAGGCTCATCATCTTTTATTTCTTTGTAGTTGTCCCAATGAAAGAGACAAACAGAATCATGCTAAGGCCACACCCACAGGGGGGCACCCACAGCTAGTTTACCCACCATGGTCTTCCATACCCTCATGGCTGACATTTAAGAAATACACAAAATAAATTACTGGAAAAATTTATCTTCCTTGGAGGTCCAAATTTCTGTCCTTCCCCATAAATGAAACACAGTGATTTAATAATTAAGTAGTCTTGCAAATAATCACATTTGAAGTATGACAAAGGAGAATTAAAAGGGGAGTCAGGGGACTTTCCTGGTGATGAAGGGGGTCCAGGTTCAATCCCAGATCAGAAAACTAGATCCCACATACCACAATAAAATATCCCACATGTAGCAACTAAGACCCAGTGCAGCCAAATAAATAAAATAAATAACAAAAAAAATTTTTTAAGATACAGCCCTTAAAAAAAAAGAAAGAAAGGAAAGGAGCCAAGAAAGGTGGGTTTAGTCAGCTCTGCCAATACAGATACTGCCAATCTGTATCACCATGGATAAATTTTTAAATCTCTGTGCCTTGGGGCCTCAGGGCACCCAGGTTTGGAATTCCATGTACTTCTGTGTACTTTTACTAACATACATACACAAGATTTCTTCATGTGAACAATAGGGGTATTGGACACACAGACAATTGAGCTTATTTAATCTGTAAGATTCTATAGTTATAAATAATTTATACCAAGTGGTAATAAATGCAAATTTTATTCATTTTGTTTTTTAAAACATCTCATAGATAGACAGGTTTGGTAAAGATTTAAATCATTTATTTGTCTCTGTGTATTTGAGGTTAATTTGTCTTATATTTATGGGAGAGCAGTGCTCTTCCTCCCAATGATTTTTTATTATGAGGACAATAACATGGGCAAGATGCATGAAATTGGACATCTGCAAAATAAAGAATGCTTGTTCCTTATTTTTCTACAGCAATGCACTGATTCTACATTGATTCCTTTAATTACATGTTCATAAGAACTAGAGAGCTGGAATATCTGAAAAATATGCAATGGATAAGCATAGGCTTCTTCTTCTTTTTCTAATTTTATCTTACTATATTTATGCAATTGCCTTTATCTGGGAAATATAAGTTTAGATCGCTTCCATATAGAAAAGGATCACAGAATGATTAGAATGACAATATAACTCTTTCTGGAAGTCCCCATCAGCCTAGAGAGTTATGTGCTATAATGATGCATATTTCAATTTAACCAGCTAGTCACAACTAGGATAATAGAGAAAATCAATGCTGTTGGATTAAACATGCCTTCTGAAATATCATAAGGGAAAATGCAACAGTATTCCAAGAAACAAGATAGGGAAGTTCGTCTTACAGTGGAGTCTGCCACCAGTCAAGCTTTAGAACTGAAAATCAGAAAAACTTGCATGCAGTAGATAGAGACTCGGAAACAGGTATAAGCCTGTATTCTTTTTTTCCTTCACTAAAGTTAAGAAAAAAGAACAAGTAAAAGCATGGCATAGACTGTGTCTACACCACTTCATAGAAAGTAAATGATTAGGTCAACAAACTAGTTCAAGAAAAGACTCCTCTCCCAACTTGTTTAGTGACTTAATCAGTAGCCGTGACCTAGTGCTGCCTCTCCCTCTACAATTCTGTCTTTGGCTTAATGTTAACTTCCTGTTCCCAATGTATGTGGTTCATTATGGGGAATTAAGAAAACCCCATACTGAGAGGTAATTCAAGTTGAAAGAACAAATGACAAAGCAGGAAAAGGAAAGTAATGAAAAAAAAATCAAGAATGGAGAGATGTTATGAAGATATGTAGTTCTTTAAAATATCATGGACATACACATCCCTCTGATCTCTATTTCTCACTCCATTAAAAAATAAATCAAAATCTGAACTGAGCCCACAAAGGTGGTATGAAAATTTTAAGATTAAGAGAACTGATAAACAAAGAGAAGGCTAAGGTGGAAAGGAGGGAGCACAGATTCCTTATAAATTAGAAAACATTTGTTTAAAAGTTAATTTTATTTTTCAGTAAATGTAATGTTGAAAAATGTCACCACATACTTTTATGTACTTCCTATTCCCCACAGGAATGTTGATTCACTCAAATATCTAGAACTAATCATGCATAAATGGGTAGAAGTGAGAATCTATTTGTATAACCTTATCTGCAAGTTTTAAAATGCAAGTAGGGAAAAAAATCTAAGTCCTGAGTGCACTCTTAAGGTGGACTTCAGATTCTACAAATTCATTAGAGAGGCGTCTTTGAAAAGCAAGACGTTCTTCTGTATTTTTGAGCTGCTAATTAAATGCAAGCATATACCTGTTCTCTCTCTAAGTACACATCTTTAAGAAGATAAGCCAAAGTGGCCATAAAGTTTCTTTGCTTATATGTTTTTTTAAAATAACATCATCACTCATGAGATAAACTGAGAAGCAGCTCTAAATTTAGATCACAAAACTAACTTCTCTGAAGAATAAAACTCTTATGTTTGCATTAATATAGCTGATATAAGTAAATTTTATGCTAATGGGAAATAAACAATTCAGTGTTCAGCCTGGGTTTAGGAAAAACTGTGTTTTTATAAATTCTGCATTGGTGCTAAGCAGAATCAAACAATTTAATGAGTGTTCCATCCAAAATCCCCCAAGACAATTGTGTTCATATACTAACATAATTTATAGTCTGAAAAATAAAACTTTTAAAAAAAAGCTCAAAAGAACGGTGTAGTCCTTGTCCACTGACTCTAAATTATTTAAATAGTTTCCATTGCTTTCGGGAGGAGTGGAAGCCTTCCTTAGTTGCTGTCTAAATTCATGAAAATCCTAAGCCCATTCCAGTCCTTTAAGGCCATAAATTCAAATTTTGCTCTTGTCAAGTCAGGACTTCAAAAGGAAATAAACAAATATAAATATTCTTCTCTATCATAAAACAAAAGGAGTATCTCCTAAACCACTCTCGATTCTTCTTCCAAGAGGAATTTTTATTTAATAATTACTTTTTAAGCATAACTCTTAACAGGAATATATTTCCCTTATCAGCTTGTTATCCTTTCAGGTAAAGCCAATGCCTTTGATAGAGATCCATTAAAATTACTTTCTGAGAGTAGGTTAACAGTTACACTATCTACACAAATTGCTTTTTCCAGCAACTTAAAATTATATAAATTTGTATTCAGTTGAATCAATTAGTATTATTTTTAAAGAACATATTTGAACCAATATTTATATTCATTTACTTATTGACTTTTCAAAGGCCCTTTATCTGTTCAAATGCTCCAGAATCCAGTGTGCTCCTTGACAACTGAAAGGGTTAGGGAAACTAGGATATTTCTGTATCCTTTCACAGCTCCTAGCTTCTAGATAACTTCAATTTATTTTAAACTCTTCATGAATTTAGGTTTTTTGAAATTTCAGTTATACCCTTTTGCAATAAAATTAATATAAATATATATCAGACATCAGAGAAAATAATCCTAACATCATATCACAGTTTGGGTTTCAGAAAATTTATTTTCGGTAATTTCAACAACATTACCCTATAGGAGGAAATGGCAACATATTCCAAATATTCTTGCCTGAAAAATCCATGGACAGAGGAGCCTGGTGGGCTACAGTCCAAAGGGTCTCAAAGAGTCGGACACAGCTGAGGCACAAGCTCAGCAATATTAATATGTTACTTTAAATAACTCTTTAGTTCGTGATAGGTAAGTCACTTTTAAAAAGTAATAATCATAATGTAGCTAGTTTTAGAAGCTTACGAAATCTGAAGAATTTGTAAGACACTAGCCATTTGATAGATAAGTCTTTTCTTTCTTTGCAACTAGCTTCTAAATCCAGGGTTCACCAAAATTGCTGTTCCCTCAGCTACTCTTTTATCTCAGTCATCTCCCCAGAGTTTTAGGCTGTCACGGGTAATGCGCAGGAGGTGAATACTGTAGAAGAAGAGAGAACTGTGGGATGACAATGCATGTAATGGGGCAGAACGCACAGCCCATTGTTATCCCTCACCATCCAAACAGCGTTTTGTTTACCTCCTCCCTTCCCCGAAAGCTGACAATCCCAGATGACTGCTCAAAGGCCATCTGAAGTGGTAGCCCCCCGGCTTCGAGTTTAAAATCCTTTACAACCTGCATACAGAAAAAGTATTTAGAAATTTTTTTCACAACACAGAAGCATCCTACAATAGTAGAAGTCTTACTCAATGCATTAAGAATATGCAAACAAGCAGATGTTTCATTTAGGCATTCTGAAATTGGACACACTATAGCTTGAAGCCATAAAGAATTAAAAAGTACAATACACTTTACGGTGGCAAACCAAAGAAATGGAGAGCTTTATTCCCACTTTCCTTGCACTGCCCTCCTGCCCTTTTGCATAACCAGCTGTCTGGTCTCTTGATTTAGCATTGTCCTCTGTTCAAAATGATGCTGCGGATGGCTGATGGTGTTGTTTTGCATGTGTGCAAGTGTGGCAAAAAGACACTGCATGACCAGCAGTTCTACCCGTCGGGTGTATGCGGGAAGGCAGCCATTTGATTTACGGCTGTGGTAGCAATTTTCACAGCCTGTTACTGTTTATGGCTTTGGGCTCTCCACCTTGCATGCTACCTGACACCTTGACTCCAAACAAGTGACCTATTTTTCTTCACTCATGATCTGCTGTTGCTGTTTCCTGGCATTTTAGAGCCAGCCTGCCTCATTAGAAAACATACCTCTGTGTATCCTTATAATACCTCTCCTGTCTTCGGCAATCCACTCTGCTTCAGTTCCTCAGACAGCTGATACTTGGGTATTCTAGTGTCAGAACTGAGATAACTGGTGTGGGTGGGAGGCAGGGAAAGACTTCTGACTCCCTAAATGTCTCTCACAACCTGTCATATGACTTGTAATTCTCATTATTGCTAAGGCACCGGTGAGTTACATCCAAAGTTAAAGTGTTAGAGGTCCTCATAAATGATATCTGGAAAGGATAACCAATAATATCATAAAAGTCACTATTTCTTTAAAATCTACTCTGAGCTAGCCACTGTATATATATAGTTGTTCTTAAAACCCCAAAACTCCTGCAAGGAGTTATCATTGTCTTGTATCCATTATACAGATGAGGAAAGTGAGACTTCCAGAAGGGCTAAGTAAATTTTTTCAGGATGATATCTAGCAAGTGACAGGATGTGATTCAAACCCAGGACTGATTGATCCAAAGCCCAAGGCTGCCACAGGATACATTGATAATGCAGCTGAATAGCCCTGGTGAGTCATTCACACTGAGCACAGGAGCGGGGCTGCTCTGTAAATGTTTAATGCTCCTGTGAATGAGCACCTTGCTGTGAATTAGTTTACCGGACTGGCTTCTGGTTACCTGGCAAGTATTGTGAACAAGTGACAGCCTGGACAAGTTCACTGGGGAGGAGGAAGGAATGGTGCGGTCCAGAGCAGACAGTTCCGAGCAGAGGGCCCAGCACCAGTAGGCTCACATGAGACACCCTCCAGAGAAACCAGGGAAGAATCAAAAACAAAATTACTGCAATGTTACAGGACGGCAGTGAGGAGAACAGAAAGAAAGAAAGAAAAAAAAAAAAAAAAACAGCAAAAATAAGAAAGTACCAAAACAGCTCGGGGCTCTGTTGTAGCTCAAAGACTACTACAGGGCAATCACCCTTTCTTGCCTGCTTCAACGTCTCACTTTCTCAATGTCTTGAACAACTTCAATGTCTCACTGCCATCACACAGGGAGGCAGTCATGGATGTGAGCTTAAAACCAGAGCTTTCCCCTCTGGGAAATAATACAGCCTCCCATATGTGCATTCAGACTTTAAATTCTTAAAATGCAATTTATCTCACTTTGAGCTGTATTTTTCTCATGCCCATTATCATTATCTCAGTGTGTTTCTCCTCTGGACTTGAATTGTAGAACAGAAAGATCTATATGCTCTTGAACACCATATAATCAGGTTACCCAAGGTAGCTGTTTTCTTGCTCTTTGTACACTCCTGCTTGACCAGACCTTACCTCACCTACACCCTACTCACAGAGATGACCTTTCCTCTTTAACCATAAAGCCTAATTAGTACATGCTGACATACTTGCTCTTGGCCCCAGCTAGAGGAATTTCTAATCTTTAGATAAGAACGTCTCCACTGTGATAGCTTATCAAAGGCAGGGGTGAGGGGCCTGCTCCTCTACTGGTTCTCCTGGTAACTGAAGAGTCAACTTGACATCAGTTCCCTCGTAACTTCATCCCTCCCTCGTAGCAAAGACTGCCACCATATCCTGCCTGCTACCTGTGGTAGATACTACTCCAGGACCTCACCTCTGACACGTAAGCTCCCCCTACTCATGAAACTCGGCTCTTTCACTGAGTCTAGCCCTTCAGTCCTGAGGCTGAGCAAGCCCGGGGCTTGCAGTGTGCAACGCTTATTCTAGCACCCTAGTAAACATCTAAGATGTGCCGCAATGATAAGAATATACCAGAGGATCCACTGGGGAATCTCTATTTCTCTTCACTGTTAACAAGCTAGGATAGTGACATGAAAACATCAGGGCGCTGACAATGGCTGTAGGAGGAAGTAAGGGAAGGAAGGCAGATGGGATGAAAGGCTAGAAGGAGGGAGGAAAAACAGTTTTTAAAAATGAACAGGATCAAAGTTAAGGTGGGTTGGAGGTTACTGTGTCTAGAGCCAGGGAAAGTGAACTGTGACTTAACTGGACCTGTGCTGTCATCCTGCGAAAGAACGGTTCAGGAAGAAACAACAGCCAGTGAATAAGGGCTGTGAAATGAGTTTCCATGAGAGGCAGCCTAATGAACCCTGACAGGAGAAACGGACTGATGTGGGCTCATGTGAGCTGCCACGTGAGCAAAGGGCTACAGTGTAAAGAAATAAGCTGGGATGTTATTTCTAAGGCAAGGGGAAAAAAGGAGAGTTCATGATAGGAAAGGTGAGAAGGAAAACCAGTTCAGAAAACCTGAATGAAACCCAGCATCATCGGGAAGGCTGGTAAAAGTATTATTGTGAGGGCAAGAGGGATGGACATTGAGCCGGTGACTCATGTGACTCCAAGCAGAACAGTGCTATAGCGAAGCCGAATGAAACCGGACCTGGGAACCAAGTGGCAAAGTCAGCTTCTTCTTAATGACAGACCCGCCTAGCCCTAGGATCAAAGTAAACCAATTTAAATAAGACTGATCAGGGAACCTCCTGGCGATCCAAAGGTTAGTACTCCACGCTCTCACTGCCAAGGGCGCAATCCCTGATCAGGGAACTAAGATCCCACAAGCTGCACAGTGTAGCCAAAAAAAAACAAACAAAAAAAAAAGTGAAAGGGCTAGTGACAGACTGGCAGGTAGGAATGAGAAGTACATGGAAGGGTCTATTAATCAGTGAAACCTTGGCCAACCTAATGATTGAATAGCAAGCACAAAAGTAAGAATTTGCCATTTCTTTCTCTGGTATACCAATCTACCCTTCACTTTCCTCTTACTGTATTAAATCCAAGGTGCTTGTGACTTGTATTAAAATGTGCTGCATGGCAGTGAGTAAAGAGAAAGAAAAAGGATGAATCTTCATGTCTCTGAGGAGTCCTTGGTCCTATTCCACTCAATTCGGCCTGCAATGCAGGAGACCCAGGTTCAATCCCTGGGTCAGGAAGATCCCCTGGCTGGAGAAGGGAATGGCTACCCACTCTGGTATTCTTGCCTGTAGAGTCTAATGGACAGAGGAGCCTGGCGAGCTACAGTTCATGGGGTCGCAAAAAGTTGGACAAGACTGAATGATTAACACACAGACTCATCTTGTGGTTACAGAGCATGTAGAATACCAACTAGTGATAGTATCACTTTAAAACTATCTGCATCCTTTGCTTTCCAAATTCTCACTGTTATCCAAAATTCAGGAACCAAAGGAATTTGGATAACAACACCTCTCACTTTACAAACCTGCTATCCTGGGTCTCAGTGAACTAAACGAAATAGTTTTGGTGAAACGAAGTATCTTACTTATGAAATATATTTGGCTGCTAACAATGAAGACTGGCGATAACAGTGGCTTAAAAAGGAAGGAAGATGTTATCCTTACATGTAAAGGAAGTCTGAAGGTAGGCATTTTAGGTCTGATACTAGAAAGCCACAGTCAACAGGAACCCAGGCTCCTCTCTTTCTTTTCAACTCTCCAAATATGTGGCTTTTTTCATCAAGGTTGCTTCAAGTCCAATACAGCAGCTAAAGCTTCCGTTATCATATCCTCATTCTAGTAGGAAACAGGAGGATGTGGGAAATTATAAAGGGTTCTCACCAGTTATTTAGCTTTGGTTTAAGAAGCCTGTCAAGACTCACCCAATAGCTTTTCTATCTCATTGGCCAGAATTTAATCACAAAGTCACATCAAGCTGCAAGGGAGATGGAAATGCAAATTTTATCTGGGTACCTAGCCATGTCAATAAAATCTGAACTTTCTTGTTAAGGAAGAATATTGTCTAATACCTATCAGTCTCACCAAAATATATTATTAATGCATTAAAAATACATATGATCCAATATAATTATTTTAATGACTTTTGAACAATCCCTTTCCTGGAATTCATTGTATGACTGTTCCCATCATTAACATATAAAATGTTAGTTAACACCTAACATCCCTAAATAAAGCCACCACATGGACTTAGTCTTCCAATAGAAAACAGAATAGATGCACTGAAGCTTTAGTATAAAGTCTTTGTTATGGAAGTATACTTAATAAAAGGTTAATCCATTTTGGATTCCAACCAGGAAACTATGGTTTTCACACACCTCCAAAGGGTAGTTAAGGATGTGGGTGAAGAGGCCTTAATTCTCCCACAATCTTGCTCAGCTCCAGCTCCACCCGTCCCCCAATTATTTGATATGCAGTTTTTTCAAATTTATTTCACACACAGAAAAACACACACAAGCACAAAACCGACTGCTAGGTAAGCTCAACTTCACAATCCCTTGCACTGCTTTCCAGCCAGACTGCAGATTTCAGCCCTAAATTCCTCTAATACAGAAATGTTGAAGTTGCCTGTGTTGCAACTACAAAAATACTTAAAAGGACATAGATGGTTGTCCCCCATCTTGGAATTAGTATTTCACGTGTGCCACTAAAATGTTAGATGAGCTTTTAGGGGTTAATTAGAATCACTAGAAAAGACAGAGAAACAGAGAAAGAAAGAGAGAACACTTTATTTCCAAAGGAGTCTGCAAATATTCCCATTAGCCATTTAAATCATCCTACCCACATAAAGACATTAGAGATAATGATAATGAGGTTCAAGATCCCGTTGCTAAGGCACTTCTTCAAACCGGGGTGAAAATCCCACTATAAATAATGCATTAAAAAGCTGGGTGCTTTGTGTTTTCCTGCACTTTGATTCCAATATGGATCCTTATCATTATAAACAGCTCTTTTGAACCTGAGCGTTCACTGTTTCTTTCATTAGAAAGTGCGTAAGATTACTTCAGCCTAGATTTCACTCAGGGAGACTGACAAAGAGATATTATTTGCTTGAACTGATCTTTAACCCAAACTATTCTGTTTCCTTGGTGATTCATTCAAACACAGAGCCCCACTGAAATGGAAGAATCTTCTGTAATATACTCTATTGTGTTCAAAGTTTTAGCAATCTTGCCAGGTGTTTATTACAGATTGTTGGGGGTTATAATTACACGCATATAAAAGTTGTTTAATGCGTAAGCCTTATTTTTTTATGACCAAAGTTCTTCTTTTTCTTATTTGACGCTGTATAACTCTAAGGAAATCTAAATAAGACAAAGCAGTTAGTGATACTGTGGTTGTATGGACCCATATAAGAAAACAAGGTAGATCAGTGGGTAAAGAAACCACCTGCAATGTGGAGACACAGGAGACGCAGGTTCAATCCTTGTGTTCGGGAGATCCCCAGGAGGAGGGCACGGCAACCCACTCCAGTATTCTTGCCTGTAGAATACCATGGGAGAAGCCTGACACACTACAGTCCATAGGGATACAAAGAGTCAGACATGACTGAAATGACTGAGCAGCACTCAGAAGAAACCAACACTGGGTCAGTACTTTTGATGTTTGAAAATTCAGTATAACTTTACTTGCCCTGTTTTTAATCACATTATTTTGAAACATACTGCATGTTTCATACTGTATGCTCTAAAACTATAGAACTGTGTTGAACTTAATTCCAACTAGCAGATATGAAGCCTAACATATGTTGAGCACCTAATATACATCAAAAGCTTTATAAAATCATATGTCCATGACAATCATGAGACATTGATATTGGCATAAGAGAAAAATGAGGTTCAAGTTAAAAGTTTTGTTCAGGGACATATAGATTCTACATGGCTTTTTTCTCCTAAAACAAGGCTTGTTCTTTAGGAAGTTCAGTTCAGTTCAGTTGCTCAGTCGTGTCCAACTCTTTGCAACCCCATGGACTGCAGGACGCCAGGCCTCCCTGTACATTACCAACACCTGGAGTTTACTCAAACTTATGTCCATTGCCTAGAGTTTACTCAAACTTATGTCCATTGAGTTGGTGAGGCCAACAACCATCTCATCCTCTGTTGTCCCCTTCTCCTCCCACCTTCAATCTTTCTCAGCATCAGGGTCTTTTCCAATGAGTCAGTTCTTCACATCAGGTGGACAATATATTGGAGTTTCAGCTTCAACGTCAGTCCTTCCAATGAACATTCAGGACTGATTTGCTTTAGGATGGACTGGTTGGACCTCCTTGCAGTCCAAGGGTCTCTCAAGAGTCTCCTCCAGCACCACAGTTCAAAAGCATCAATTCTTCGGTGCTCAGCTTTCCTTATAGTTCAACTCTCATATCCATACATGACTACTAGAAAAACCATAGCCTTGACTAGATGGACCTTGGTTGGCAAAGTAATGTCTCTGATTTTGAATATGCTGTCTAGGTTGGTCATAACTTTCCTTCCAAGAACTAAGCGTCTTTTAATTCCATGGCTGCAGTCACCACCTGCAGTGATTTTGGAGCCCAAAAAAATAAAGTCAGCCACTGTTTCCATTATTTCCCCATCTATTTGCCATGAAGTGATGGGACCAGATGCCATGATCTTAATTTTCTGAATATTGAGTTTTAAACCAACTTTTTCACTCTTCTCTTTCATTTTCATCAAGAGTCTCTTTAGTTCTTCTTTGCTTTCTGCCATAAGGGTGATGTCATCTGCATATCTGTGGTTGATATTTCTCCCAGCAATCTTGATTCCAGCTTACACTTCATCCAGCACAGCATTTCTCATGATGTATCCTGCATGTTAGTTAAATAAGTAGGGTGACAATATACAGCCTTGACGTACTCCTTTCCTGATTTGGAACCAGTCTGTTGTTCCATGTCCAGTTCTAACTGTTGCTTCCTGACCT
Source organism: Oryx dammah (assembly GCF_014754425.2). Taxonomy (NCBI): domain Eukaryota; kingdom Metazoa; phylum Chordata; class Mammalia; order Artiodactyla; family Bovidae; genus Oryx; species Oryx dammah. The sequence goes on along the minus strand of NW_024070213.1, from coordinate 80,768,695 downwards.
GCATACAGGTTTCTCAAGAGGAAAGTCAGGTGGTCTTGTATTCCCATCTCTTGTAAAATTTTCCACAGTTTGCTGTGATCCACACAGTCAAAGGCTTTGGCATAGTCAATAAAGCAAAAATAGATGTTTTTCTGGAACTATCTTGCTTTTTCCATGATCCAGCAGATGTTGGCAATTTGATCTCTGGTTCCTCTGCCTTTTCTAAAACCAGCTTGAACATCTGGAAGTTCACAGTTTACATATTGTTGAAGCCTGGCTTGGAGAATTTTGAGCATTACTTTACTAACATGCGAGATGAGTGCAATTGTGCAGTAGTCTGAGCACTCTTTGGCATTGCCTTTCTTTGGGATTGGAATGAAAACTGACCTTTTCCAGTCCTGTGGCCATTGTTGTGTTTTCCAAATTTGCTGGCCCATTGAGTGCAGCACTTTCACAGCATCATCTGTTTTTTAGGAAAGCCTAAAGCAAATGGTGCCGGAGAAAGCAATGGCACCCCACTCCAGTACTCTTGCCTGGACAATCCCATGGACAGAGGAGCCTGGTAGGCTGCAGTCCATGGGGTCGCGAAGAGTTGGACACAACTGAGAGACTTCACTTTCACTTTTCACTTTCATGCATTAGAGAAGGAAATTGCAACCCACTCCAGTGTTCTTGCCTGGAGAATCCCAGGGATGGGGGAGCCTGGTGGGCTGCCGTCTGTGGGGTCACACAGAGTCGGACACAACCGAAGCAACTTAGCAGCAGCAGTAGCAGCAAAGCAAACAGTGCAGCTCTTTATAATAAACTATCTCACAAAGTGAAGAAGATATGCTTTCATCAAGTTTCTTATTCAGAGCCAAGGTAGATGAATGATGCTTTATGCTTTATTTGTATACCCAGCATATACAAACGCATGGACTACACACGTTAATGATGTACACACTGTTTTCTCTTTCATTGTATAAAAACTTCATGGAGGATGTGAGAGCTTATATGTCATTCTGTGACAACTGACCAGACAGATCTAGGTCAGAAGTCCTAAACTACTGGCAGATAGGTCAGCTATGACCCACAGTCATGGATTTTGGTTTGTTTTCTCACTCATTTGGGATTTAAAAAAATTTAGATGGGAACTGTATATAAAATCCCAATTTCTGAGTTTATTTGAAAATCAGAAGATTGGTTATCTGGGCCCAGACTCCCATGGAGCATCAGTCAGTTGAAACTGAGTAGTCACAGCTCCCTTTCGATGGAGCCTGTGCTCCATCTGGGTCCTGTAGCCTCCATCTGTCAGTTTTATTCACTTATGTTATTTAACTGTCCTTGGGATGCTATGAGTTTGTGACTTCTAACTGAGGTTCTAAGCAGCTGCTCCACCAAATTTTAAAAAGCAGAAATTCTAAGATTGTCAAATCCAAGATGCATCTGCCCTCTTATAGTAATTGCATTTCATTCATAGAACAGTGTGTATTCGCTAAACTAGCCAACTTGGCCCAGGACAATTTGATACCTAAGCCAAGCAGGCTCAATCATATGCTTCCCTAGGAATTTGAAACTTAGAAACAACTATTTAATCTCTGCATGTGGCTAGAACTGTGACTGTCAACTGGGAAGGGTAAGGTGGCCATACTCTACCATTGAATGCATAGAGAGATCCCGTTAGGAAAGAGAACAAAAAGGAGAGAAGCAGAAATGAAGCCAGGCTCGGTATCCTTATAATAAATCTTGTTATTTGCATACATTGTCTTAAATGGTTTCTGTCTCTTAGAAACATTTGCCCTAGTCTTGAAAGCTGCTGACTTCCTCTCTCTATGCTTCAAATTTCAAATTTCTGAAAGTTAAAAAATAAAACCTGAGAATACATCATTCAGCCTGTCAGACAGGATTATTTCAGTGCTCAAACAAGGCTATATGTTTTCTTTCAAAACTTTAAGTGTCAAAGCATTAGTGGCTCAGTCGTGTCTGACTCTTTGCAACCCCATGGACTGTATCCCACCAGGCTTCTCTGTTCATGGAATTCCTAAGGCAGGAATACTGGAATGGGTTGCCATTCCCTTTTCCAGAGGTGGAGGGATCTCTTCTTGACCCCAGGATTGAATCTGGGTCTCTTGCATTGCATGAAGATTCTTTACTGTCTGAGTCACCAGGGAAGCCCCTTAAAACTTTAAACCATTATACAAATCTAAGGGACTAGTATCATGACAGTTCTGATAAATGTTAAACAACTGGAGACGTAATTGATGAGAAAAGGTGGGAAAATATTCATGGTTAGAGCAGAGGATTCATATATATAAATAATAAGAATAAGAATATATAATTTGACAGGGCCAACATAAGGTGCCACTGTTTTATATTAGTTAGTTTCTAAAGAAAGAGGTAGCATTAGAGTATGCAATTTTTATAACTGTCTGAGTAGTCACTGCTGAAAACATAATTACCATAAAAATAAAGGTTTTTTAAAAGAAGAATCTTACAATACAGATTTTTCAAAAGAAAATTCATTAAATTACATAAACTAAATGGAACTGTCTCCAAACAGTTGTTTTACTGAGTAGATATACAATCATTTTAATTACCAAAGAATCACATGGTTTGATAACTTAAAAGAACATCTCTGAGAAACTGCTCAGCACTCATATTTTGCAGTTCCACTGAGGATCAGTGACTTAGCAACATTCATTTCCACATGTAAAATTAAAATCATCAAGATTTTTTTTAAATTCCAGAAATGTTTACAGAACACAGTGATCATGATTATATCCCCAGTTTCAGAAACAATGTAATGAATGAAAGGACAATTGAATGAATGAGTAACAGATAAATGTGAGATACAAAAAGCAACAAGATAAAAGTCCTTGGACTACATGGTCTAATAGGAAGACAGGTCAGTTCACACGCATCTGTGACTACAGGAAAGAATAAGAGAGGTGCTAGAACAGACACATGAAATGCTAAAGGTATTTGAAGACCTAAGACTCCTTACATATTAGAGATTGAAAAATGGCTTCTTGGAAGTTGATAGGACTCCAAAGGGTGGGTTAACTGTTAAAAGGTAGAGACAGTGGAAACTGGGCATATAGCTAGAGAGTGAGGGGTTGTCTTCCAGATTAGTAAAACATCAGAAGACAACATGTAATGTGGGCCATAGGCCACTGTTAGGAAAGACACTGCAGAGAGCCTTGGGTGCCAAGATGAGGAGTCTGGACCATTTTCTGTAGGCAGTGAGAGGCAATGAAAATCAGCATGTGGGAGACTGACCAGTCAGAAAAGCACTTTAGGGAATAAACTTGACAATTGAGCGTGGATTTGTTCATGTAGGGCCGATACAGAAAATAAAGCAAAGTAAGAAGAGTAGAGCAACTAGACACCAAAAAAGGAATCCAAACAAACACAAAGAGAAACCTAAAAATGGGTTCTGCTTTCAGAAGCAAAACCAGCTGCATCTGTAAGAATTGGAAAACAATTGGATGTGACAAGTTGAAAGATATATAAGTGAGGGATTCCCTGATGGTTCAGTTGGTAAAGAATCTGCCTACAATGCAGGAGACCTGGGTTCAGTCCCTGAGTCAGGAAGATCCCCTGGAGCAGGAAATGGTTACCCACTCCAGTATGCTTGCCTGAGAAATTCCGTGGACAGAGGAGCCTGGGAGGCTCCAGTCCATGGGGTCACAAGAGTTGGACATAACTTAGTCACTAGATAACAACTATGTTAATTTTGTATGTGATACCTGTGACGTGGTTATTATAAGCAAGGTCTCCTAGGTCTGGAGGCAGCTGTGTGGCAGGTTAGAAGGACCTGTTTTTAAATGATGATATCACACTGAGAAATACTGAAGTCTATAGAGTAGGGCTAGTTTGATGAAGATATAATTAGTTCCTTTTTCACAAATTTTGACAAATGAGGTAAAGATGACAGAGGAGTTAAAGGGTATTAGGCTTCTCCAGAGAAACAGAATCAACAGGATGTATGTATACATGAAAGGAGATATTTATTTTAAGCCAATGGCTTAGGCAATGGTGGAGACTTGACAAGTACAAAAATTTCTGATGAGATAATCCCACAGACTGGAGATTCAGGGGGAAGCTTCTATATAAGTCCAAAGGCAGTCAGACTGGCAGAATTTCTTCTTCTAGAGTTCAGTATTTGTTCTAATAAGGTCTTCAACTCATTGAATGAGGCCCATCTACATTATGGAAGACTATCAGCTTTATCAAAGTCTACCTTCTTAAATGTTAATCTCATCCCCACAACATCCTCATAGTAACATCCAGACTAAAGTATGACAATAATACTCTGGATACTGTGGCCCAGCCAAGTTAAGAAGATCAGTTAAGTGCAGTGTCAAAGAGAAAAAGGAGTATATCAAGAAGAAGCAATCATCAAGAGTATCAGAAGCCTCAGGCATCTATAGCGGACTGATGGCTGAATTACAACACTCCAAAATATATGTCTACATCCTAATTTTGGAACCTGTGAACGTTACTTTATTTGGAAAAGGGATCTTTGCAGATGCAATTAAGTTTACTGAAATGAAGAAATCATCCTGGATTATCTGCTGCTACTGCTGCTGCTGCTAAGCAGCTTCAGTCATGTCCGACTCTGTGCGACCCCAGAGACGGCAGCCCACCAGGCTCCCCTATCCCTGGGATTCTCCAGGCAAAAACACTGGAGTGGGTTGCCATTTCCTTCTCCAATGCATGAAAGTGGAAAGTGAAAAGTGAAAGTGAAGTCGCTCAGTCGTGTCCGACTCTTAGTGACCCCATGGACTGTAGCCCACCAGGCTCCTCCATCTATGGGATTTTCCAGGCAAGAGTACTGGAGTAGGGTGCCATTGCCTTCTCCGTGGATTATCTGAGTGGGTCTTAAATCCAATGGCAGGTGTCCTTATGAAAGTAAAGCAGGGGAAGATTTGATACCCCAGACGAGGAGGAAAGCAATGTGACCACAGAGGCAGAGATTAGCTGCTGCTGCTGCTTCTGCTAAGTCACTTCAGTCGTGTCTGACTCTGTGCGACCCCACAGACGGCAGCCCACCAGGCTCCCCCGTCCCCGGGATTCTCCAGGCAAGAACACTGGAGTGGGTTACCATTTCCTACTCCAGAGATTAGAGTGACGGGGCCAGAAATCAAGAAATGCCACCAGCCACCAGAAGCTGGACAAAGTAAGGAAAGATTCTCCCTTAGAGTCTCAAGAGGGATAACAGCTATGATTTTGGACTTCTGGCCTTTAAAACTGTGACAGAATAAATTTCTGCTGTGTAAGGCCGTCTACTTTGTGCTAATTTGTTAATTAGTAGCTATAGGAAACTGATAAAAGTATCTGAGAATAATACAATTGATTTTGCTAACAAGAAGGAAGACATGATGGATGAATGGATAAACAAAACATGGTATAATATACACACTAAAATATTATCTAGCCTTTAAAAGGAAGGAATTCTACATGCTACACATGGATGAAACTTGAGGACAGTTTGGTAAGTGAAATAAGCCAATCACAAAAAGACAGCTACTGTATGATTCCAATTATATGAGGTACTAAGAATAGTCAAACTCATAGAGACAGACATAGAATGATATTAGCCAGGGCCTAGAAGTTGAGTTGGAATGGAAAGTTATTTAATGTTGATATTAAGTTTTAATTTTGCGACAGGCACAGAATTTTGGTGATTGGTTGCATAACAGGCGATTGTATTTAACATGACTGAAACGAACATTTAAAAATCATTAAGATGGTAAATTTTATGTGTATTTTATCATGATTTTTTAAAAAAGATAAGGTGAGAAGTCATGTAATTGGTATCACATTAAAGATGCAAGCAAGAGAGATTAACCAACCAAACAAGATTTCTATCATAATCTAGTCTCTTAAATAGGTAAAATACAAGAACCACTAGCACTCGACATACTCAATAAACCATTTCTCTAAAGTTAGTACAATAACCTAACCTGAAATGAACATCAGACATAACAAATTATGAAATTTAAGTGTACTGTCAATATTGACCGGAAACATTTTCATAAAACAACATCTGATGAAGGCATCAAGAATCCATTTGCTACGGAAATCATGTGAGTACATGTAGAAATGCTAATGGACACTTTAAAAAACAAAACATCTTGGCCATGCTGTTCACATCTTTACAAACATCTTCCCTCCTCAGATTTCCTGTTTTGCTAGAGGAATTGTGTTGTTTCATAAACAATGCAGACAAGTCCCTTGCAGTTTTAACTCAAACTACTGTAGTGGCAGAAAAAAAAAAAAACATTATCTGGCAGATGCTGTGGCGGTCTTATCCAACCTACCTGGATTTTCCTCCTCTTCAGGGTTGAATATACAGGGATCTTTTCTAAGGATCAACACGGGAAAATGAATTTTTCTCATCTGTACATTTGAGTAATGTCAACCTCCTTAAGCAATTTTCCCTACTCACCAGAACATGAGTCAGTCAACAAATTGCAGAGGCACTCTCTATACTCAACAATGCTGTGAAAACTGGTAAATCAGGGTGAACTGTCGTGTCAGGAAGAATTTGGTTAGAATGGAACTCCTCCTTACGTTTCTTAAATCCAAACAAGTTATAAAGCTCAGATTAAATTTTGGTTATTCCAAAATATGAAGATGTGTTTGAGAAATAGAGCCTAAAAAACAAGACAGAACACAGCAATCTTTTTTTTTTTTTTTTGCTGTGAACCCCATTAAGAAAAGCAATTACCTACCTGCTAATTAAAAATATGTCACATTTCAAAAGTGATTTTGTTGTCCTTATATTATTGGTCTGTACAAAGTATTTGTTGATAATCAGATTGTACATTTTTATACTTGTCAGTTCAAGGCCCTAAAAACAAAACACCAAGCTTTCTACCTAGAAAATTATAATCCAGGAGTCCTAGAAAAGTAGTACAAAAATAACTACCAAGATTATCCTTAGAGGGATTTCCCTGGTGGTTCAATGGAGAAGAATCTGCCTGCCAATGCTGGTGAAAGGGGTTCGATCCCTGTCCAAGAAGGTTCCGCATGCTGTGGGCAACTATACCTGCACAGCACAGCTGCTGAGCTCACACTCTAGAGCCCACAACTACCGGAGCCTGAGCACCCTAGAGCGTGCATGCTGCAACTACTGAAGCTCATGCGCCTTAAAGCCTGTGCTTCGCAGCAAGAGAAGCCACCACAATGAGAAGGCTGTGCACCCCAACTAAGCTACGCGTGGCCTCCCCCCCACACACACACACAGCTAGAGAAAGCCCATGGGCAGCAACAAAGACCCAGTGCAGCCAGAAATTTAGACAATAAATAAATTATCCTTAGAAATGGAAACACATGCTCATAAAAGCACAGAATGGAAAATAGTTTTTAATAATATGCTACAACTTTATCCTCACAAATGAATCTTGAATAATTACCTGATTGAAGAATAAAGGACCAATAGAAAGCAGAGCAGTGTTAGTTTGAAATGATGGAACTGACCACAGAGGAGTACTCAAGTCAGCTAATCTTTTTACTTTCAGTGGCTGTTTCTTTTTGGAATGAAGAGAAAGGAAAACCTTGTCTCTAAATGGGCCCAACTAAAGAAAGAAAAGGTTTAAGTCTGAAATTAATTTAAAAGCCTTTCAAATTTTGATGGGAAACTGCCTATCTATTCTTTTTAAAAAATAGGGAGGAGCAGGACCCTTTACATTAAATTGTACACACAGCAGAAGCGTAAACCAAGAAGGATATCTTGCACATCTTTTTAAAGCTGAAAACTTGTGTTCAGTAAAATGTTCGTTTCCGTTTTTGAGCATCCTTTTGCTGAACCAGTGAAAGGCGTTGGCAGGGCAGACCCCAGAAGGGAAAGCTATCTTGCCAGCCCTGTGGTGCTTCACCGTGGTGGAGCCGGAGAAGCGACGGCAAACACCGGGGACAGTGACGCTCGGCAGAAAGCTGGAGTAGCTGCAGTTGAGGGCCTAAGGTGTGGACCTGCAGTCCCGCAGCTGGGAGACGGTCCGAGTGACCGGAGGCGGCGGGAGCGCCGGGGGCGTGCGAGGACGCCGGGGGCCTAGCGGGCCGGGGCGGCGGTGGGTCGCAGGCCGATGACGCGCCGGGGCCGGCGGAGGAGCGGCCACTTCCTGGAGCCGCCGGCCGGGGCCGCTCGCTGCACTCAGCGCTGGAGCCGGGAGCTCGCGGCCGCCGCCATGTCCCACCAGACCGGCATCCAAGGTAACGGCGCCGGCGCTGCCCTTGGGGAAGGGGCTCCCCGGAGGCCTCGGGCAGGCCGGGCGGGACCGGAGTCGGGCCCGAAGCACTGGGAATGTGTGTCGGGGGCGAGCCGGGCCTCTGAGTCTCTCTGCGCTCCCGTGTCCCGGGCGCTCTCGGCCTGGCCTCCCTCCCTGCCCGGGCCCGGCCGCCGCCACGTTGCGGACGGACCCGAAATTCGCCGGAGCGAAGGAAGTGGGTCCGGCGGCGGCCGGGGTGAAGGGGGCGTGCCTGCAGCCGCAGCCGACCTTAACCCAACTTTAACGGGTTGGGAAGACCTGGAGCCGTGAAGGCGATCGGGGTCCTTTTATTGTCAAGAGACAGGCGAATTTTCTTTTTCACGGTCCAGAAGAGTTGTTACATTATTTGAATTATAAAAAGAAAGATGCGGAATCTTTTTCATTTCTACTAAGAATGCTTCCCAAACTCTTCCGCGCTTTCTTCCAAAATGGGAACATCAGCACCGTTGTATGTATCCTAAGTAGGAGGCGTCTTGGTCGCTGTTAGGTACTCCTCCGGGAACTGAAAAGTCTGATCTGTGTGGCATCGTATAATTATCCCATTCAGGCAGTTGAATGTGCAATTTTAATTGACCTGTGTTATTTCCTGGTTTGCGAATGGGCAGTCTGAAAGCTCTCACCTCATCAGAATCAAATAATATGTCCCGGGGTTACTTGGGATCACTTAACGAGTTCTGGTATAAACACAAGATCTTCCTGTTAATAGACAACGAATCTTTTCCCCAGATGAACATCTAATTGTGTTTTGTTCTTAAGTCACTCCATACCTCCTCCTCGAATCTAAAAGCACTCTTTTGTTTGCGTTAGTTTTGATGCATGGATATCTAATTATTGACTTTGATGCTTGAGTCTAATAACAAGCACTATTAAAAGTGATTCTTGCTGTCAATATACACCCCAAGAACAAAATCAGAACGAAATTGAAGTTTTAATAGCACAAGGGATAGGTTATTAAGTATACATTTGCTCAGTGAGATTACTCCAGCTTTTTGAGAAATACTAGTCAGAAAAGTGTGACCAGAAGTATAAACTTGAAGGAATTTTATTGGGATAGGGCATTTGACGTTTATTGTCGTCTTTAAACATGAAAATGTAGAAAATGAATTGATGAAGAGAGTGTTTTTATTTATCGTAAACTTGAAATTGGACCAGAAGAGAATGAAAGCAGATTTTCAGCATTGTCAAACAATCAGTAAAGGTATTTCTCAGATTTGTAATTTGTTCATTATTGGGTTTGAGAAACTTTAATATATTCATTCCCAATTCTAACATAGCTAGGACAGGTTAGAATTAATATACTTTTAAAACATACTTATGTCTCTTAGCTGTATATGGGGCTTCCCTGGTGGCTCAGTGGTAAAGAACCGACCTGCCAGTGCAGGAGATGCAGGTTTGATCCCTGGTTGGGGAAGATTCCCTGGAGAAGGGAATGGCAACCCACTCTGGTATTGTGCCTGGCGGGCTACGGTACAGGGGATCGCAGAAGAGTTGGACATGCATGACTTAGCAACTGAACAACAACAACAAAAGCCGTGTTCAGTGTCTGGTATACCTTTTAAGTTTTATAATTTAAATGACTGTTAATAAGAAAATATTGCATACTCAAGATTTTTTCTTTGTATTATATTTCATGTTTTCCTTATTCAATTAGCATTATTATTGTAGCATTAGAAAGTATTAATGCATAAATATTACTTTTCTGTATCTTTTTTCACAGCAAGTGAAGATGTTAAAGATATCTTTGCCAGAGCAAGAAATGGAAAATACAGACTTCTGAAGATATCTATTGAAAATGGTTAGTTAAACATTTTTTGTTCTTGAATTATTGGGTGTTATGTCGTAAAGTTAAGTCATTGTCAGTGATTTGGACTATTAATAAATGTGAAGCGGGTTGAAAGCTTGCCTTTAGTTAACCTGTATCCTCTATATTTTGGGCATTTCCTAAAGGCCCCTGCTTACCTTCTGAATTCTGTAGTTGACTATCAGGGAAACAAAAAGATGTTGGCTTTGGTGTGACATCTTTCTCTTTCACTTTTTTGAGTCTCAATTTCTGTAATGCAATCTGTATCTAATGTCAGTGCTTGCATCTCTGGAATGAAAATCAGTAACAGGCGATTATCTGAAAAATAAACAGTTATTTGTGAATTATTTTTCAATAAAGTTAGTTTGAAGTAGAAAGAAAGGGTTTTAAACTGCCTGTTTTCTCAACTTGATTGTAATGTTTGCTGAGAAATGATTCCCTTTTCTTGTTATGGGAAACAGTTCTGAGAATATAACAAACTGTAAATTGAGCCTTTCAAAATAAAGCTGAAAGCAGGGAAATTAATTGGAGGGGAGAGTCTTTTAATTTGGCTGGTTTGAGTGTGAATAATTAAATTATAATTACTTAATCTCAAATGAATATGTTAAAACATCCCATTGGCCTAATTTCTTAATTACCTTGAAATATTTTGCTTTGGAAAAATACCTTGTTCTTTCATAAACTGGAAGTAAATCTAATTTGGTTTCCAGTTTCTCTTATATGTTAAAAATACTAAAATAGTTTGAAAAATATGCAGTTCTGTATATGTTAACACCCTCAATGAGAATAAACATATACTGTAAAGTAGCCTGTTTTAGAACTATTGAACTAAAATTTTAAGTGTTATCACTTTCTAATTGACTTAGTTAAGTAAGTAAAATGGAAAAGTTGATATAACTCACATCTCTACAACAGAAAAATGACTATTTTGTCTGTCACTTATCTGGTTTTTTGTTTTGAGAAAAAATTTTAAATAAGGAAATTATGAAGAATAAATGACAAATAACTTCCATCCCTTCTTAAAGTAATAACTGCTAACATTTTTTCAATTTGCTTCAAACCTTTGTAATTTGATGTTTAAACAACTGTACTTTCCAATCTCCTGAGGAAACTATACTAGGAACTTTTTTGTATGTGCAATCCCTAAATAACATGTAGTGCTGTTTTTGAGTTTTTAAGTTCATATGAACTGATGTCTTTTTCTGCATCATTCCTTTTTCTGTAAATATTTTTATAATTAGTTCTGATAGAGGTGAGGTGAGGTGAGGTGAAGTCGCTCAGTCGTGTCCGACTCTTTGTGATCCCGTGGACTCTAACCTACTAGGCTTCTCCGTCCATGGGATTCTCCAGGCAAGAATATTGGAGTGGATTGCCATTTCCTTCTCCAGGGATCTTCCCGACCCAGGGATCGAACCGGAGTCTCCCGCATTGCAGGCAGACGCTTTAACCTCTGAGCCACCAGGAAAGCCCCTTTGATAGAGGCTCATTAATTATTTTCAAATATGAATAGAATTTTATCATAATGACTGCCACATATTTTATGTCCCTTCTCTTATTGATGAACATGTGGGCTATTTTCAGTTTCCTGTTATTTTATGGTGCTGCAGTGAATACCTTTGTATATATGTGCAAGAGTTTCTCTAGGCAGAATACAGTCTTGATTCTCCCAATAATGTCTCAAGGTGACTGTACCAATTTATGCTTGTGGACAGATTTATAAATTTGTAATACTATGGCCAAGTAGGAGCTAAACCTGTTTTTATTTAGTATTGCTTAACTGTGCAATTCAATGTTAATTTCAGAAATTACACCTTTGAGTGGTTGGACGCTTAAATACATTTTGTTGATACTTTATAACAAACATTTGGAAAATAGACTATAACTACCCTTTCTTCAACCATCTAACTCAGCTATTTATAATCATTTTTGTATGTTCCTTTCTTGTGTTTTTCATAACATTATTTTACCTGTCCTGGTCATAATTTTTACTTTTTAATACTACTTTATATTATATTTTTGTATATACTAATATTTTATTATATACTCTTATATATTGTATTGTTACAGCCAAGGTCCTTTTCATATATTGAATAGAGCAATTAATAATTACATATTAATTTATTCTTCTCATTATTCCACCATTTGGTATTTCAAACCATTTATGTGTCTTAAAAATTGTTCTTCACAGAGAAACTTGTGATTGGGTCATGCAGGAAGCCTTTGGATTCCTGGGATCAGGATTATGATTCCTTTGTTTTACCCCTGTTGGAGGACAAACAACCGTGCTATGTATTATTCAGGTTAGATTCTCAGAATGCCCAGGGATATGAATGGATATTCATTGCGTGGTCTCCTGATCATTCTCATGTAAGTAATTTTTTGGTAACTTGTTTAACATTAAATGGAGAAGGAAATGGCAACCCACTCCAGTATTCTTGTCTGGAAAATCCCATGGACTGAGAAGCCTGGTCGGCTATAGTCCTTGGGGTCTCAAAGAGTCGGAGACGACTGACTTCACTTCCACTTTCACTTTAACATTAAAAGCTAAAAAATTTTTTTCTGAAATATTCCTAGGCCAAGAAAAAGTTAGGAAGCAATAGTCTTTCTCATAGAAGGGACTGACAATGGAAAAAAATCCTTGGATTGGTAATGTAGAACCAAGGATAATTTACCGAGATTCAGAAATCTTGACCTTGATTGAAATCAGAAGAATTATTATTGATTTTAAATTTAAAAATTTGTGGCCATTATAAATGACTTTCTGGACCTCTGAAGAATAAAGGTTACTATTTTGCTCTGGTCATAATAACAAATAATTTTTACAGAACTAACTGAGCATTATATGAAATATTCTTAATAGCTACCATTCAGGTGATGAGCATACATACAGATAAGTATTTCTTTTAGGAAAGTTGAGTGATTGTGGTTTAGTCACTAAGCCACGTCCGACTCTTGGACTCTTGCGACCCATTGACTGTAGCCAGCCAGGCTCTTCTGTCTATGGGATTCTCTAGGTAAGACTACTGGAGTGGTTTGCCATTTCCTTCTCCAGGGGATCTTCCGGGGTCTCCTGCATTGCAGGCAAATTCTTTACCAACTGAGCTATGAGGGAAGCCCTTAAGTGATAGAACAAAAAAAATTAATATATGGATACAGTCCAATATTTTAAAGACTTAATTCTTTCTTCTTATAGAAAAATAATAATTTTTAAAGTTTTGTAGATATCATTCTCAAAAGTCATCCCCTCCTATTTAACTCTATATATCTTGTCTGAAAGAAATATTGGATTTGACAGTGCAAAATTATGAAATGACTTCTACTGGTTGGCAGTTATCTTTAGTAGTTTCCCATAGAGGCTATAAATATCAGACTCCTTAATAATAGTATATTTTATAATTCTTTTCATCTTTGTCCCTCATAGAATGTTTTATGCCATAGTTATGCCATGAATATTTGATTTTTAATTAGTAATATCTCACCTAGACTTGCTTTGAGTAGAATATCACTATCAAGATTACTTTATTTCAATGACTTTAAAGTAGTGTTTAAAGTAGCTTCTTTTAATTCTTGAACTCATTTTATACTTTGAAAAAATGAAGATTTTTTAAAATTTAGCTTTTTCTACTTTTTGAAAAATGACTTATAAGTTGAGATCTACCTTAGTAGCTATTGATGTTTTAGGTGCCAATGTTATGATGCCTATCGGTATACGCACATTTTAGCATGTTACACTTGATGGACTTTGTCACAGTTTATTTTTAATGTGCTTGACGGTTTTAAAACATTCATTAAATGCTATTTTTGTAATGATAGCCTTCACCTGTAAACTTACAAGTAAACTTTCACAATTACTAGGTTCGTCAAAAAATGTTGTATGCAGCAACAAGAGCAACTCTGAAAAAGGAGTTTGGAGGTGGCCACATTAAAGATGAAGTATTTGGAACAGTAAAGGTACAAAACTTATATTATGTATGGAGTCTGTGTGTTGCAGTTAAAACACTTAAAGAACTTCTAGGTAATGGGGTAATTTGAATTCTGATTGGTAAATCTGTAAACATAAGAATAAGAGGAAACGTTGTTTCATATGATATGCACATTAACTGAAACATGCAATACTCACCCTTTTAAAATATGTTGACATCTCAGTCTTCAAATGCTAGAATCTCTCTTAGAGATAATTTAGTTCAACCCCTCATTTAGTTCAACCTTTTCATTTTAAGGATGAGTTAATAGGCTCAGAAAATGAGAGACTACTTAAAAGAAACAGTGGTTTTTAGGTATTTTGGACATTAATATTCACAATATGGAAGCAATAACTATTTTATTTAAACTAGAATATTGAAAGGTAAATTGATGACTGGGGTAATTGTTGATTAATATGTATGTTAAGATTAAGAATTTACTTCATGATAAAATTTGTATGGTAAATACATGTATTTGTACATATACCCCCACATTCAGAAAATTACAGTGTATTTTTTGAAGAAATTTTTTGTTTTGTATTCAGAGCTTTTATTGTGATTCAGTGACTATTACATTCTGATGGGTAGAGCACAAGAATGGGAATGCTTTGCTTATTCACATTAGTTGTGAAGTGGTCTGGTTTCTCAATTCTAGTTTCAGTCTTCCAAACCACAAAATGTTGATGAGAAGTAAATTTATTTGAAGTAATTTTTCTTTTAAATAAGAACTATAATTATTTTCTATACATAATTATAGTACAGAATTCATAATCTGAGGATGCTGATTATTAAATAATTATGGGGAAGGCTTCCCCAAAAGGTTAGTAGTAACTGTCCTGTAGACTTGAAGCATGATCAGGTTCATCATGTGTCTGGCATTACCACCACCACACTCATACAAAAGAGTAGTAATTATAAAGCTTTAGGAAATGAAGCATAGCTACTCCCCTTAAAACTTTTTGAAAACTGTAGAATAGATTTTTAAAAATAGAGAAGTAGTAAGATTCTTGTTACCATTTATTTTCAATTAAAATTTTTTTTGTTAAATAATTTTGTTTTTCCTAAAGTAGCCTGACAACTAGTAATAGTCAATATCTGTGCTTACAGGAAGATGTATCATTACATGGGTATAAAAAATATTTGCTGTCACAGTCTTCTCCTGCCCCACTGACTGCAGCTGAAGAAGAATTACGACAAATTAAAATTAATGAGGTATGTTACCATTTTGAAATCTTGCAAGATTTTAAGTGCTTAAAAGTATTATAATTTTTAATTAATAGATGAAGAGGTAACTGGAGAATAAATAAGTTGAGTAGCTAACATTCTGTTCCATTTAGAGACAAGACTGTGTTCAATGTGTTTTTAGGAAAAAGTTGGAAGTAAATATTAAACTTCATGTCAATTTCATAAATAGCTTTATCCTGTCTTTATAATATATGGGTTAGATTAGTAATCCTCCTGTTAGAAGTATAGCTGTTCTTAATTTTATACTTTGAATTCCAAATAAATGGGAAAAGTATATGTTACTTATATAGTGTGAGGGATATGGTATCTAATAAGGTTGCCTGAGGAAGGTTTGTTTTGTTATTTCAGAGAATACTAATGACTAAAGAGAGTAAAACGTATATGCTATAATGTGTTTAGGATTTCTAGAAGCTCTGTAAGTTGTCTGTGGGCACTGCCTGGATGGGTGTGCGCACGTACATATATATATATATATATAGGAGATGGTTATATGAGTACTTGTTTAGCATATGAGTCAATAAATTTCATCCATATTATAGTTTATCATTTCTAATGTATTTACTGCAGCAGTAGCTACTGTATTTCTACTGGAATTTTACAGAAAAGAACAAGTAGCAGAAACTACTGTTCACTTCTCTGAGTAATGGACTAATAAGAATCAGTCTGGAAAATGAATATTATTTATATTGACCTGATAGCAAGGATCTATCATTATTATTTTAACTCAAGTTATCGGAGTATGGATTTTTACGTGATTTTTTTTTAACAAGTTTGATAGTTTGTTTTATTCCTTGCAATCAGAACCCAGAGGATCTTATTGGGGTATGCATTTGCATATGTTCTATAATGTTTTCATTATCCAATGCCATTTATGCTGTAGAATCTCCATTCATTTTTTTTTAAGTAAACTTTCAATTTTGACTTTGTTGCAGTACTGCAAATGAGACCCTATACTAAAATATCATTTACTGAGTATGAAAGTCTTAAATATGTGCATTGAAAGCTTTCTTGAAGTACTCTTCTTTCAATACGTGCACACCCATGTTCTTAGGAATGAAAGCTCTTAAGTCTGGAACTTCTGCAGTAGTATAATTTGTTGAGCTATGTTGTCTTTGTATATTGTTTGTACTCCTTTCAAATCTGCATGGTGTTTGTGTTGCACTTTATGTCTAGAGGAACAAAGTTCTATACATATTGTATTTATATCACAGTGTTCATAAGTTTTATCAAGTAAAATGTCATAATTAAAAGTATAATCTGAAGATACTTCAAAGAGCTTGTGTATAGCTCATGGCAATTGTGCCAAACCAAACATATAAACAGAGTTCCGCTAACATTGCACACTCACTCAGATGTTCACTTTTGGCATTTTCATCAAAATGTGGCATACACTCTGCATGTTGACAAAGTGCTAGCAGAACCTGAAACAAATGTGAACAATTTGCCTTTTAAGTTCATAGTGTTTTAAGTGTTACTTTTAATTATATTTGAGTGGGCAGAATTAATTATATTAAAAGGGTGGAATGGCACTCTGTAGAGTTTAGGTTTTCTTTGCCATCTGACACTGCTTAATGCTAAAATTCATCAGTAAATTGAATCTGTCATACTAGGTACAAACTGACGTGAGTGTGGACGCTAAGCATCAAACACTACAAGGAGTAGCATTTCCTATTTCTCAAGAAGCTTTTCAAGCTTTGGAAAAATTGAATAACAGACAGCTGAACTATGTGCAGTTGGTAAGAGACATATGATTATTATGAAGTGGCTTCTCTCTTTGGGACCTTTGGCTTATATTAATATAATATTTTATTCATCGTTTTTAAACTTACAAAAGCAAATATATTCACTGGAAAAAGTGAAATTATGTAACTTTCTCCTTATGTCTTTGTTTTTTTAATTATAAATTTTAAATTTCTGTGTATCTATTTTAATAACTTTTGTTTCTATTGACAGGAAATAGATATAAAAAATGAAATTATAATTTTGGCCAACACAATAAATACAGAACTAAAAGATTTGCCAAAGAGGATTCCCAAAGATGCAGCACGTTATCATTTCTTTCTGTATAAACATTCTCATGAAGGAGACTATTTGGAGTCTATAGGTATATGGTACTTTTTTTTTTAACATGTTGCTTTTTGTTTGCTGATTGGCATTTCATCACTATATTCTTGCTTATTTCTTGACCAGAGGGCTTAATTGTAGTTTTACAAGATTTAGTATTTGCTTTAATTGATATGCGGCTAATTGGATTTATTATTATTTTAATTTACAGTTTTTATTTATTCAATGCCTGGATACACATGCAGTATAAGAGAACGAATGCTGTATTCTAGCTGCAAGAGCCCTCTGCTAGAGATTGTAGAAAGACAACTACAAATGGATGTTATTAGAAAGGTAATTACCTAATTATTTATCTAATTTATTTTACCTAATTTGTCTTATTAATATATTTAATACCTATTTAAAATTCTTCAATTTTTATTACATTTTTATTGTTTTTCATGTAATTCATGATGTACTGTAATTTGTAAATGAAAAGGTTTTTTTTTCCCTTGTTCTCATCATGAATCCTTAGGAAATTCTCTTAAGTGCTTGGGGATGATCTATTATGATCCCAGCCTCCCTGTAGATCTAATGTTTAGCCACAAGGTACATGTGGCTATTTAAATATAAATAAAAATTAAATGAAATTTAAATTTCAGTTCCTTAAAAGCACTAGCCACATTTCAGGTGCTCATTTTAGCTACATGTGGCCAATGGCACTGTATTTGGTGCAGAATTTCAAGGGTAAGTCCACATTGCAGAAAGTTCTGTTGGACAGTGCTACTAAAACTGCTTATTTCTTATTTTCTCAAGACTTTATTAGTAAGAAACCACAGTCTTCATTTATAACTGAGTCATGGGGTGTTGAGAATCTTTCCAGTTGTTGGGAAAGAAGAGTATGAGCATAACATAAATTTGGGGAACTAAGTTACAAGTTTTCTTAAATGCAGATGAGTCATGGGGAAACATATGGTTTATTCTTTACCTCTTCAACTCCTAAAACACAGGTCCTTACAAATTACCAGTGTTTTAGGTACTGAGCATTTTAAGAGCTTTTAAAGTTCTTAAGAATCACCTATAGCAGGCTCACTTTTTCTACCAGAAGACCAGATAGTATTTTAGGCTTTGCCAGACCACATATGGTCTTTTTCACATATTCTTGTTTTATTATTTTGTTTTTTACAACCCTTTAGAAATGTAGAATACACTCTTAACTTGAACAAGATTTGTCCTGCAGGCCACAGTTTGCCAGCCTGTGTAACAGAGTGATTTCAAGTGACCCAAGTGATGAAGGCTCAGTTAGTAATGTTTCTGGAAAATATAGTGTACTAAAGCAGAACAACTTAAGAATATAGTGATGATTCCTACTATACTACTTTTAAACATTTGTTAAACTGGAGAAGAAAAAACGAAACAGAAAATAAATATAGTGGATTATATATTAAAGCAACTCCATTTAGCTCCCACCTCCTCCTCCCAAAAAAGATATAAGTGAACTATTTTCATATGGTCTTGGGTTCTTTCTTGCTGGAATGGGTATTATGTATTTATCTGTGAGCATTCACACCTGCAACATTGTTTGTATTAGGTTTTGAATGTTGTGTTTTTTCATACTGCATTACACTTTGCTAATTTCACCTCTTACAGATCGAGATAGACAATGGGGATGAGTTGACTGCAGACTTCCTTTATGAAGAAGTACATCCCAAGCAGCATGCACATAAACAAAGTTTTGCAAAACCAAAAGGCCCTTCAGGAAAAAGAGGAATTCGAAGAATAATTAGGGGTCCAGCTGAAACTGAAGCTACTACTGAATAAAAGTATTATAATACTAGTTTTTTAAAAGTCCAGCTTCTAGTACAGGAGAACTGAAATCATTCCATGTTAATATATAGTAGAGGGAAAAATTGTACTTTTTGAAAATTAGCACTTTTCACTTCTGTATGTTTATAAAATTAATGTTAAAGAAGACTTATGATTTCTGAGTTAAATCTAGAAAAGAGTTCAATATAATGATGTTTAATTTCATCACAGTTTTCATAGAGTGATTATTCCATACTTTTCATATAATTCTTAAAATTTTATACAGTTGGGCCAATTCCAGAAAAGGCTAATGTCTAAAAGTAAGATACAAGTCTTATTACTGTTTGGTGATACATCTTTTTTTTTTTTTTAAGGGAGAAAGACCTTAAAATATTCATTCCACTTAATGAATATGTTAAGGACCAAGTTAGGTTATTTTCTAAGCTGAAAACTTCATGTGCCTAGGAAAAAGTGGAAAGTTGCTTGCTCTGAAGAGTAACGCTCACTCAGACGGTGGGATCATATCTGCAACGTTTAGACACAGTGCTTTATTGCAGCAGTCTTTTCTATTTGACTTTCTGGTTTTTTAAATGGCTTTAAAATTGCAGAAGATCAGCTCACTCTGAAACCTTAAAGGTACTAGATATTTTCTATACTATAGGACTTCTGATGTTGAAAGACATGTTTAAACAACTTTAGTAAATTCTCATTCTAGTGCTATAAAATTTTTTCCATTTCAAAAACAAGTCATTTTATTATATGTAGTATGAGGCAAAATACTTATGTTTAATTGAACATCAAATTAATATTCAAAAGAAAACAAAATTGATGTCAACAATATTGAAAACATTTTAAACATCACAATTGATTTGTCTAAAACCGTACACTAATAGGCAAGTTGTTCTTTATCACTTTTGAATGAATGTTCAGATTTAATAAAATTATTTTAAAGTCCTGGTACTCATCAGCCTAATACAGATTAAGAATATGTTTCAGTTTATATCATATTTCAAAACACATTTAACTGTTTTCTAAAGCTTTACATTTTTAGTTAACAACCTCCAGAGATTTTGAGCCTCATTTTCTTCAATACTTGAAATAGAGGGAGCTAGAACATTTCATCGTGTGTAATCTGATAAACCTGCTGCAAGAGCCATAATTTTGAGGATTTTTCTAAGTGAATTGTGGGGATCCAGGATTTAGAATTTCTTGATCTAAACTTTATGATGCATAAAGCAAATACCAGACATGCACATTTCATAGTATGAAATAAGAAAGTCATTTTTACACTTTATTATCTAAGGTAATATATGCACCTTTCAGAAATCCAATGTGTGTTCAACTAAAGCATGTTAGAATAATTATGAGTTGACAGATTTTTTTTTTTCTAGAAGTAGTATTTGTGTGGGGTTTTGTTTGTTTACAAATAATCATTTGCATATTTAAACATGCAAAAATAATTATGGTAATGTTGCACTTTTTTTCAAAAGAGTTACGTTTTTCGGTGGGTACACACACACAAACACATACACACTACTGCATTGAGAATCCTGGAACTGTGTTGACTATAGACCAAGCTGCTGAAGCTCTTATTTTCAGTCGGGAAGAATGTTAACCTGTCATAATGGTATAAAATAATTTAGTAGTGAATGTTTTTCTGTACCATCCATGTGCAATTATACTCTTAAACTCTATTACACTACATGAAAGTGAACATTCCAGAATATAGATGTGATTATATAATCTTTAATTATTAAACCAATGATTGTTGAAAATCAATGATGCATTTGTTATAGAGTATAACTCATCGTTTATGTTTTAGGTGATGTCATAACAATAGAAAGTGAATAAAGTATTCCCAGTAAATTTATATGGCAGTAAAGAATTACATGCCTTCTGTGGATATTTTATAAGTGCGTTTTATATTGCAATAAAATTTTTCTCTTTAAATTGCGTCCTAAGTTGGTTTTCTAGTGTAACCTTTCTTTTTTAATGTTTGGATAAGTCTACATAATGCAATTGGCTTTCCTGGTAGCTCAGGTGGTAAAGAAAACACCTGCGATGCGGGAGACCTGAGTTCAATCCCTGGGTTGGGAAGAGCCCCTGGAGAAGGGAATGGCTACCCACTCCAGTATTCTGGCCTGGAGAATTCCATGGACTGTACAGTCCACGGAGTTGCAAAGAGTTGGACATGACTGAGCAACTTTCACTCAAGTAATGCGATACCTGTTGATGGGTTAGAAATCCATTCATCTGTTTGTTAATTAACCTATCTACATCAAAAAGGATTTTAACTAGTTTGAAACCTAAGCAGGTTGTATCAATAGAGTGCTTAATAGATGAGAACTTTCCCACTACTGCAGCAATAATGGAAATGGCATTATTGGTTTCTACTGTGATAGCAGCAACCCAGAAGAGTAGGGTGACCAACACTTGACAGTAAGCTGTTAAGAGACATTCATCCAACAAATAGTGCATTCTGGTTTGCAATAAAGGATCAGATTGATCCTTTTTATTAGGGCTATATTACAAACTGGATGTCTTTGGTAGCAGTTTTACCAAGACAGAATTTCATTAAAAGGGCTAATTTTGAGAACTATTTTTAAAAGTTAAATTCTTTAAGGCATTTCTGCTCATTTCTGCCTGAGGTTTCTATACTGGAGTTTGGTATATACATTCTTCATGTGTTCTCTTTGCATATATGATCATACGTTAGAAACATTGGAGAGGTTTTTGTTTCTGTTTTTAAAAATCCTTGATTCTAGGGCTTCATCTCCAGAGATTTTGATAAAGAGTAGGTGGGCCCAGGAATCACAGTTCCACAAATGATTCATGGGTAGCCATGACCGGGATACAGTTTACCTTAAATGATATAAATTGAATGTTTCCCTCCATTCAGTCCACAAACTATTCCTACCTATTGGTTTATAATGGTTATGATTAATGGTGATAATTGGCCCATGGCTCTCTCCACACCCCTTGATCAGTCCAATTGGCTCAGCTGCTGGCAGGACTGCTGAAGGATCGAGCATGTGGCTGCTGCCTCAGGAAAACTGCTGTTCCTCACCCTCTCTCCCAGTATCTACGTGCCTTACGTCCTCATTTAATGCAGCCTCTGCTCAAGTGTCACCTGCCTAGAAAGGTCTTCCCTGACCTCCCAAGTCTGATTGTACTTCCTGTCCTCACACCTTAATCCTGCTTTATTTTTCCTCAAAGCACTTAAGAAATATGTATCTGTGTTGCTTGTCTCCATACAAGTTTGGTGGCTTTTACACTGATACATCCTCAGCACCTGGAACAGTGTCCAGGACATAGTGGATACTTCATTTGTTGAATAAATAAAATGAGATTTTGCCTTTCCTTGGACAGTGGGGAAAGGAGCACGTTGAAGCAGTGATAGGTTTGGCACAGTGGCCCCGGCCTCCATTGCTGTATTTCTGGGCAGGGCAAATGTCACTAGCACTTGCCCAGCCTCTTGCCTTCAGAAGACCATAGTTTCTACCCCAGGAAACTCCAGGATTGACCCATTCCCAAGTGGACTGTTCTGCGAAGACCAAAGACAAATTTGCACTCAACAGCTAGTGCTGATCCATTATATCTGCATTTGCTAGAATTCAGTTAGACTGTAGTGTCTTATAAACCTTTTATTTATATTTTAAAAATATGTTCACTTCCACCTTTCCACTTCTAGAGACTTGGGCCAGAAAAGAACAGGAACTTCAAAGATCTACTCTCCACATACAAACAGCACCAGCAAAGGGAGTGAAAGAGGAAAAGGTCTGAAGGATCCACCAGGTCTGGGTGAGGGAGAGGGGAAGGAAGGAGGGACAGGCTGAGGGGTGGGTCTCTTAAGAAAGGAACAGAGATGGGGCAACAGAGATGTCTCTTAGTTTGAAGAGGCTGGAAAGTTCTCAGAGGCCCCTCCCCTCCTCTTCCCTCCTACTCAACCAATGCTAGTGCTAGGGCAGGGGGTGTCCTGTGCCCGCTCCACATTCATGGCTTCATGAATGGAGGTGGGGTTAAATCAATTTCTTGGTCTCCTGTTATCAAGCGGCATGGATCAGAGCCCACAGGTCATGTCTTTGTGTGTGTGTATTTGTGTGAGAGATGCTGTCACATCCTGGCTCCATGACTGCATCAGTTATATATTGCTACCATACTAATGGTAGCTACAACTACCTCTAGATGTAGTGGTTTAAAATAGCAATTATTTTCCATGAGTCTCCTGGTTGGCTGACCGCTCTCACATCTGTGGTCTGCTGGCAGGTTGGCTGGTCTAGAATGATGTCATCTGAGATGTCTTTGCTCAGTACGGTCTCAGCAGCAGCCTGTTAGCCCTGGCTTGTTCTCATGGCAGTGGACAATGATTCAAGAGACAGAACAGAGAAAAGTAGTGCACAGGGGCTCTGGAGACCCAGGATTGGAACTGATAGATCACTTTTTCTACAGTCTATTGGCCACAGTAAGTTACAAGACCATTCTGAATCCGAGGACCAGAAACGTGAAATTTACCTCTTGATGGGAAGAATTACAGAAGTATATTGCAAAGGGCGTGGGTCTAGGGAACAGTGGAGAATTGCTGTCTAACACAATGAAAATGAGTGAGAAATTACTTAAACTTGGGGGCATCAATTTTCTCAATAAGAAAAAAAAAATAGGACCTACACTACAGAGCTATTAAATGTAATCCTGCTGTAGACTTAACGCTTGGCATAACAGTTCAGTTCAGTTTAGTCACTCAGTCGTATCCAACTCTTTGCAACCCCATAGACTGCAGCATGCCAGGCCTCCCTGTCCATCACCAACTCCTGGAGGTTACTCAAACTCATGTCCATTGAGTCGGTGATGCCATCCAACGATCTCATCTTCTGTCATCCTCTTCTCCTCCTGCCCTCAATCTTTCCCAGCATCAGGGTCTTTTCCAATGAATCAGTTCTTCACATCAGGTGGCCAGAATGTTGGAGTTTCAGCTTCAGCATCAGTCCTTCCAATGAATATTCAGGACTGATTTCCTTTAGGATGGACTGGCTGGATCTCATTGCAGTCCAAGAGGCTCTCAAGAGTCTGCTCCAACACCACAGTTCAAAAGCATCTTCGGTGCTCAGCTTTCTTTATAGTCCAACTCTCACATCTAAACATGACTACTGGAAAAACCATAGCTTTGACTAGATGGATGTTTGTTGCCAAAGTAATGTCTCTGCTTTTTAATATGCTGTCTAGGTTGGTCATAACTTTCCTTCCAAGGAATAAGTGTCTTAGTTTCATGGCTGCACTCACCATCTGCAGTGATTTTGGAGCCCCTAGAAATAAAGTCTGTCACTGTCTCCCCATCTGTTTACCATGAAGTGATGGGACCAGATGCCATGATCTTAGTTTTCTGAATGTTGAGTTTTTTTTTTTTTTTTTTTGAATGTTGAGTTTTATGCCAGCTTTTTCACTCTCCTCTTTCACTGTCATCAAGAGGCTCTTTAGTTGTTCTTCACTTTTTGCCATAAGGGTAATATCATCTGCATATCTGAGGTCATTGATATTTCTCCCGGCAATCTTGATTCCAGCTTGTGCTTCATCCAGCCCAGCATTTAGCATGATGTACTCTGCATAGAAGTTAAATAAGCAGGGTGACAATATACCGCTTTGACATACTCCTTTCCCTATTTGGAACCAGTCTGTTGTTCCATGTCCAATTCTAACCGTTGCTTTCTGACCTGAATACAGATTTCTCAAAAGGCAGGTCAGGTGATCTGGTATTCCCATCTCTTTAAGAATTTTCCACAGTTTGTTGTGATCCACACAGTCAAATGATTTGGCATAGTTAATAAGCAGAAATGGATGTTTTTCTGGAACTCTCTGGCTTTTTCGATGATCCAACAGATTTTGGCACAACAGTTAGCTCTCCTCAAATGACAGGGAAGATGATTATGATCAATATGATGACAGGCAGCATAGTAAAGTGCACAGACTGATGTTAGATGTCTGAGTTAAAGTTCCAGCTCTGCAGTTTACTAGCTGTGTAATATTGGGCAAGTTACTTTTCTTCAATTCCCTCATTTATAAAATGTGGATAATATTATCAAATTCATAGGATTGTTATGAGGATTGTTGTTGTTGTCTAGTTGCTCAAGTGAAAGTGAAGTTGCTCAGTTGTGTCTGACTCTTTGCGACCCCATGGACTGTAACCCACCAGGCTTCTCTGTCCATGAGATTTTCCAGGCAAGGATACTGGAGTGGGTTGCCATTTCCTTTTCCAGGGGAACTTCCCAACCAGAGATCGAACCCAAGTCTCCTGCACTGACAGGCAGATTGTTTACCACTGAGCCACCTGGAAAGCATATACTTATTATGTATTATAATATAATATTAGGGATAATATATATTTATTGTGAAGATTATATATCAATATAATATTAACATTACTATATAATATATATTATCCTATATATAAATATATATTTAACACAAAAGCATTAGTGGAAGAACTGAAGGACTATATATATACATATACACACATATTTATGTATATCCTGGATAATATTTTAATTTCCTTGTCATTTGTTTTAGCATATTTTTTAAGTTATTCTCTTAGTGGTATCCTGAGGATTCCAATTAACATCTTAATTTACGCAAAAACCTAGTTTCAAGTAATATAAACCTGATTTCAATAACATACAGAAACTTTGTTCCTGTGTAGATCTGTACCAGCCCCCTTCTTTGAACTATTATTGTCATATAAATTACATCTTTATGCACAAACACTGTGTGTCTGCCAACACAGATTTATAGTTATTGCTTTATGACATTTATAATCATTTGGTTTAGTCACACCCACAAGATATCTGTGATGCCTCTTACATTTATGTGTATAATACCTTTCTTGGTGTTTTTATTTCTATTTATTTCCTGTGGATTATAGTTAGTCTCTAGTATTCTCTCATTTCAGCTTGAAGGATTTCTTCTTTTCTCAAAGGGCAGATTTTCTTCTGATAAATTCTCTCAACATTTGTTTATCTCTCAATGTCTTATTTTCTTCAATGTTTTAGAATTGTTTTGTTAGAATTACTGGTTGACACTCTTTCTTTCAGGCTTTGAATGTCTGTGTTTTCTGCTGAAGAATTAGATAATGAGCCTTTTGAGGATCCCTTATATCTGCTAAATCTCTTGCTTTTGCTGCTCTCAAGATTGTCTTTATTATGATGTATCTGGGAGTAAGATCTCTTTGAGTTGATCTTACTTGCCATTCTTACTTTCTCAGTTGAGTGGCCTAACGTTTTTCATCAAGTTTAGCAAGTTTTTTAACCATTCTTTCTTCCAATATTCTTTCTAGCACTTTCACACCTCTCCTGGAACTCTCGCTATACATACTTTGGTCATCTTGAAGCCGCCCCACAGATTTCTGAGGATCTGCTCATTTTTCTTCATTCTTTTTCTTTCTGTTCCTCAATTGATTTCTCTTCAAGACTGATGATTCTTTGTTTTTTGCCTGCTCAAATCTAGTTAGGCCCTCTCATGGATTTGTCATTCCAGTTATCGTACTTTTCAACTTTGGGATTTCTCTTTGCCTTCTTTTCATAATTTATATCTCTTCACTGATGTCATGTATTTGGTAGGACATTGTTCTCACATTCTCCTTTAATTCATTATACATAGTTTCCTTTAGCTCTTGAACATATTTAAAATACTGATTTAAAGTCTGTCTCATAAGCACAATATCTAGGCTTCCTTAGGTACAGTTTTGAGTGAACTTTTTTCCCCAGATATGAATCATACTTTGCTGTTTATTTGCATGTCTATTTTTATTGAAAGCTGGGAATTTAATATAAAATAATGTGGAAATTCTGCACATCATGTTGCCTCCTCCCCAAGGTTTGTTGTTGTTGCTAATTGTTTGATTTGTTGTTTATGTAGTGACTTTATGAGCTAATTTTGCAAAGTTTGTATTCTTCATTATATGTGGCCACAGAAATCTCAACTCAGCTTAGTCATCAGCTGATGAATGGATAAAGATTGCTTGATGTCTGACACCAATAAATCCCCCAGTTTTTGCCACAGGCTCTGTGTGCACCTTGAGATACATCATCCACACTCAGCCAGGCAGTTTAGACACTGCTTTAGTGTTCACTTCCTGCTTATCCAGAGCCTGAAGGTCAGCCAGAGGTTAGAGCTTAGGCCATCACAGATTTTTTGAGCATGCACATGGCCTTTACACATGTGCATGGCTTTCTGCATCCCCAAGAATGTGTTGAAGACCTTTCAAAGCCATAATGAAGGTCTTCTCCCTCAGTTTTTCCTTTCAAGGATTTTAGCCTATTGTTTGTACTATTCATCACTTCAGGCAGCTGTGATTAAAACATTTGCCAGCTACCCGATTTAGACAGAGGAGCCTGGCAGGCTACAGTCCACAGGGTTACAAGAGTCAGACACGATTTAACAACTAAGCCAGTATATATATATATATATATATATATATATATATATCAATGCTACTCCCTCATTCATCCCCCACCTGCTTCCTCCCCTGTAACTGCTGTATAGTACAGGGAGCTCAGTTTGATGCTCTGTGATGACCTAGAGGGGTAGAATGGGAAGGCAGAAGAGAGGCTTAACAGACACGGCATATGATATTGCTGATTCATGATTTTGTATAGCAGAAACTAATACAACATTATAAAGCAATTACATTGCAATAAAATAAATAAAATATACTAAATTGAGATATAAATTTCCCAGTAAATGGTTTTGACAATGACTCCACATAAAAGCTTTTAGTGATACGTTAGCTTTAGTCACATCAAAATAGAGATAAACCTTTGAATAGAGTCTTCCAGGGAACCGCCAGACAAGTTAAACAATTGTAGTTCTTTCAGAATCAGGCTGTGAAGAACTCCAGTTCTGTTCTGTTCCCTCTGGTACCAAAAATGTGGGCTTTTTTTTTTTTTTAAGTTACTGCTGAGCTAGGAAGCAGGGGATGGGAGTAGGGTAAATTAAAATGCCACGAAGTTTGTTGTCTTTATTGAGATTTAGCTGTTTTCCTTGAATAAATGCTCATGGGGTTGCTGCAAGCTTTTGATTAATTTCCAGTTCTGAAAAAGTCAATTCTGACCATTTTTGCCGGCCTTTATTTTTTTTATGGAGACAAGAATTTTTAAAGCTCCTTTGCCATTTTCTAGGCCTGAATATTTAAGGGCTGATACTATTATTAATCTTTTTTGGCAAAAGAATAATCTTAGTATGGCAGGGCTTCCTAATATGTTTAACAGAGTAAGTAATAGCATGTTCCCTTAACTAACTTATGAATTGATTTAAGAATATCTGACAAATGAATGCCAACAATGGAAGTGATATTATTTTTAAACAGATATTGGTCAGCATGTCAATATTTTTAAGGTCAATATTCATTAACTTATATTAGCCAAACACTGTTATGGTTATAAAGGATGCTAGTCTTTGTCTAAAATATATAATGGGATATGATTTCTTGACAATAAAAATTCTATCATTATTTACACATTTTATAAAGGAGAGGATGGGCTAAGGATGTAGTCTCCATTTAATTTTTTAATTCTTTTTTTTTCCAGGTTTATTGAGATAAAATTGACACATAACATTGTGTAAGATTAAGGTGTATAACATGGTGACTTGATACACTTCAGTTCAGTTCAGTCACTCAGTCGTGTCCAACTCTTTGCAACTCCATGAATCGCAGCATGCCAGGCCTCCCTGTCCATCACCAATTCCCGGAGTTCACTCAGAGCCGCGTCCATCGAGTCAGTGATGCCATCCAGCCACCTCATCCTCAGTCGTCCCCTTCTCCTCCTGCACCCAATCCCTCCCAGCATCAAAGTCTTTTCCAATGAGTCAACTTTTCGCATGAGGTGGCCAAAGTACTGAAGTTTCAGCTTTAGCATCATTCCTTCCAAAGAAATCCCAGGGTTGATCTCCTTCAGAATGGACTGGTTGGATCTCCTTGCAGTCCAAGGGACTCTCAAGAGTCTTCTCCAACACCACAGTTCAAAAGCATCAATTCTTTGGCACTCAGCCTTCTTCACAGTCCAACTCTCACATCCATACATGATTACTGGAAAAACCATAGCCTTGACTAGACGGACCTTAGTCTGCAAAGTAATGTCTCTGCTTTTGAATATGCTATCTAGGTTGGTCATAACTTTTCTTCCAAGGAGTAAGCGTATTTTAATTTCATGGCTGCAGTCACCATCTGCAGTGATTTTGGAGCCCAAAAAACTGAGTCTGACACTGTTTCCACTGTTTCCCCATCTATTTCCCATGGAGTGATGGGACCAGATGCCATGATCTTCATTTTCTGAATGTTGAGCTTCAAGCCAACTTTTTCACTCTTCTCTTTCACTTTCATCAAGAGGCTTTTTAGTTCCTCTTCACTGTCTGCCATAAGGGTGGTGTCATCTGCATATCTGAGGTTATTGATATTTCTCCCAGCAATCTTGATTCCAGCTTGTGTTTCTTCCAGTCCAGCGTTTCTCATGATGTACTCTGCATAGAAGTTAAATAAGCAGGGTGACAATATACAGCCTTGATGTACTCCTTTTCCTATTTGGAACCAGTCTGCTGTTCCACGTCCACTTCTAACTGTTGCTTCCTGGCCTGCATACAGATTTCTCAAGAGGCGGGTCAGGTGGTCTGGTATTCCCATCTCTTTCAGAATTTTCCACAGTTTATTGTGATCCACACAGTCAAAGGCTTTGGCATAGTCAATAAAGCAGAAATAGATGTTTTTCTGGAACTCTCTTGCTTTGTCCATGATCCAGCAGATGTTGGCAATTTGATCTCTGGTTCCTCTGCCTTTTCTAAAACCAGCTTGAACATCAGGAAGTTCATGGTTCATGTATTGCTGAAGCCTGGCTTGGAGAATTTTGAGCATTACTTTACTAGCATGTGAGATGAGTGCAATTGTGTGATAGTTTGAACATTCTTTTGCATTGCCTTTCTTTGGGATTGGAATGAAAACTGACCTTTTCCAGTCCTGTGGCCACTGCTGAGTTTTCCAAATTTGCTGGCATATTGAGTGCAGCACTTTCACAGCATCATCTTTTAGGATTGGAAACAGCTCAACTGGAATTCCATCACCTCCACTAGCTTTGTTCATAGTGATGCTTTCTAAGGCCCACTTGACTTCACATTCCAGGATGTCTGGCTCTAGATGAGTGATCACACCATCATGATTATCTGGGTCATGAAGATCCTTTTTGTACACTTCTGTGTATTGTTGCCACCTCTTCTTAATATCTTCTGCTTCTGTTAGGTCCAGACCACTTCTGTCCTTTATCGAGCCCATCTTTGCATAAAATGTTCCCTTGGTATCTCTAATTTTCTTGAAGAGATCTCTAGTCTTTCCCATTCTGTTGTTTTCCTCTATTTCTTTGCATTGATCACTGAAGAAGGCTTTCTTATCTCTTCTTGCTATTCTCTGGAACTGTGCATTCAGATGCTTATATCTTTCCTTTTCTCCTTGGCTTTTTGCTTCTCTTCTTTTCACAGCTATTTGTAAGGCCTCCCCAGACAGCCATTTTGGTTTTTTGCATTTCTTTTTCATGGGGGTGGTCTTGATCCCTGTCTCCTGTACAATGTCACGAACCTCATTCCATAGTTCATCAGGCACTCTATCAGATCTAGACCCTTAAATCTATTTCTCACTTCCACTCTATAATCATAAGGGATTTGATTGAGGTCATACCTGAATGGTCTAGCGGTTTTCCCTGTTTTCTTCAATTTCAGTCTGAATTTGGTAATAAGGAGTTCATGATCTGAGACACAGTCAGCTCCTGGTCTTGTTTTTGTTCACTGTATAGAGCTTCTCCATCTTTTGCTGCAGAGAATATAATCAATCTGATTTCAGTGTTGACCATCTGGTGATGTCCATGTGTAGACTCTTCTCTTGTGTTGTTGGAAGAGGGTGTTTGCTATGACCAGTGCATTTTCTTGGCAAAACTCTATTAGTCTTTGACCTGCTTCATTCTGTATTCCAAGGCCAAATTTGCCTGTTACTCCAGGTGTTTCTTGACTTCCTACTTTTGCATTCCAGTCCCCTATAATGAAAAGGACATCTTTTGTGGGTGTTACTTCTAAAAGGTCTTGTAGGTCTTCATAAAACCATTCAACTTCAGCTTCTTCAGCATTACTGGTTGGGGCATAGACTTGGATTACTGTGATATTGAATGGTTTGCCTTGGAAACGAACAGAGATCATTCTGTCATTTTTGAGATTGCATCCAAGTACTGCATTTCGGACTCTTCTGTTGACCATGATGGCTACTCCTTTTCTTCTGAGGGATTCTTGCCCACAGTATTAGATATAATGGTCATCTGAGTTAAATTCACCCATTCCAGTCCATTTTAGTTCACTGATTCCTAGAATGTCGACGTTCACTCTTGCCATCTCCTGTTTGACCATTTCCAATTTGCCTTGATTCATGGACCTGACATTCCAGGTTCCTATGCAATATTGCTTTTTACAGCATCGGACCTTGCTTCTATCACCAGTCACATCCACAGCTGGGTATTGTTTTTGCTTTGGCTCCATCCCTTCATTCTTTCTGGAGTTATTTCTCCACTGATCTCCAGTAGCATATTGGCACCTACTGACCTGGGGAGTACCTCTTTCAGTATCCTATCATTTTGCCTTTTCATAGTGTTCATGGGGTTCTCAAGGCAAGAATACTGAAGTGGTTTGCCATTCCCTTCTCCAGTGGACCATAATCTGTCAGACCTCTCCACCATGAGCTGCCCATCTTGGGTTGCCCCACGGGCATGGCTTAGTTTCATTGAGTTAGACAAGGCTGTGGTCCTAGTGTGATTAGATTGACTAGATTTCTGTGAGTATGGTTTCAGTGTGTCTGCCCTCTGATGCCCTCTTGCAACACCTACCATCTTACTTGAATTTCTCTTACCTTGGGCGTGGGGTGTCTCTTCACGGCTGCTCCAGCAAAGCACAGCCGCTGCTCCTTACCTTGGATGAGGGGTATCTCCTACCACCACCTTTCCTGACCTTCAACTTGGGATGGCTCCTCTAGGCCCTCCTGTGCCCGCACAGCCACCACTCCTTGGACGTGGGGTTGGCCTTCCTGGCCACCACCCCTAGCCTTGGGCGTGGGGTTGCTGCTCCAAAAGATTATCACCATACTGTTAGTTCCTTTCTAATTCTTAAAAGAGGTAAAGACACTATCTGGCTGTTAGAATGGCTGTAGCAGAAGAAGGGGCCTGTCACAATCTAGAGTTTAGATATCAGTATTATAGAACAGCCTGAGATGATCAGTCTCTGAAGATTTAATTCATACTACCTAAATTTTCAAAATACTTCATTATAAACCAGAACGTGATTTTTCCTAGTCATAAAAATACATTCTGGACATCCCTGGTGGCACAGTAGATAGGAATCCATTTGTCAATGCAGGAGACATAGGTTTGATCCCAGTTCTGGGAAGATTCCACGTGCTGCAGAGCAACTAAGCCTGTGTTCCACAGCTACTGAACCCACACGCTGCAACTACCGAAGCCCGTGTGCTTAGAGCCTGTGCTCTGCAATAAGACAGGCCACCGGATTGAGAAGCCAGCGCACCAAAACAAAGAGCAGCCCCGCTCACTGCAATTAGAGAAAGGCCGCTCACAGCAACAAAGACCCAGTGCAACCAAAATAAATAAATAAACGAAATTTTTTTAAAAATTCCACAGTAAAAGCTGATATGTAGATTACAACAGTCTTTGTCACTGTACATTATCTTCCAAAAGGTGAACCCAGACCAAAAAATCAAAATTAAAAAAAAGAATGCCAGATAAACATGGCATTCAGTTCAGTTCAGTCGCTCAGTCATGTCCGACTCTTTGCGACCCCATGAACTGCAGCACGCCAGGCCTCCCTGTTCATCACCAACTCCTGGAGTTCACGCAAACTCACGTCCATCGAGTTGAAGATGCCATTCAGCCATCTCATCCTCTGTCATCCCCTTCTCCTCCTGCCCCCAATCCCTCCCAGCATCAGAGTCTTTTCCAATGAGTCAACTCTTTGCATGAGGTGGCCAAAGTACTGGAGTTTCAGCTTCAGCATCATTCCTTCCAAAGAAATCCCAGGGCTGATCTCCTTCAGAATGGACTGGTTGGATCTCCTTTCAGTCCAAGGGACTCTCAAGAGTCTTCTCCAACACCACATTTCAAAAGCATCAATTCTTCGGTGCTCAGCCTTCTTCACAGTCCAACTCTCACATCCATACATGACCACTGGAAAAACCATAGCCTTGACTAGATGGACCTTTGTTGGCAAAGTAATGTCTCTGCTTTTCAATATGCTATCTAGGTTGGTCATAACTTTCCTTCAAAGAAGTAAGCATCTTTTAATTTCATGGTTGCAGTCACCACCTGCAATGATTTTGGGGCCCCTCAAAATAAAGTTTGACACTGTTTCTACTGTTTCCCCATCTATTTCCCATGAAGTGATAGGACCAGATGCCATATGCTTATTTTGTTGCTTAAGTTGGCATAAAACTCAACATTCAGAAAACTAAGATCATGCCATCAGACCCATCACTTCATGGCAAATAGATGGGGAAACAAATTGAAAGACTTTATTTTCTTGGGCTTCAAAATCATTGCAGATGGTGACTGCAGCCATGAAATTAAAAGATGCTTGCTCCTTGGAAGAAAAGCTATGACCAATGTAGACAGCATATTGAAAAGCAGAGACATTACTATACCAACAAAGGTCCATCTAGTCAAGGCTATGATTTTTCCAGTAGTCATGTATGGATGTGAGAGTTGGACTATAAAGAAAGCTGAGTACCGAAGATTGATGCTTTTGAACTGTGGTGTTGGAGCAGACTCTTGAGAGTCCCTTGTACTGGAAGGAGATCCAACCAGTCCATCCTAAGTGAGATCAGTCCTGAATATTCATTGGAAGGACTGATGCTGAAGCTGAAACTCCAATACTTTGGCACCTGATGTGAAGAACTGACTCATTGGAAAAGTCCATGATACTGGCAAAGATTGAGGGCAGGAGGAGAAGGGGACGACAGAGGATGAGATGGTTGTATGGCATCACTGACTCAATGGACATGAGTTTGAAAAAGCTCCAGGAGTTGGTGATGGACAGGGAAGCCTGGCGTGCAGCAGTTGTGGGGTTGCAAAGAGTCAGACACGATTGAGTGACTGAACTG
Source organism: Oryx dammah (assembly GCF_014754425.2). Classification (NCBI taxonomy): domain Eukaryota; kingdom Metazoa; phylum Chordata; class Mammalia; order Artiodactyla; family Bovidae; genus Oryx; species Oryx dammah. The sequence goes on along the minus strand of NW_024070213.1, from coordinate 80,734,432 downwards.
AACTGATGATTATTTTGAAAATGAAAAAAGGAATTATAGATAGCTGGGACTATAGTCATTTTATATAGCTACAGAACCAAAAGGTGGACAGAGCAATAAATGCTTTGTGTTTACTTTTCACTCAGTCGTGTCTGACTCTTTGGGACCCAGTGAACTAGCCTGCCAGGCTCCTCTGTCCATGGGGATTCTCCAGGCAAGAATACTGCCTGGTGTGGGTTGCCATGCCCTCCTCCAGAGGATCTTCCCAACCCAGGGATTGAACCCAGGTCTCCCACATTGCATGTAGATCTTTACCAACTGAACCATCAGGGAAGCCCAATAAATACTTTAGAATGTCTTAAATCTGTCTTAATTATATATCAGGAAAAGTAAAGAAAAACATTGACTATTTTTTCTATTATCTGCCTGTTCCTCTTAGAACCTAGAAAAATTTAGAATTAAAAATATAGTTGGCTAGTTGGCAAAATTCAATGGGTCAAAAATACAGGGTAAAAAACAATTGTTCTTTCTGGTAATGGGGCAGGCCACTGGTTCTCAACCCTGCTCTCATTACATATTGGTTTGCACAATCAGTTGTTGGAGGCAACATGAAAAGTTCACATCAAAGTCTCCACCAAACAGTTTTTTCAAAAATCTGTCTGATTTTTTCTGTTTCTATAAAAGATTAGGGGGAAGCATATTCCAAAGGCAGTTAAGAAAATGCTTCAACTAGATGTCACTACAGGCCATTAAATTCTGCCTTGAGGAAACAGTGAAAAGAGCTTGTACATTGTACATTTTTCTTCTCAGAACTTTAGTCCTGTTCAGCTGCGAGTTGAGGGCAACCCCTCTGTCATTCATTCCCAGAGCTAAGAGTCACACAAACTCAGGCCCCACCATGCAGCACATAACCATTGGGCATGAAACAGTGCGGACTCTTGCTTTGGAATCTTGGATTTACTATACTGCTGCTTTCAAAATAGTTAAGACACAGTCTTAACCTGAGAGAGAAGCCATATCTAATTTTGGCAAGTCTGATATCAATTCCATTTAATGGAATGGAAATATCTACCAAATTATATTGTGAAATTTTCAAAATCAGTGAAATGGGTTACTCATTTAGAATTTTTTTAATAGAGTTTGGACACAGTCCATAACAACTATATACATGCTATTTTATATATATGCTTTTTTTTTCCCCTGGAGGAATAAAGATCAAATTCTAATATTTCAATGCCAGCCAAACTAGAGAAGGCCTATTTAAGCTGAAGACGACACTAGTGTTCTTGGCATTTTTACTCAGAAGATTTTATATTTGTATAATTAGTGTTTTTCTGAAAATAAGTGATTTCCTGACTTTTTTTTCCCCAGCAGCATTGGAGATACTGCTCACCTGATTAGTAATAACATTGGTTTTTATTTAACCAAGCAATGACATTCATTTTTATTTGACCAAGCAATTTTCTTATTTACCTTTCCTCAACAGAATCCACTTTGTTCATGAGAAGAACAGTGGTGGAGGAGTTCCTATTCACTTTTCTGCTATTTGATAGTCATAAATGTATAGGCTTTAGAATTTGAGGAAGTGGGGTGAGCATCCACACTCTGCCCCTTGATTAGCTGTGTGGTTTTTAACAAGTCATTTCTCCTCTCTCTGCCTGCTTTTTCTTTTGTAAATCACAGTTCATAGACTCTTTCTTACAAGACCGTTCTAGATATGGAAGCAGATAATCCAGGGAGAGCATTAAGCACAGTTTCAACAACAAAGAAAACTTCCTGAAACATCAGCCAAGCCACATCAGGCAACTGGCCTGTATATAAAGGAAATGCTGAGTACAGAGTAGATGCTTATGAAATTATTTCTGACTGATAAAGAGGGTAAAGGGAAGGTAACCTGTCACGTGAGAGCTCTCAGAGAACACAGTGGAGGAAGCCAAGTTAACAAAGATTGAGTCTGATGGAACAGATTAGGTACCTTGTGCAATCTTACGGAACTACCTTTTGGCTCTTCCCCTGCGGAGAGATAGGGTCTTAGCTAATAACGCACATCCTTCTCTTTTCTCTGAAAGCCCATTTCCTGAGCAAATGCATGCTTTGGAGAGGTGGTTAGCGAACAACCCAGATCCCAGGTTTAATGGACAATTTCTTTAGGGTGAAATTGAAGGGTAGAGCATCATTTTCTGTCTTTCCTTCTCACGCCTCCCCCACCTCTCAAACAACCCATCTCACAGTCATTAAGGTCCCAATGGTGCAAGAAATCTCAACTGCATACAACATGAGAGCTTGCTACATCTATCCTGTGGGCATCCTCTTTTTTTTTTTTTAATCCTGTTTTTGCTTACTAACCACTTTCATTTTGCAGACAAAGACTCCTTTGCCAAAGGCAGGATAAATAAACTCAGACACATCCTGTCTCTTTGACATCTTTGTTTATCCATAAACTGTCAAAAACACAGATGAAAATCCACTGAAGAGTGGATGAAGTGGTTAGACAAAGGCCAATAGAGACTGTTGCATAGAAGCTTGATGTCAGGGAAGATATTATCTAAAATGATACCAAGCCAGCTTGGTATGATGACATGAACAAAAATTAAAGTTACCAACAAAAGATGACCAACTAACTCAGCTAAGAACAGACTCAAGTGTGTAAAAAAGTAATCATGAAAAAAATCAATGTGAGAAAGCATCTGTATAGTTAGTAGGAAACTGACTGCACTATTGGGATCCCAATAACCATGAGGTAAGTTAGTTGAGAGGTGAGGCAAGGGTGAGGAGAAAGAGAAAGCTGAAGGGTTAAGAGCATAGGCTTACATATGAGAGTGGATTTGAAGCCTGGCTCCTCGTTTACCATTTTATTTCAAGAAATAATTAAATTCTCATTATATTTTCAAACCACATCATTTTCAGTTATAGGCCATAATGTACCTCAGATTATGTGGGTCCCTAGTGAGATTGTTATCAAGTGATTTTACTTATTTTCCTTTCCCACTAGCAAACATTTCTTTTTGCTTAAATGCTTAGTTTATAAAGGTGATTTGAAAAGTGTACTATCTTTGATTCCCAAGAAAACATTTAGGAAAGTCTAAATAATATAGAGGACAATCACCTTCTACTATAGCTCACTCTGCCCATTCTTGAGAGGGGTTAATGAAAGAATTAATGATATCAAGATTATTGAATGAATGAGTAATTGCAGACACCTGGTATTGTGGATATAACCTATGAACATGGCAGACTGTCCCCATGGGAGAGCCATGGGAATATCTATATTCATTTTCTATTGCTGCATAAAAAAATATCACAGACTTAGTAGCTTATAGCAACTCATTTATTATCTCACAATTTTGTATGTCACAAGTCCAGGCACAGAAATCCATGTTTGCTACTGAGGGTCTCACAAGGCTGAAATTTAGGTGTCAGCAGGGGTTATGGTGTTATCTGAAATTTGAAGTACTCTTCCAAGCTAATTCGGGTTTTTGGAAAATTGAGTTTCTTGGTGTTACACAACCAAGGTTCCAGATTTTTCTTGCTGACTGATAGCTGGAAGGTAGCTCTCATCTCCTAGAGGCTATCAGTAAATTATAGCCAATGTGGCTTTCCTACAACATGGTAGCTTACTTCAAGGTCCATAGGAGGATTGCTCAGATTTCTTGTAAGAGCTTACCTTATTAGGTCAGGCCCCCAAAACAGCATCTTATTATTGATACTCAAAGTCAGCAGATGAGGGACCTTAACTGCATCTCAAAACACCTTCAAATTTGCCAATAACATAATAATGGCCACATCATCATGGGAATACCATCAGGGCATAACTGGCTTATGGTGAATGATTGCTAATAGCACACTGTGAACATGACCCTATAAACAAATGAAAACTATAATAGGATTTTATAATTATTTATATAAACACTAAGTTTTATATCCCTTTACAAGTTACAAAGTGCTTGTACATACTCTGCATCATGACTACCTGTCAGAGAGGCACAGTAGATATTAATCCAACACTACAGTTGAAAAAAACAAGGCTCAAAGCAGCTAAGACATTTCCCAAATCCTTACAGAAAACTAGTAGTAGAGTCAGGCTTCAGCACAGGGTCTTTTCACCCTATAGTCCCGTCCTCTGTTTAGCTAATTCTGAGTTTTCAAACTGTGTTTGCTGAGGTTCCGAGGAAATATCTCAGGGATTACTGTAAGAACTCAGAGTGACTCTAAGAAAGTTGGGTTGTGTTGCAACAGTGGTTCGACTATTGTTTGTCCTCTATATTGTGAGTTCTACATAAGCTTTAATAACCACTGCATTTCACCATGCTGCCTTATAAAAGATAAAGAATACTTACAAAAAAAACCAAACACTTTAGTTTAAAAAATGATTTAGATAGCTGTATAGAAAAATCCAAGAGTCTATTCCAGTAAAGTTTTAAGAAACTGTCATTTCTTCCAGCAGCTGTTGAACCTTTTATAAAGAAAGAGAAAACAAACGCATTAAATAATTGATTGGAAATGTACACGTGGGAAAAAATGACAAACCCCACCTCCTTCACATTTTAAATACACATAAAAATGAATACCTTCTTAATGTCTGGTCTCTTATTTTTCTTTTCATGCAGACACTGACTGGCAACAGAGTACATAGTTTCAGTGGAAGTGGGATCAATGTCATTCATCTTCTTATCAACATAATCTTCAATTGTCTTTTCTTCATCTTCAATTTCTTCTTTAATATCTAGCTTTAAGGCAAAAGTTAAAACTTTAAAAGTTTCAAATAAAAGAGAAACAAGCAGGTAAATTCATAAGTGTATTTATAAATAAATATAAATTATAACTAAATTAATATTACTATGCTATAAAATAATACATTTAAATTATTTAATCTACATTATAATAACATTTACTCGTATTTACTATCTGCTGTTGTAACCTTATTAAGAATTGAGGACATCTAGGACAAACTCTATTTATTTACTTACTTATATTAATACATACATACATATCTCCTTCCTAGAAACATTTAGCCATTGCTCTCACATGCCCATTAGCAGCCCTTACTAGGCTTCCAGCACAGTGAGGTCTACTCCTGTGCTGTGCCCCCAATGATGCAGTTTCAACTCTGAATGCAGATCTTCCTCTCTGCACAAGCACACTGCTCTGTAGGTACTCACATTGTTGAATCAAGAGAAAAAGGGAGGAAGAAAAAGGGGGCAAGGCCATGATAAAAAGGTAACAAATATGGAGAGAGGTGGAGAACGAGCATGCTGTAGTGGTTGAACAGTGGTCCCCCAACAGAAATGTCCAAGTCCTGATCCTCAGGACGTGTGACTATAACAGTATTTGGAGAAAAAGGTGTTTGCAGATGTAATTATGCTAAGCAATTTAAGATGAGATCATCCTGGATTACCCAGGTAGGCCTTAAATCCAATTATAAATATCTGTATAAGAAAGAAAGAAACACATACATACACACACACACACACACAGAGGGGAAGACAGTCACGGGGAAGACACTGGAGGGATGTGGCTACCAGTCAAGGAATGTCAACAGCCACTGGAAGATGGAATGGGCAAGGGAAGACTCTCTCCTAAAGTATCCAGAGGGAATGGTGCCTGGACAAAATTTTGATTTCAACTTCTGGTTTCCGGAACTATGACAGAGTAATTCTGTCATTGCAAGTCCTATTTTTGTGGTAGTAATCTTTTTCCCTCTTATATTTTTAATCTATACACTTTCTCTGTATAATACAACCAACATCCAAAGCTTTATGTATGCCTGTACATGAACGGCTCAAAAACTGCAACTCCAGCCCAGGCTTCTTTTCTGACCTCCAATAACCAATGGAACAGAGGATTTATTTCTTTGATAAAGACAAAATTTCACTATGTGCTACAGAGAAGCCTGGTGGGTTACAGTCCATGGGGTTGCAAAGAGTTAGATATGACTTAGCATGCACTCACCCTGTATAAAATATTATGAAATATTATAAAAATATTAACTTTTCATAATAATTGGAGGCTTTATACTTTACTATAAAATATTAGATACCATGTAACATTCAATTGGTAAAGAATCCGCCTGCAATGCAGGAGACCCCTCCAATCCCAAAGAAAGGCAATGCCAATTGCCTTTCAATTGGGAAGATTCACTGGAGAAGCGACAGGCTACCCACTCCTGTATTCTTAGGCTTCCCTTTGGCTCAGCTCGTAAAGAATCTGCTTGCAATGTGGGAGACTTGGGTTCGATCCCTAGGTTGGGACAATCCCCTGGAGAAAGGAAAGGCTGCCCACTCCATTATTCTGGCCTGGAGAATTCCATGGACCATATACGTCACAGGGTTGCAGAGTTGGACATGACTGAGTAACGTTCACTTTCACTTTTCAATATTCATTATACATATCCAAGAACCCATGGCAAGCTTTATAATATATACTTATATAAGGGACATCTGTAGCAACATTATAATACAGAGATATTACACTTATGGTTTTTCTTAAAAATATGGCATGAGCCTTTGAGAAAATATATTATACCTTTTGACTTTCTAATCTTTGTTCTAGGGAAATAATCTGGTATACACATGTCTGAATTTTTCTAATGTCCCATTAGAACACAGAAATTAGAATAAAGTCAGTGTAGGCCTTACAATAGCTGAGAAAAGAAAAGAAGCTAAAGGCAAAGGAGAAAAGGAAAGATATAAGCATCTGAATGCAGAGTTCCAAAGAATAGCAAGGAGAGATAAGAAAGCTTTCCTCGGCGATCGATGCAAAGAAATAGGGGAAAACAGAATGGGAAAGACTAGAGATCTCTTCAAGAAAATCAGAGATAACAAGGGAACACTTCATGCAATGATGGGCTTGATAAAGGACAAAAATGGTATGGAGCTAACAGAAGCAGAAGATATTAAGAAGAGGCGGCAAGAATACACAGAACTATTCAAAAAAGATCTTCACAACCCAGATAACCATGATGGTGTGATCACTTATCTAGAGCCAGACATCTTGGAATGTGAAGTCAAGTGGGCCTTAGGAAGTATCACTATGAACAAAGTTAGTGGAGGTGATGGAATTCCAGTTGAGCTATTTCAAATCCTGAAAGATGATGCTGTGAAAGTGCTGCACTCAACATGCCAGAAAATCTGGAAAAACCAGCCGTTGTCATAGGACTGGAAAAGGTCAGTTTTCATTCCAATCCCAAAGAAAGGCAATGCCAAAGAATGTTCAAAATACTGCACAACTGCACTCATCTCACACACTAGCAAAGTAATGCTCAAAATTCTCTAAGCCAGGCTTCAACAGAACGTGAACCGTGAACTTCCAGATGTTCAAGCTGGATTTAGAAAAGGCAGAGGAACCAGAGATCAAATTGCCAACATCTGCTGGATCACAGAAAAACCAAGAGAGTTCCAGAAAGACATCTATTTTTGCTTTATTGACTACACTAAAGCTTTTGAGCGCCGAACAATTGATGCTTTTGAACTGTGGTGTTGAGAGTCCCTTGGACTGAAAGGAGATCCAACCAGTCCATTCTGAAGGAGATTAGCCCTGGGGTTTCTTTGGAAGGAATGATGCTAAAGCTGAAACTCCAGTACTTTGGCCACCTCATGCAAAGAGTTGACTCATTGGAAAAGACTCTGATGCTGGGAGAGATTGGGGGCAGGAGGAGAAGGGGACAACCGAGGATGAGATGGCTGGATGGCATCACTGACTCGATGGACGTGAGTCTGAGTGAACTCCGGGAGTTGGTGATGGACAGGGAGGCCTGGCGTGCTGCGATTCATGGGGTCGCAAAGAGTCGGACACGACTGAGTGACTGAACTGAACTGAACTGAAGTGAAAGCTTTTGGCACAAAGTGACAAAGAACTAAAGAGCCTCTTGATGAAAGTGAAAGAGGAGAGTGAAAAAGCTGGCTTAAAGCTCAACATTCAGAAAACGAAGATCATGGCATCTGGTCCCATCACTTCATAGCAAATAGATGGGGAAACAGTGGAAATAGTGACAGACTTAATTTTCTTGGGGACCAAAATCACTGCAGATGTTGACTGCAGCCATGAAATTAAAAGATGCTTACTCCTTGGAAGAAAAGCTATGGCCAACCTAAACAGCATATTAAAAAGCAGAGACATTACTTTGCCAAGAAAGGTCCATCTAGTCAAAGCTATGGTTTTTCCAGTAGTCATGTATGGATGTGAGAGTTGGACTAGAAAGAAGGCTTAGTGCCAAAGAATTGATGCTTTTGAACTGTGGTGTTGGAGAAGACTCTTGAGAGTCCCTTGGACTGCAAGGAGATCCAACCAGTCCATCCTAAAGGAAATCAGTCCTGAATATTCACTGGAAGGACTGATGCTGAAGCTTTACCTCCAATATTTTGGCCACCTGATATGAAAAACTGACTCACTGGAAAAGAACCTGATGCTGGGAAAGGTTGAAGGCAGGAGGAGAAGTGGAACGATAGAGGATGAGATGGTTGGATGGCATCACAGACGGGATGGACATGAGTTTGAGTAGGCTCCGGGAGTTGGTGATTGACAGGGAAGCCTGGAGTGCTGCAGTCCATGGGGTGGCAAGGATTTGGAAATGACTGAGCAACCGAACTGAATTGAGGTATTTGAATAATTTTATGAAAAACATATGTGGTAGTATTTATGTAAGTTTTTAATTTTATAGGACCCTGTAAGTTCTTAAAATTTAGTATAAAGGAAAACAAGGCCTGGCATAACTTTACTGTAGTTTTAGCGTTCAGTTAGTCTATTTATATAATTGTCAATGAATCCCTATATAATACACAGGTAAAATTTTCTATAATAACTTTATTAAAAATATTCCATAATAGAAATGGAGAAAGAATTTTATTAGCAATTCTAGTCTGACACAAATTTCTAAGGAAGAATGTTATTTCTCCTCTGAAAATGGTATTAGTAATCACCATGAAAGTAACAAAATAAAAATACACTAGAGGAGATCTCAGAAATCATACAGCTCCATTGTGATTTTAGCTACAAAGAAACTAGAACATAGAATATATCAGTGTCTTTTCCAAGCTTCACAAATATTTCATGGCAGAGCTGAGATTAAAAATAATTGATGCTTTTTCCATATGCCACTATGTAATTGCCAACAGAAAGATTGCCAGTAGAAAATGACATTTCCAGATTCTGAATTTACCCACATAAATTTAGATTATAAACGAAAGAGAAAAGAGCTAGAAAAGTGAAATCTTTCTATTACCAATAACTGAGGTTCACGGTGTTCATCCACAGCTGGAAGTCCGGTTATTATTTCTAGTAAAACCTAAGAAGAAAGTAAAACCCATAAATATAAGACTCAAGACAACATATAAAAACTGGAAGGAACATGGCTCTTGATTATGAAATTGAATGAACCATTTCCATACACTGCATGACTTTTAGGCATGAAAGTGGAAAGAACACAAGCTGTGGTCATTTCTTACCACCCTTTCTTCCCTGACACCTCAGAACTCATCAGTCTCCACACGTAATTCTTTAATACTGGCAACTCACTAAACAATCAGCCCCCTAAATATGTGTTCTGGACATACTCTTTTTCCTGTCTTGCAGAAGATATATCACAAGAATAATTTTCTCTGGCTTTTAGGAGAATACTATTTTCTAAACCTCAGGCATATCCTAGAAACTTGTGCCTTAACTTCACAGTGTTATGACAGTAGACATCCATAAAAGAAACACATACGAGTGTAAAAGATAAAGGATTTTCCAATTCTCCAACCACTCCTGCCCCACTCCTTACACCATCATAAAAGGTTATTATCCAACTGGTAGATCAGAAAATGCCACAACATATTTCCTTCAAAAAATTTCCTCTTTAAAATATGACACTAAAATGCATACTGTAGGACACAATTTATATACTAAGTTTCATGCTAATTCACGTGGCAAAAATATTATTTCTTACAGTAATTTCAGAAATCAATTTAAAAGCCTTACAAATTCAGAGAAGTTTTTATTACTTTCTCATTTAACTAGAGGTTAAAGTGAGCAATTTGTATCTTTACATATGAGAGCTAAGCAACATAGGTGTATTCAAAATATTCTATTTCAATTTCACAAGTAGAGCCAGAACGATTATTGTTACTAATTATATGTATAGTAAAATATAATATATTACAAGTATGTGTACATGCATGCTAGGTTGTTTCAGTCATGTCCAACTCTTTGCGACCCCATGGACTGTAGCCCACCAGGCTCCTCTGTCCATGGGATTCTCCAGGCTAGAACATTGGAGTGGGTTGCCATGCCCTTCTCCAGGGAATCCTCCTGACCCAGGGATCAAACCCATATCTCATACCTCCTGCATTGGTAGGCAGGTTCTTTACCACTAGCACCACCTGGGAAGCCTATTTACATGTATAGAGAAATAAACATATATGAAACTTACCACACCAAAGCTGTAGATGTCAGATTTGGGTGTAATTTCTCCTCGCAAAGCTTCAGGTGCCATATAAGCTGTTGTTCCCACAATTCTGCTAGTCATGACTGTCTGGGCAAACTTCTCAGAAGCCCGTGCAAGCCCAAAGTCAGATATTTTGGCTGTAAAGTCTTCATCTAGTAAGATATTTGCACTGAAAAACAGTTTTTCTTTTTAAACAAATCAAATAGTTCCTTAGGAAGGTATAACACTGTATGTATTTACAGAGTATTTTATAATACACATCATAAAAGGTTGAATCTATGTAAATAAATCTGGATTAAGGATTATAGCTAAAGAAGAATAAAACTGTCTTCCTTTTTGTTTCTGTAAGGAAAATTTGAAAATAAAGTGAAGTAAAACTCTTCACATTAGTGATATTTTTATTATTTCACAAGTAATTTATTATAGGGCAACTTCCCTCAAAGTATGCGAAAGCACCCTTCTTAATTCCTCCCCTAAAATTTCTCAATTCATTTAAAAACAAACTTCCAACCAGAGTATCTCAACTATATCATTTCTTAGGGGGTACTCTTTCTGAAATCTTTTGAAGAGGAAATAATATGGCTAAAAGATCTTAATTCATTTATTTTATGCATTTGCTCATACAATCATACTTTCATTCAACAAAACTTTATTGAAGACCCACAACGTGTTACAGTATTTAAGCTCAGTGCTGGGCATGGGGACAATCTTAGGATCTTGTCTGTGACAAAGATATAGAAATAATTTTTAAAAAGTCCTAATGGTGATGCTGAGAGAACAACTGTGTGTGCAGAAGAACTGCAGAAAACTTCAAGGAGAAGGTGAAAAGTGTGTGTAGTCTTGAAGGATTATTAGAAGTTGAGGTTACTGAGGGAAAGAAAGGCATTTGAGGCAAATGGAACAGAATGGACACAGTGCTCAATTTGAAGTAACTAGTGTCAGTGGAACGTGAGGAGAACTTGAACTTTATCCTGGAAGCAACAGAATGCCCGCTGAATGTTTCTTAGTGAGGAATGATGTTATCAAACTTGATTTTTAGAACTACAACCTGGCAGTATATTAGAGAATAGACAAGAATTGGCACAGACCAATTAAAGGATGACCAGGAAAGTTTGTAAAAAAGCAAATAAGAGATAGTAAAAGTGTAAATAAAGGCTGAGGAGAAAAGGAGGTGCAAATTTTGAGGTACACTCAATAGAACCTTGTAATTTATATGGTATGGGGAATGAGGAAGTCTTTAGCTTAGAAGATGGGATGAATACTGACTTCACTTGATTAGGAAAAAAACACAGAGGGAAGAATTTGGGTTGGAAGAGAAATGAATTTGACTTCTAACATGTTGACTTAGGAACTGCTATGGAACATTGTGGTAGGGTGATTTGGTCTGGAGACACTGAAAATATAGGACTGGAGGCTGACGATATAGATTTGAGTCACCCACATGGAGGTAGCAGTTGAAGTCAACATATCCCTCAGTAAGAATACGCAGGATTAACAGAAGAGACAATGAGGTAGCAATCAATTAGAATACACAGTTAGAATACACCGAGTAAGGGATGGGAGATGGTGTATCTTCTCTTTTCTAAGGCCAATCCCTCTACAGGACTCCTCTCTACATTCTCAGGAACCTTATTCTATAAACTACCTCACTTCTCTCTTCTGTTCTATCACATCCCTCTTCCCACAGGCATAAAAGCACGCTTTGGTCTCTGCCATCTTAAGAAAAAAAAAGTTTGCTGAATGACACATTGATTTCCAGCTATCACCCTTCATGGGCTAAATAAAAGTGTCTCATTAGACTTATTTATACTCATATTTCACTCTCTCCTCAGTTCAGTTCAGTTCAGTCACTCAATCATGGCTGATCTTTGTGACCCCATGAATCGTAGCACACCAGGCCTCCCTGTCCATCACCAACTCCCGGAGTTCACTCAGACTTGTGTCCATCGAGTCGGTGATGCCATTCAGCCATCTCATCCTCGGTTGTCCCCTTCTCCTCCTGCCCCCAATCTCTCCCAGCATCAAAGTCTTTTCCAATGAGTCAACTCTTCACATGAGGTGGCCAAAGTACTGGAGTTTCAGCTTTAGCATCATTCCTGCCAAAGAAATCCCCAGGTTGATCTCCTTTAGAATGGACTGGACTGGACAGACCTTTGTTGGCAAAGTAATGTCTCTGCTTTTGAATATGCTATCTAGGTTGGTCATAACTTTTCTTCCAAGGAGTAAGCGTCTTTTAATTTCATGGTTGCAGTCACCATCTGCAGTGATTTTGGAGCCCAGCAAAATAAAGTCTGACATTGTTTCCACTCTTTCCCCATCTATTTCCCATGAAGTGATGGGACCAGATGCCATGATCTTCATTTTCTGAATGTTGAGCTTTAAGCCAACTTTTTCACTCTCCTCTTTCACCTTCATCAAGAGGCTTTTTAGTTCCTCTTCACGATCTGCCATAGGGTGGTGTCATCTGCATATCTGAGGTTATTGATATTTCTCCCGGCAATCGTGATTCCAGCTTGTGCTTCTTCCAGCACAGCGTTTCTCATGATGTACTCTGCATAGAAGTCAAATAAGCAGGGTGACAATATACAGCCTTGACGTACTCCTTTTCTTATTTGGAACCAGTCTGTTGTTCCATGTCCAGTTCTAACTGTTGCTTCCTGACCTGAATATAGGTTTCTCAAGATGCAGGTCAGGTGGTCTGATATTCCCATCTCTTTCAGCATTTTCCACAGTTTATTGTGATCCACACAGTCAAAGGCTTTGGCATAGTCAATAAAGCAGAACTAGATGGTTTTCTGGAACTCCCTTGCTTTTTTGATGATCCAGAGGATGTTGGCAATTTGATCTCTGGTTCCTCTGCCTTTTCTAAAACCAGCTTGAACATCTGGAAGTTCACGGTTCACGTATTGCTGAAGCCTGGCTTGGAGAATTTTGAGCATTACTTTACTAGCATGTGAGATGAGTGCAATTGTGCAGTAGTTTGACCATTCTTTGGCATTTCCTTCCTTTGGGATTGGAATGAAAACTGATCTTTTCCAGTCCTGTGGCCACTGCTGAGTTTTCCAAATTTGCTGGCATACTGAGTGCAGCACTTTCACAGCATCATCTTTCAGGATTGGAAACAGCTCAATTGGAATTCCATCACCTCCACTAGCTTTGTTCGTAGTGATGCTTTCTAAGGCCCACTTGATTTCATGTTCCAGGATGTCTGGCTCTAGGTGAGTGATCATACCATCGTGATTATCTGGGTCGTGAAGCTCTTTTTTGTACAGTTCTTCTGTGTATTGTTGCCACCTCTTCTTAATATCTTCTGCTTCTGTTAGGTCTACACCATTTCTGTCCTTTATCGAGCCCATCTTTTCATGAAACTACCACCTGAATTCTGACCCAATTACTACATGGAAATAGATTTCCTGAAAGTCACTAATGACCTTCATGGCACTAATCAAATGCTTCATTTAAATGTTTTTTAAAATGGGTCATTTTTCAGTTTTCATTCTGACTTCCAAAAAGCAACTGAAAATTTTGACTAATCCTTCTCAGGCAACTGTCTTTCCTTGTTCTCAGGGATACCACACTCTCCTGGTTTTCAGCTTCATTGCATCCTTTCTTAGATTCCATTTTAGACTCATTTTGTTCTACTTCGCCATTAAGTCTTAAAGTTCCTCAGGGCTAAATCTTGTAACCTTTTCCTAATCTGTATCTTTCTTAAAGTTAAGGTAACTATGTGCTAGCTCTTCAAATCATACATAGTAACACAGAAATTGATATGTTCAGCTCAGACTTCTTTTAGCTCCACCATGTACCTCATGCTGATTAACATCTCTACTCACTTCTGTATCTTAAAGGAACCTTTAACACAACATGTACAAAAGAGAACTCACATTTTCCAATCCCAACCTTGTCCTCTTTCTGTGCTTTCTCTGTAAATGAATCATGCCACAGTCATTCCAGAATGCAGTTCTGGAAGCCATAAATCCTCCTGCCATTCCTGACATGTTCCTCTCCCTGAATGCTACCCACCCACCCTGCAGGCAAGAGTAAGCAAGAATCTGTTCACATTTCTTCATATAAACTGTTATCACCAAATCTTCTGACAGGCTCCAAGCTACCGTTTCTTACAAATGAGTCTCTATACTCAAGCCAAAGTGATCTTCTCAAAACTCAACTATGATGCCACATTCCTCCTTATAATTATTCAATGGCATTTGATTATACTTATGATAAAAGTAGAGCTCTTATATTGGTCTATTAGGTCCTACACAGGGCTTAGCTCTCTTCCTACCTTATAATTTTATCTTCTTTTTCTATCCATCACTCCTTCAATTTCTGCACTTCAGTCATTTATTTTACCTCCTGTAATCTATCATGTTCCCTCTGAACACTGGTCTCAGAAATGTGCTTCCTTATTCCCAGAATACTTTTTCCCCATATTCTATAGCTGTCCTCAAATTGTGCTCATGTCCTGTTCATTCTTTGGATCTCTGCTTAAGTATAATTTTCTCAGGGAACTCTTTTTTATACTAATCCTATAGACTATACACTAAAGTTCTACTATTATTTTGTGATTATCTGATTACTGACAGATGCTACAAATGCTACTTTTGCTAACTATACCATCTACAGTACCTGTCGTATAATGGATGCTCAATTAATATTTGTTAACTAAATAAATACATAACAAGGAAAATAACTGAAATGTACTCATGAAGAATGAAAGTGATTCAAAAAAGAGTGATGATCCAGAAAATAAGAAAATTGACAGAATTCTGACAAGAAGAACAGAATAACATACTGTGGAAAACAAACAAAAAAACACAGGTTACTTAGGATGAGTACTAGAAATAGGTCACTGGGTTTGAAATAAGGGAGATTATAGACGTCCTTAGTGAGACAAGCTTTCATGGCAAGTTAAGAAGTTCATGTCAATAGTGAATAGGAAGAGTGAGAGAAAATTATTCTTTAAAGACCGTTCTCCAAAAGCTTTTTAAAGGCAGCATTTACCTTTTAATATCTCTATGAATATGATGGTTTTCATGTAAATAACTGAGGCCATTAGCTGTACCCTGGGCAATCTTGCATCTCATGTACCAAGAGAGTGGGGGAGTACCATCCTTACGAAGTAAGAAACAAACCAATTAAAAATAAAAGAGGAGAATAAAAAAAATCTATAGAAAATATATAACAGAACATTTCTTCTAAGCAGCTACTGACCATATTATTACATTGCTAACAATTTAGAACTACCACTTTTTAAGTTGTTAAACAAAAAGAGCTAAATAAGATCAAATGGAAGTTAGCATTTCTTATCAAACAATAAAAATATATGAGAGCATCTTCAAAGTCTAGCCTTGACTGATAATTTTACATTTTAGATTATCTGATAGAAAGGGAATTCCAATTGTTTAAATAACTGTATAGTTTTCACAAACTAGGAAAGATATTAATACAGTTTAAAAGATTCTGTCATAGAGAAAATATTAGAATTCCAACACAGAAACAGGAAGCCAAACAACCTAATAAAAAACATCTTACCAAGCAAGCCAGTCTGTCCAGCAATGAACCATTGGGCATGTAAACATACACTAAGCAGAGGTCATCGCCATCACTTGAGAAACCAAGGAGCTCTACTAAGTTTTCATGTTGACACCTGTGGCAAATAATTTTCCATCCAAAATTATTACCATATATACACATATTTCCCTGAAGGTTATGTTATTCAATTTGGAGCTTTAAAAGAACATAGAAAGAAATAATTATATGCTATACATTATTGCAATGTGATACGTATGTTTCTAAATCTTTATATATGTTTAGTATAACTGTTTATAATGTTCTGTAAACAGTTCCCTTTCGGTCAATATTAATCAACATAATTTTGATTTTAAAATTAAAGCTCAATAATTCACATATAATAGTTTGGTTAAGAACTAGGTAGGTGTTTACCATTGTTTCACATAATTTTTAATGACAGCGTAAACAACAGCTCAAGAAGTGTGTTGAAACGTGTATGACAACCCTTTCAAGAACTCTCAAACACATTCAAAGCACTGATTTACAGATATCTGATTTTCAATTACATCTAATTTATACATTTTTGATCTTTAATAGTATCTGGTTATTTATAACCTAATTTGAGTTTCTTTATATACTTGAGAGTAATAAGACTAAATAAAGCTGAAGTATAACAAAACTGCAGGCATCTATGGTACAGTAAGCACAAAGAAATCTGGGCTCAAATTCCTAAGTTTAAAGTACAGCTCTGCCACCTCCTGGAAATGTGACTTTTCACAAGTTAACAGCCTCACTGAGCTTCAGCAACTTTCCCTGGTAAATGTGGGTAATAATGCCTATTATGTAACATAAATGCTGTGAGAATTAAATGAGCAAATACATATGAGAGTCCTCTGGCTTCCCTGGTGGCTCAGTGGTAAAGAACCAGCCTGCCAAGCAGGAGATGCAGGTTCGATCCCTAGGCTGGGAAGATCCCCTGAACTAGCAAACGTCAGCCCACTCCAGTAATTTTTGCCTGGAGAATCCCATGGACAAAGGAGCCTGGTAGGCTACAGTCTATGGGGGTCACAAAAGAGTCAGACAGGACTTAGTGACTAAAGAGCAACAAATATGAGAGCCCAGAATATATTCTATGACGTGCAAATTAAAACAGCAAGTATTCCATTTTCACCAAATTGGCACACTTTAAAAATGAGTAGATAACATTTGCTGAGTTTATACTAACAAGGCATGTGGTACTTGATTTACCTGCTTTGTTTAATTAACCCTTAAAATAACAAAACCAATACAGAATTGTAAAGTAAAATAAAAAATAAAATTAAAAAAAAATCTAAAATAAATAAATAAAAATAAATAAAATAAAACCTGTCTATATAAGGATGGACATTTATTGAAAATAACAGAATCCATGGTATCTTTCAAAGCAAAGATTATAATTTCCCTTTAATTTTTGATTAATTGGATTCCTCTCCAATAAAAAATTGCTATAGGTAAAAAAAAAAAGGAAAAAAAATAATAACTTAATGAAACATTTCATTATTAAAATAATTATCCCATTTTATAAATGAGAAAACAGACAAGAAACTTGGCTGAGGTCATTCTGCTAGTAAGGGCCAGAGGTTGATATTTATTTTAAAAACAGCAATAATATTTAATGGTATTGTGGTAGCAGTTGTGAAATCGCAATAAAGCTGGTAGAAGTATGTGAAGTGAAAGTCACTCAGTCATGTCTGACTCTTTATGACCCCATGGACTGTAGTCCGCCAGGTTGCTCTGTCTATGGGGATTCATTCTCCAGGCAAGAATACTGGAGTGGATTGCCATAGCCTTCTCCAGGAGATCTTCTGGACCCTGGGACTGAACCTGGGTCTCCTGCATTGCAGGCAGATTCTTTATCATCTGAGCCACCAAATTATTATAACAACTACAAAGTCATTTAGACAAATATTCAGAAAGTCTTTAAAAAGTGCATGTATTCAGAACCAGTAAAACTTCTAGGACTATCTCCTGATGAAAAAAGCATATTTGCACTTAAATATTTATGTAAGAGATTTAAAGGTGTTTTAATTTGTAATACTGAAAATTAGAAACAAATATGGAAGGGTAATGGTTAAATAAAACATAATTTGTATATATGCTAGAATATTATGCAATAATTTTAAATGTTTCAACATGGAAAAAATGCCACACACTCATCATGAAGCAAGTACATCAAAATACTAGCAGTGGTTATCTCTGAGTGATATATTCAAGGGATGAATATTTTCCTGTATTTTCCAGATTATCTATTTTGAACAAGTTATTTTTAGGACTGGAGAGTGGAAGTAGGAGCAGAAGGAACAAATCCTGGACAGTCTTTTTATTTTTTTCAGTGTATATTATTTTTACTGAAAAAATTAATTCCAATCTATTCTTTCTTTCTTGAAGTTAAGCAACTAGAATTGGTCATTTATAGCAATGGGTCTAATGAGAATAAATTGGTAAATCCTATTAAGGATATATTTCAAAATCGCAAGTTCTGGAGTCAGACAGATCTGGATTTGAAACCCACATATTTATGTTTAAGTGACCTTGGATAAAGTTATTTAATGTTTCTGTATCTCAGTGGAAAAAACAAAGTGTGTGTATTGCGGGTGGTTACAACAATTGTGGTTATAACAATTGGTTAATGCATTACAGTTTTTGGTCTATGGTATAGAAGGTGAAAAGGAGGAGAGTAAAAAGCCTGGCTTAAAACTCAGCATTAAAAAATGTAAGATTATGGCATCTGGTCCCATCACTTCATGGCAAATAGATGGGGAAACAATGGAAACAGTGACAGACTTCATTTTCTTGGACTCCAAAATCAATGTGGATGGTGACTGCAGCCATGAAATTAAAAGATGCTTGCTTCTTGGAAGGAAAGCTATGATAAACCTAGACAGCATATTAAAAAGCAGAGACATCACTTTGCCAACAAAGGTCTGTATAGTCAAAGCTATGGTTTTTCCAGTAATCGTGTATGGATGTGAGAGTTGAACTATAAAGAAGGCTGAGTGCTGAAGAATTGATGCTTTCAAACTGTGGTGCTGGAGAAGACTCTTGAAAGTCCCTTGAGGGAGATCAAGCAAGGAGATCAAGCCAGTCCATCCTAAAGGAAATTAACCCTGAATATTCATTGGAAGGACTGATGCTGAAGCTGAAGCTCCAATATTTGGCCACCTGATGTGAAGAGCTGACTCACTGGAAAAGACCCTGATCTAGGAAAGATTAGGGGCAAGAGGAGAAGAGGGCAAGAGGTTGAGACAGTTGGATGGCATCATTGATGCAATGCACATGAATTTGAGCAAATTCAGGGAGATAATGAAGGACAGGGAAGCCTGGTATGCTACAGTTCATGGGGTCGCACAGAGTCAGAAATGATTTGGCGACTGAACAACAACATATAGTGAAGTATCAATCACTATAATTATTAGAATAAATTTCCCAATTTGTTTTTCCTTCTCTTTCTGACAATTTTCAAACATACTGAGTCAATGGCTTCTAAACATTCTTGCATATAACACTTCCCTGGTTTATGGTGTTAACATATCAAATGGACTATTTGCCATGTATATATTAATATATAAATATATATTTATACACACATGCATATATATACTATAATTTACCTCTCATAAATTTTGAGAACAGAAAACATGATAATGGAATCATAGTTCCATTATCAACTATCCAGATAGTTGAAATTCCATATAATTTTGCCATGATTTAGAAAAATGACTGCTGTTTAATCTACACACATATGAGTGAGTATATGTAGCCAGAGAATTGTAGAGTTAAAGTTCTGTCAAGTTCGTTAAACTATTTTAGCCTATATTTAAAAATATCACCAGTTCTTAGCATACTCTGGGTAGGAAATAGGTCCTTTCTTGTTCTGCTCTCTTCCATGGTACCATACTGCCAAATTAACTTACTTTGCCATTACTTTTATTTCTTGATCAAATTGTTGTTTCAGTTCTTCAGTACTAATGTCAACCATCTAAAAATACAAAATAATATACAATATAATACCATACAATAACCCAGAGGCTCCTAAAGCTAGAAGGGGTACAAGAGATCATCTGGCAGATCCTGCTTTTTTTAAAAATATATGTAAGTCATCATTCTCCCCATTTTATAAACAACTGAGAACTAGAAATAGTGATTTGCTCAAGGTCTCATGGCTGGTTAAATGGAAGGGAGAAAACCGTATAACTCATATAACTACATATAATTCAGTGATTCATTGTGGGAACAAAATGAAATAATAAGAGACTTTACTGTAAACATTCTGAAAAAAAATTCAGTGTGTTAGAAAACATAAGCAATTTTGAAGGCAAAAAGAAAAACAAGATGTGCAAAAGTATTTGCAACATATATGACAAAGGGCTCTTTATTATAAAAAATGCATTGTATTGATATTTTAGAATATAAGAATAGATTTAAAATATAAGATATTCTAATAGAAATGCAAAGGGTGCAAATGAGAATTTTTTAAATTTTTTATTGCAATATTTTCTAATCTTTATTTTTAAATGAGAAAAGTAAATAAGGAAGATATTTTTATAAAATTTTCTTAGCATCTTAATGTTTTAATATTGATTCTACATGGAGCACTGTGTAGAATTTGGCTTCTCTATTTTATGAATCTCCCCAAATTATGTGTATAATTGTATGTATGTGAATACAACTAAATTCTTGTAGAGACAGTATCTGCAGCTTTCAACAAAGTTTTAAATGTTAAGAATTGCCAATTTAGAATGATGTTTACTGAGAGAAAATACACACTGAAATAATACATTTCCTAAAGATTAACTTAATATTTATTATTCCCTCATAGCTCAGTTGGTAAAGAATCCAGCTGTAATGCAGGAAACCCCAGTTCTATTCCTGGGTCAGGAAGATCTGCTGGAGAAGGGATAGGCTACCCCCTCCAGTCTTCTTGGGCTTCCATTGTGGCTCAACTGGGAAAGAATTTGCCTGTAATGCGGGAGACCTGGGTTTGATCCCTGGGTTGGGAAGATCCCCTGGAGAAGGGAAAGGCTATCCACTCCAGTATTCTGGCCTAGAGAATTCCATGGACTATACAGGCCATGGGGTCACAAGGAGTCGGACACGACTGAGCAACTTTCACTCACTCACATATAGCACACTAGGAAACAACTCTTCCTGTAATTTTTTCTCTTCCAGAAAATATAACTTACTGCTGTAAGCTTCTTCACTGCTACAGTCCTGTTGTTCACGTAGCCTTTATACACAACTCCAAACCCTCCTTCTCCCATTTTGTTACCACCAACAGAAATGGGCCGTTCATCAAAGTTATTTGTGACATCCTTCAATTCAAAAAATGAAAAACTGTGAAAACCTGTAATGTCAATAGAATAAGAAAAAGAGTGCTTCAATAAAAAAGAAATTGGTTTTCATAATTTCAGTATTTTCTCAATTTGGATATTTCATACCTATGCAAACATTTCAACTCTAGTCACTTATTTTCTTTATAAAATGATCCTTTCAAACTATGTAAATATTTACTTCTTTTTTTATCACAGCTTCTGTGGTTGTTCATATGTCCTATTACATCTACTCACCTATAACACTAAAACAATGAAGACGCCGCCTAATAAATCAGGAGGAAAACAAGACCACAGAAGAGCTATTGCCAGAGAAAATAAACAAAAGGAGAGCTTTATTTTAAAGCAGTGATGGTCTCATGACAAACTCACTAGCAGAAAGCAAGGCAAATATTACTTACGTGTATCACTAAATTCTAAGCTTGTATTTTCTGGACTTGAGAAGTCAGGTAGCACATAGTTTTGTTCAAGATTCTCATCAGATATCACAGATGTCCTGTCTTTGCCACAGAGGGGCTTCGGTTTCTGCTGAACTGTTACAGTGACTTTAGAAGGCAGTGTATTAACATTTTTGGGTACAGCATCTAACAAGTGAAATAAGATACAAGTTGTTGTTACATAAGAAAAAGTGTTTGTGAAAAAGTTAAATTAGGAACTCAATTTACTTAACATCATTCCAGTTTCTACCCATTAGCCCCATATTTTCACAGCGCTCATGAGAATTTACCTAGTAAGAATTTGTAAATTTGGATAAGGATGGGGCAAGGCAGTGTTTCCAAAAAATGGCCTATAAGTCACCTGCAGCAGAAGCACTGAAGTACCTGTTTTAACACATTGACCTTGAACTTAATTCAAGAATTCTGATAATGAGGTCTGGAGTAAAGCCTGGGAAGTTACATGTTAATCAAGAACTCCAGGTAATTCTTATGCCCTCTGAAGGGTAAGAACTGCAAGAGCTTTTTGTCATCATTCTAAACTTCCTATTGGCATAAAGCTACCTGACTTTAACTGCATGTTCAGACTGAATCCTGAAGTCTTACCAGTTTCAGGATTTTCTCAGCAGCCAGTCTGCAGCATCTGGGGTGCTTGTTAAAGAGGTGGGGAGAGTTCAAAGAATGAAGAATCTTAAAGGTAAGGTTCATCTACTCTGAGAAAAAAGTAAGAGAAGAAACATTCCTATTTCTGTCACTTGTCTTTCCATCCTAGTCACTGATATCGTAGACACGCTCAGTTTACCTGGTAGCAAAAGACTTGCAGGGGCAAAAAACTCATTTTGGACCAAAATATCCACAAGATCACCAACTGTGCAATTTGTGGTGCCCCAGTCAAACAGTAATTCACACGTGGGGCTTTTTCCAGTTTGCAGTAATGCTTCAAATCTCCTTAAAGCAAGTAACAGAGAAATAAGATTAGTATGTAAGTAGAGTTAACAAGTAAGTAGGTATTATTCCCCTCAATCCCCTTCTTGTCCACAGCACTTCCTATGATTAAAAAAAGAAAGGGGCAGAAAGAGAGTCAGCAAGAATTACAGAGAATAGGAAAGACAGGCAGAAGGAAGAAAAGATGCTGAAGGTGATGATAAGTTGACAGACACTGAGTATTTACAGTGGGCTACAGGATGCAAAACAGGAACTCATATAATTCTCAAAGACACTGTGAATATCATGCTAATGTACTAAAGAGAAAGCATGAGAGGTAAGCAGTCCACAGTCACACAGCCAATAAACTTGTATACAAACTGAGATTCAAACTGATATCTCACTGAACACACAGGTGTACTCTCAACATATGAAGCTATACTAGTTCCCTACATGACTTATTAACACTGTTAGCCATATGATTTTTAATAAAGCAGGCTGCTTAAAGAAATAGAAAATATATACACTTGGAGAATTATTCCTTGGATCTTAACTATATTCCATTTCAACTGAGGGAAAAACAGATCAGTTTTTCATGAAAAATTTCTTTATAAATAGTTGGTGAGAAGTTGCTGTATAATATAGGGAGCCCAGTCTGGCACTCTATTGATGACCTAGAGAGGAGGGATGGGGGAAAGGAAGGGAGGCTCAAGAGGGAGGGGATATATATAATTATGACTGATTTGTGTTATATGGCAGAAACAACACAACATTGTAAAAATTAAAAAAACATAAATAAAAAAGAAAAAAACTATCAACAGTTTTGAAAGCAATATTTAAAAACCTAAACAACTTAGCTCTCTCTGTTTTTTCCTGAAAATCTGTTTATTTCAAAAAATTTCAAACCTACAGAAAAGTTGAAAGGAAAATACCATGAGCTACCATCTAGATTCGCTGAAGGACCAGGTAATGTTTAACTGTGTTTATGCTTTCGCCCTCTCCCTCTTCATCTCTGTGTCTGTGTGCTCACTTTACAGAACTTAGACCAGATGTGTAGTAGAACTCTCACAGTCCAGATTTGTCTGACAAATCTCTCACGATTAAATTCAGATGAAAAACTGCTGGTAAGACCATTACATAGATGACAATGTGTCCTTTCCACTGCATCACATCCGAGGCACATAAAGGCAGTCTGTACCAATAGTGATGACACCAGTTGGATTACTTGGTTAAAGAGGTGTACTGCAGATTTTTTTCTCTGCAAAAGCACCTTTCCTCTTTGCAATTCATAAATCATCTGTGGAATATACTTTGAAATCATGTAGGTATCTTGTTCATCAACACCCTTTTGCCTCGGGGTTTCAGCACTCACTGAGGAGCCCTTCATAATCAATTACTCACTGGTAGTTGTAAATTGGTAAGTTTTTAGTTCTCTCATTCTTTCAATATTTGCTGCCATTATTCTGTAAAGAAGAGTCTTTTCTCCTCATTCTCTCAACTATGCTTTCAGCGTTTTTTTTTTTTTTTCTTTTTTTGGCTGTGCTGTATCACGGGGCTCAGGCTTCTCCAGTTGCAGTAAATGGGCTCTAGAGCACATGAGCTTAGGAGTTGCTGCACACATGCTTGACTACCCCACGCCTGGTATGTGTGATCTTAGTTCCCCGACCAGGGATCAAACCCACATCCCCTGCTTTGGAAGGCAGATTCTTAACCACTGGACCACCACAGAAGTCCCTTCTCCCAAGGTCTTCAAGTGAATATCAACAAACTCTCTATAAGAATGGTTTCTGAGGTTTAAACTTAAGCTTCCTCCAAATAATTTAAGATGCTCATCCTTCACATGAGAAAACACTTCCTGGAAGGACTAATATGAAAACTAAAGTTTCAGATTTTTTTCAGGTTAATGCTGAAAGTCACAAATAAATTTATTTCCCTTTGCTTCCAGAGACATATTTTGACATGAGTTTTGGCTGAAATAACTGACAAAAACAAAATTTGTACTTATATCTCACACTGAATCAAGTAGAGACAAATAGAATGGAATTTTTCTGAAGACAGTGTTGAAAAATCCAGGGTAAGAACTAAGAAGTCGATTTATAGATGTATACATGTACAAGCAACTTTACAACATCAGTTTGAAAAATTCCCCAAATATACCATTTAAGTGAATTAGAGACTCATACATGAATTTAACCATAAAAATTTATTTGCAAGATCACAGTATTGACCTGGCTGATATACTGGAGAATGAAGCAAAAGTCGCAAAAAAAAAAAAAAAAGAGGGGGGATTTATTACCATACCTCCCCTAGAGAGAGATTTATTTTCTGAACTGCAGCATTAGACAGTATTTGTACCTATTAATCATTCTAAATTGTGATGTAAGAATTTAAAAAGAGAAAGATTTTTATGTTACCTTATGTGAAACTGATTGTATCTATCATCACCAGATGGTTTTTTAATAGCGACTGCTAACTTCTTCCATCCTTCTTGAGGATCAATAAAATCAGACAGCTTTCTAATTAGTCCAAGACTGAGGCAGCGCACGTATGTTGATGCTGTTATGGGTTTGTTCATCTTTTATTCCTAAAATATGGAAAATTCTCATTAAAATTTTACAGTAGCTTTAGTGATGACATCTATAAGCTCACACATCACACTTTGGTCTAACATAGGAAATGCTGGCAACTTATTACACTGTAATGAAGGAAAACTCCAAGGTCAAGACATTGATATTTTAGTCTTTCTCCGCCTCTAAATATTAATTAAAAATTACAGGATTATTTTTCTGACATTAATATTTTCTAAGTGAAATTTACAAAAAGGTGGAAAAAATGTACTTTTTCATAAAAATTCATGTAAACATATTCAGGAATCAAATATATTATGAAAAATATTTTTCAATTTAAAATATTTTTCTCAATCTGTATTTCTTTACTAGTAAATATTTATGCAACATTCTTTGGTAGAAGTAAAAAAAAGAAATGTCCTGAAATAATTTGTATAGCATTCAAAGATGGTCTACTCACTACCTTTTTATGTAACATGTTCTTCCTTGACTCTGCTGCAATTTTTGAGTCCATCAGACTTGCCTGATGATAATTCATTCCCTACTAAGGTGAACCCTGTGGTTTGCCACCTAACTACTCTTTAGGCAGAACCTTTATTTGCTCACTCCCCTATTCTTCTGTTACTCCATCCTGGAGAGTTGTAGCTAGGGACCTCACAATTTTTCTTATATACAAGCACTGCTGAATATAGCTGTGGAGAACCCAGTAACTGAGCAGACTGGTGTGAATACAAATTTAGGGGACCCCTTTTCACTGGGCCTTCAACACTGCTGTTTATCCTTTCACTTGCCTTTGCTCATCCCCCTGAGTGACTATTTCACACCTTCAGGTCTCCCCATAATTTATCTGACTTCTGCCTCACTCATTCCCAGCAGGCCAGTGGCCTTTCCTTCTAATTAATCAAAACAAGTAGATTTAAATATTCTCCTATCAATTACTCTCCTGCTCCCTTACATACTTTTATTTTAAAAGGGCAATATAATTAATTTGGGAGTAAAGACTAGATTCATGTGGTATGAAATTGAGATGCTACAAAAGGGTAAGAAGAAAGAAGTCCTCCTATGTCTTAGGCTCTATATTGGCAGTCTCTTCTCTGCGGCCTTCTTTGATCACATCTAGATAGGTCCACCTACTCTCAACCTAATTATCTTTCATCATTGCACGATGTGTTTGTAATCATATATTTATTTGTTTAGCTGCTTATAATGGTCTCCACCATTAGACTATAAGCTCCATGAATTCAGAGGTAATGTTCATTTTATTCACTAATATATAACTAATTACTAGCATACCCCAGAAATTGGTATTCAGTATTACAAATGAATGAATTTCTTGCCCATGCTAGGTGACTTATATATTTCACTTGATCATAACAGTGACTAAGGCAGGGCTGGGATCTCTATTTCATGAAAGTAGTAAGTGAAAGTTAGTTCTTGAACCCATGTCTGACTCCAAATTCATGTCATATATGCCTGTTTCTCTAATTCAATTCATTGTTCATGTCATTCTCTTTTCTAGAAAGACCAGTCATTTCCTTTCATTCATTCATACACTTAATAAAGATATATGTCAGGCTTTGCACTAAGTGACGGGAGCTACAGAGAAGAGAAAATCTTTGTTTTCAAGCTTCTCAGTCTAATGGGGGATACAACCACTTACACTCAGTATAAACGTTACAAGAAGTGTTAGCAGTGTTAATGGGGCCCAGAGGAGAAGCATCAAGGAAGGAAATCTAAAGAGTCTGAAGTCTGAAGACAGATTTGGGTGAGTGGGTAGTTGGAAGGAATGAGGATAAACCCCAAAGGGAATTCCAGGCAGCAGGATTAGCATGGCAAAGGGCGGGTTAGGCTAAGGCCAGGAGTTTGCTATGGCTGGACCTAGGATACGTGTCATTAAGCAGTAAAATATGAAGTGGGAGAGGTAGGCAGGGCCAAGTCATCATGCCCCTCATATACTACAATGGGAGATTTAAACTTCATATGAAAAGGTATAGGGGAGCCACTGCACAATTTAAGGAAAGGTGGTAAGTGATCTTATTTGGTTAACTGGATTCCTCTGGATAAAACTTGAAGGGGTACATATTAAGGAAAGAGATCAGTTTGAAAACTTTACAATAATCTGTAAATCAAAGTCTTAAGAAAGCATTCAGTCAGGGAATGGAGAAGAAACAGCTTCAAAGATCTGGGAAGAAAATCAAGACATTAGAAGAATGGGAGACCGAGGAAAACAAGCTGATTCCTAACTTTTTCGGCTTGGGTAATTACGTAGATGATAGAGGAAATAATGTGTTCAGTTCTGCACGCGTGCTCGCTCAGAAGTTTTCAACTCTACAGACTATAGCCCAGCAGGCTCCTCTGGCCACAGGATTTTTCTGGCAAGAATACTGGAGTGGGTTGCCCCATGTTCAGTTTTGGTCAATGTTAAATGTGAAATATCGACCTCTAGCACCATCTGGGAAGCTGGCACTAAATAGCTAAATATACAGTCTGGAGATTAGGATAGATGTTTTGGTAATGAATCCTCAAGTATGAGCCTTCTCACATATTCCCATATGAATAGTTGGCTGAAGCAACAAGAAATATGGGCCTGCCTATTAGGAATATAAAGAGGAAGGAAGGAATGAAGGGGAAACAAAAAAAGAAACTATAAAAAAAGTATTGATAGGTCATGGAAGCTAAGAAAACCAGGAGGTAGTATACCAGAGATTTCTAGAATGGGGTATAGATTGGTATAAAAGTCCCTGAGAGATCAGATAAATACTGATGGTGTGCTCAATTTGGAAACCAAAAGGCCTTTGGGTGACTTAAGAACAGTTTTGGTGGAGCAATGAGTGCATAGTAGAAATACATTTTCCAAGAAGACTTTGGGTTCCTATGTAGCTCCTCCACAAGCCAATTGTGACTAGCATCAATAACTCAATTTCTCTGGACTTCGGTTTCTTCATCTGAAAACCGGAGATGGTCATATCTAAGAGTTTCTGTATAGATTAAAAGTCAAAAGATGTCTAATTCTATCAATAATAAGTGATCAAAGAAAATATAGTGATGATTATTATAAGGCAGAAGTTATTCTTCTGTCATATTTTAAAAAAGAAATGTGCAGAGTTTTATTTAAGCTCAATTTCACAACAGCAGTGAAAGGCAACCGAAGGAGAGGAAGTGGAAATAAGAAAGTTTGAGAACAGAGCTAAGCTTTTCACGGTGACAGTCATGTTACTAAGCATAGTATCCTTAATATGCTTATAATCTTCCCAAAATACATTATTCACTCCCATGCTTTCTTCAGTAAAGGATTGTAGATAACCATTTACCTAGATCAAAAGTGGTTGTCCGTTTTTGGACAACCCAACACCATCATTATGAACAAAAGTCTGTGATACCTTCTAGACCTAATAGGTTATACAGGGCTGCCCTTCTCAAACTGGGATGTTTGCTAATATGCCATAAATTAAACACAATATATTAATACCATCCTCAAAAATCAATTTAACTTAATGGTAAGTAATTTGAAACATTTTGGATATATTTTTAAAAAAACAAAATATTATTCATTTATGAATATTTACTGAATCTCTATTTTGTGCTGGATATTGATCCAGGTCCCTGGAGATAAAGCATTAGGAAAATAAGAAAAAAAAAAATTAACTGAATTCATGGAGTGAGTGAAGTCACTCAGTTGTGTCCGACTCTTTGTGACCCCATGGACTGTAGGAGACTACCATGCTCCTCTGTCCATGGGATTTTCCAGGCAAGAGTGCTTATATTCTAACAGATGAAGATGGGTAATAAGCATTTACTCTACAGTACACTGTGCTGTGTTAAGTTGCTATAGTCATGTCCGACTCTTTTGTGACCCTATGGACTGTAGCCCACCAGGCTCCTCTGTCCATGGGATATTCCAGGCAAGGATACTGGAGTGGATTGCCACTTCCTTCTCCAGGGGATCTTCCCAACTCAAGGGACGGAACCCGAGTCTCTTATGTCTCCTGCATTAACAGGTGGGTCCTTTACCCCTCGAGCCACTGGGAAGTCTTTATATGATGCCAAATGAAAAGGAAAAAAAAAAAAAATAACTGAGAAAGGGTTTTAATTTTAAATGGAGTACTCAGAGTAGGCCTCAATAAGGTGCCATGGGATTAAAGGTTTAAGGGAATGAGAAAGCTAGCCACTGGGATATCTGTGGTAAAAGTTTCTGGGCAAAAGGAATAGAGAACGTAAGGGTCTGGAATGGGCTCACTGAGGAACCACAAGAAAACAGTAAGACTGGAGAAGAGGGAGCAGGAAAGCAGAGTAGGAGAGAGGGGTAATGGGGCCAGGTCCCCTAAGGTCCTACTTCATTTTCATCTTCTGAGGGAGATGAGAAGACAGGGGAGATTTTGAGAAGCGGACAGACGTGCTCTATACTTAAAAGGACATCGGGGACTGCTGTGGAAAATTATTGTTGTTTAATCGCTGTTTAAATTATTGTTGAATAAAGTATATTAAAATAAGGGCAGAAAAGCAGGAAGAGATCAATTAAGTACATCAACAATCCAGGTGGGAGGTGCTTGTGGCTTACATCAGAGTGGTAGCAAAGAAGGTAGAATTCCTAGGATGATGGATATTTTCTGAGGTAGAAACCTCAGAAATCACACAGAATCCTGTATGCTGCTATGAAGAGTGAGAAGTTGGCACCAAGGTTTCTGGCTTGAACAAGCTTCCTGACCTTTACAATACGATGGAGAAGACTGTGAAAGGACCCTGACCCTCTGTCCCCAAGAGGAGCGCGCTGTGCGCTAGTATCTCGCCTTGAGTTAGGCGGGGATGGGGGTGGAGAAGACGCCCGTGGTTCCGCCTCTCTCCGCCCCCTTCCTGACTTTTACAATAAGATGGAGCAGAATGTGAAAGGAGCATGTTTAGCCTGGAAGTTCAGGATTTCTGTTTGGACAGGGGTAAGCAAACGTCAAATGAACGTTTAGCACGCAAACAAAAGTGAAAAGAAATCTTAACTTTCTGACAGGTCTCTTCAAGGATTACCCCCAGAAAGGGAAAAGGCAAATCTGAATATCCTCTGCTCTCAGCTCTTTAGGCAGAGACGTTTTTGAGGCACTTGTTCAGTTGCTAAGTCCCGTCCTACTCTTTGCGACCCCAAATAGCCCCTCAGGCTCCTCTATCCTCCACTATCTCTGGGAATTTGCTCAAATTTATGTCCAGTGAGTCGGTGATGCTATCCAATCATCTGTTCCTCTGCCACCCCTTCTGCCTTCAGTCTTCCCCAGCATCCCATCCTAAATGGCTAAAATGCTTTCTGAGGTTGCATTTCATCCCTTTGCTCCCTCTCGTTTCCAGGCTGTCGGTACCCTTTCCCCATCTGATAACGTACTGACAATGCCGCTCCACTTTCTAATTTCCTGGAGGCCTGAGAAACTAGCTAATTAGAATCTTGTGGGGGTTCAGAATGCTTTCCACGCGGTCAGCATCTTTGTTGGGTGCTGGTCCTACTTCCTGGTTCTGAGGAAAAGAGATTTCATTTCGTAAACAGGGTTCTCGGAACACATAGCTCGGGAGTTGAGAAACTCGAGGCGGTGTCCGACCACCGAGTGACGCTTCTCTTCGCCCCACGGTCCTCCAATGGAGGACCCACCAATTTTCTAATCCCTAGGGACCCACCCAAGCCTTTATCCTGGAGCAGGCGCTGCCCACGCAACCTACTTCCCCTCTAACTTTCCTCACTTGGGCTGAAGAGAAGTCGATTTTCCTTCCGAGCAGTCCCTCCACAACCCTGAGGCCAGGGCGCAGACCTCGGACACTTCGCGGAGAAGGTGGCGCGCAAGTCCGGAACCCCTTACCTGCCCGGGCGCGCGGCGCAGGGGCGCACAGGGCGCCGTGGGGCTGAGCCAGCGTCGTCAGGACCCAAGTACTCCGAAGGGCCGGGGCGTGCCCAATCCGTCAGGTCCCGCCCCCGCCCCTCTCCGCCCCCTTCCTCTTTGTGCTTCCCCCTCGCCTCTTCACTGAGTGAAAAATTCCCGAGAGGCGTTTCTTTAAGTAGGAGCCTGTCCCTTTAAATACTCTTCGGTCGGAGACTAGCTAGTTTATGGCTTCCGGGCATGCGCACGGCGAGGTGCGGAGGAAACCCTTCAGCTGGACTTGAGGTAGACCGGGCTGAGCTTCTTGGCGCCACGTGGGCTTGTGCAGGGGGCGATGACAGTATTGGCATTGAGACCCTGACCCTCTGTCCCCAAGAGGAGCGCGATGTGAGCTACTGTCGCGCCTTGAGTTAGGCGGGGATGGGGGTGGAGAAGACGCCCGTGGAGCCAATGGCTGTGTCGGGGGTGCTTTTGAAAGTGCCTTAAGTCTGTGCTGCAGGAGTCAGTCCTGCTGGTTGGTGGCAGAAGTAGGAAGTAGGAGTGAATTAGGTGGAGCATTGGCGGTGGAAGGAACAGGAGGAGCTACTGTCCTTTTTTAACATCCTCCTAAACTCTGCCCTTAGCCACAATCCAAATTCCCAAGCCTTGGGTCAGCCAAACTGCCCTCTCCATGTCCGCCCGGCAGGCTTACCGACACATCTGTTGCATGGAAACTCGACTCTGTGTGGGTTCCTTGGCTGCCCTTCAGCACGGTTCCACTCTTACTAAGATGCTTGGTTGTAATTCCCTCATCATTGTATTCTCAAATTGTTCTCCTATGCCACTAGCTTAGAATGTTTTCATATCTTCTTCCTACAGCTGAGCTCTTGATCACATCTTGTTGCTTTTGATCTCCTCTAACTGTTCAACAGATTCATCCTGCCTAGTACTATCAGTCATCTTACTAAAACATCTTTTAGGATTGTGTTATTTTCCTGCTCAGACACCTCCAGTGGCCATCGATTAACCACTCAATGGATTCTAAGCCCCTGACAGGGCATTAAGTGTTTTACCTAGTTCGGCAGTAATCCGGCCATATTTTCCAGAACTGTGCTAGAAAACACTTTCTCCTACTGCTCTGTATCTGGGCTGTTCAGTTTTTTCTTAACACGTTGCATAGTTTGTTTATGCCTTTGCCTCATTTCTATCTCCTGAAGTGTTTTGAAAATGTGGCCACTTCTTGCATTATGCTTTACTGATTATTCTAGGCAAAAGTGACCCCCTCTTTCTTCCTCTTCACTCTTACTGCTCTTATTTTGTACTAGTCATTTTATTTATTCCACAATCAGTATTGATTGTGCACCTACTATGTGCTTGATTCTGTTCTAATTGTGAGATAATCAATGAATAAGGCAAACAGGAGTCTTTCATGGAGCAAACATTCTAGTTGGGGTAGGTATTTAGTAAATAGTGAAGTAAAATGATTAAATAGAAATATGCAGAAAATTAAATAAGATTTTATGAAAAATAGTGACTTGCTGGTTTCTTCCAATTATTGGTCAAGGAAGATCTCTTTAAGGATATTATTGAAGAGAGACTGTTTTAATCATCAGGAACAATTGGCATAAAGGAACTGAAGAAGGCCAGTGTAGCTGGAGTATAGTGGATAATGGGGAAAGGGTACAGGATAAATTAGGAGAACAGAGTTCAGAATCTTAGAAGTCTTTGGAAGCCAGGGTAGGTAATTTGGATTTTATTATAAATGTGATTAGAGGGTTTAAATAGGGTGGTGATATGATTTAATTTTCCTTTTAAAATCATCATTCTGGCTACTATGTGGAAAATTGACTATGGTGGACTAGTAATAGAAGCAGAGATTAGAGCCCTTCATAGTGTATAAGAATTTCTGGAATGAACATATTAAAATAGAGGTGATGAAAGGGCAGTAGGGATAATCAGAGAGCCAGATGCTTAAAGGTGATGCAAGTTTTGGTGATGAAAAAAATCAAAGCTAAGACTGAGACAAAGTGGAAGGTTTGAGGTTGAGATTAAGGAACTGAGGGACTGTGATGTTAAATGAATCATCCATACGGATGGTTGTGGAGGTCAGGCTGGATAGTATATTTGAAGCTAGGTATTAAAGTCATTAGTGAGTGAAGAAGAATTGTCCTGAGACCAGAGAGAGGGTGGCAGCAAATAGTACAGCCTGATGGCCTGAACTTCAAAGGAAATGGGATTTGAAGAGGTAGAGGAAGAAGTGGTTTGGAAGGAGCAGCGGCAAACACGGAAAATATTTACAACCTCCAGGTCCCCAGGTGGGTATGAAAGGAAAAATAGCTGTCACATAGGAGGACTACAGAAGAAGCAGCCCAAGGGAAATAGCCAGGTTTCAGTTCAGGCAAGAAACTGAGGAGTCTGTGCAGGAAATTAAGGAATGAGGAAAAATAAATATATCCTATTTATTTCCTAGGACAGTAGCATATTAGGATATTTCTGTGAGTTCCACATTACAGAAAGGATGGAGTGGAAGTGGTTTTCTAAATTGGTTCAGATGAATAGATACACCATAGAAATGGGATGAAGGTCCAGATGATGTATTACCTGGAGAGCATGATGAACACAAAGAATCGGGCAGTACCAGTCAGTTCCTTGGGCATTTTATCTTTCCTGAAACTCCATTTGGTAGCCATGGGTTGTGCAAAGAGTGAGTGAAGGTTGCTTCAAGAAGCTCTGTAAATGTGTCTTCTCTCTGATGCCAGAGAGAGATGGTTGTACTTTTCTTATGGGTCAGCTGAAAAAGTTTGTATCTGAGCTTTCATGAAGATTTAAGGTCCAAGGTTAACATAAGCCTTCCTTGAAGCCTAATCACATTGCATGTTGGTTTTATTTAATTAATTTTTTTGGCCGTGTGCCTCGGAATCATGCCCAGCAGATCTTAGTTCCCTGACCAGGGATCAAGCCTGCACGCCCTGCATTGAAAGCTTGGAGTCTTAACCACTGGACTACCACGGAAATCCTGCAAATTTTTTTTAGTACTTCATTATATGTCATTGTGGACTGTTTTTTCCTGTCTTCCCCTCAGCCTTTACCCTACCCCTATCCCTCCATATATTAGTATCTAGTCACAGATTCTCTGAAATTAACTGGAAATTTTAGGTTTCAGGGATGGAATTCAGACAACTCATTGTAAAAAACAGTGTATGTTCCAGTCTCTTCTTTGTTGGTCTACCGATGATATTTTAAAAGTGAGCTTGAAACGAACCCATTTTAATCCTGGAATTTTAATAGATGAAAACGTGGAGTGGTGAAGAATCAAGATGCAAATGACCAGACATGCCATCTTGGTATAGGAGAGTCAAAATACACATGATATATAGAAATAAATTAGTAATGTCATTTAATTTCAGTTTAGTTCAGTTCAGTCGCTTAGTCGTGTTCGACTCTTTGCGACCCCATGAATTGCAGCACGCCAGGCCTCCCTGTCCATCACCATCTCCCGGAGTTCACTCATACTCACATCCATCGAGCCCGTGATGCCATCCAGCCATCTCATCCTCGGTAGACCCCTTCTCCTCCTGCCCCCAATCCCTCCCAGCATCAGAGTCTTTTCCTATGAGTCAACTCTTCGCATGAGATGGCCAAAGTACTGGAGTTTCAGCTTTACCATCATTCCTTCCAAAGAAATCCCAGGGTTGATCTCCTTCAGAATGGACTGGTTGGATCTTCTTGCAGTCCGAGGGACTCTCAAGAGTCTTCTCCAACACCACAGTTCAAAAGCATCAATTCTTCAGCACTCATCCTTCTTCACAGTCCAACTCTCACATCCATACATGACCACAGGAAAAAACCATAGCCTTGACTAGACGGACCTTAGTCGGCAAAGTAATGTCTCTGCTTTTGAATATACTATCTAGGTTGGTCATAACTTTTCTTCCAAGGAGTAAGCATCTTTTAATTTCATGGCTGAAATCACCATCTGCAGTGATTTTGGAGCCCAAAAAAATAAAGTCAGCCACTGTTTCTACTGTTTCCCCATCTATTTCCCATGAAGTGATGGGACCAGATGCCATGATCTTCATTTTCTGAATGTTGAGCTTTAAGCCAACTTTTTCACTCTCCTCTTTCACTTTCATCAAGAGGCTTTTTAGCTCTTCTTCACTTTCTGCCATAAGGGTGGTGTCATCTGCATATCTGATGTGATTGATATTTCTCCCGGCAATCTTGATTCCACTTGTGTTTCTTCCAACCCAGCGTTTCTCATGATGTACTTTGCATATAAGTTAAATAAGCAGGGTGACAATATACAGCCTTGACGTACTCCTTTTTTCCTATTTGGAACCAGTCTATTGTTCCATGTCCAGTTCTAACTGTTGCTTCCTGACCAGCATACAGATTTCTCAAGAGGCAGGTTAGGTGGTCTGGTATTCCCATCTCTTTCAGAATTTTCCAGTTTATTGTGATCCACATAGTCAAAGGCTTTGGCATAGTCAATAAAGCAGAACTAGATGTTTTTCTGGAACACTCTTGCTTTTTCCATGATCCAGCGGATGTTGGCAATTTGATCTCTGATTCTTCTGCCTTTTCTAAAACCAGCTTGAACATCAGGGAGTTCATGGTTCACGTATTGCTGAAACCTGGCTTGGAGAATTTTGAGCATTACTTTACTAGCATGTGAGATGAGTGCAACTGTGCGGTAGTTTGAGCATTCTTTTGCATTGCCTTTCTTTGGGATTGGAATGAAAACTGACCTTTTCCAGTCCTGTGGCCACTGCTGAGTTTTCCAAATTTGCTGGCATATTGAGTGCAGCACTTTCACAGCATCATCTTTTAGGATTTGAAACAGCTCAACTGGAATTCCATCACCTCCACTAGCTTTGTTCATAGTGATGCTTTCCAAGGCCCACTTGACTTCACATTCCAAGATGTCTGGCTCTAGATTAGTGATCACATCATCATGATTATCTGGGTCATGAAGATCTTTTTTGTACAGTTCTTCTGTGTATTCTTGCCACCTCTTCTTAATATCTTCTGCTTCTGTTAGGTCCAGACCATTTCTGTCCTTTATCAAGCCCATCTTTGCATGAAATGTTCCCTTGGTATCTCTAATTTTCTGGAAGAGATCTCTAGTCTTTCCCATTCTGTTGTTTTCCTCTATTTCTTTGCATTGATCGCTGAAGAAGGCTTTCTTATCTCTCCTTGCTATTCTTTGGAACTCTGCATTCAGATGCTTATATCTTTGCTTTTCCCCCTCTCTTCTTTTCACAGCTATTTGTAAGGCCTCCCCAGACAGCCATTTTGCTTTTTTGCATTTCTTTTCCATGGGGATGGTCTTGATCCCTGTCTCCTGTACAGTGTCACGAACCTCATTCCGTAGTTCATCAGGCACTCTATCTATCAGATAGAGTTAGACAAGGCTGTGGTCCTAGTGTGATTAGATTGACTAGTTTTCTGTGAGTATGGTTTCAGTGTGTCTGCCCTCTGATGCCCTCTTGTAACACCTACCATCTTACTTGGGTTTCTCTTACCTTGGGTGTGGGGTTTCTCTTCATGGCTGCTCCAGCAAAGCACAGCCACTGCTCCTTACCTTGGATGAGGGTTATCTCCTCACTGCCAGCATTCCTGACCTTCAACGTGGGATAGCTCCTCTAGGCCCTCCTGTGCCTGCGCAGCCACCACTCCTTGGGTAGCTCCTCCCAGCCGCCGGCCCTGTCATTTAAGGGGACTCAGAATTGGAAGGGAGAGAGAGAAGCAGAATTAAATAAATCCTGCAGACCTATTTCTTTTTTAGATTTTTTTTTCCAGATTTTTTTTTTCTTCCTGGTAATTGATCACC
Organism: Oryx dammah; assembly: GCF_014754425.2. NCBI lineage: Eukaryota > Metazoa > Chordata > Mammalia > Artiodactyla > Bovidae > Oryx > Oryx dammah. Next base: position 80,697,567 of record NW_024070213.1, on the reverse strand, counting down.
TCTGTTTCTTTTGTAGGCATTGTTCAAGAATGGAAGAGGATACAGATTTCAGAATCAGATTTAGTTCTTTGTGTTTCATAACTGATCATGTTGGTTTTTGTGGCACCATAAAAAGTTCACCAAGTGACTTCATTGTTATTGAGATTGATGAACAGGGAGAGTTAGTTAATAAAGCAAGTGACAAACCTGTTTACAAGGTTACTAAAGTACTACCTGAGCCAAATAATTTGGCTAAAAAAGCAAAACTAGATCTTCAGACTTTATGTTTTGAAGAGGCAAGCAATCAAGAAGTCAGTACTTTGGCTGGTAGCTCCAGTGATGACCACAATGTTGTGCCTTGTTCAGAAAAGGAAGATACTATCAAAGATAGAACTTACAAAGGTGAAGAAGAAAATGTTGACGTATTAGGCTCCTTGTTAGATGAGAAAACTAATGAATTACTGAATCAGTTTGCCTGTGATATAAAAGAGAAGTGGGACTCCAAAACTGAGCTAACTGGACCATCTCCTGAATTCTCATTAGGCAGAGTCCTTGATAAGAACCAGAGGGCTACCTTGCATAGTGCTATTAGGCAGAAATTTCCTTTTTTAATAACCGTAGGAAAAAACAGTGAAATTGTTGTAAGACCAAATCTTGAGTATAAAGAACTTTGTCACTTGGTATCTGAAGAGGAAGCATTTGACTTTTTTAAATATTTGGATGCAAAGAAAGAAAATTCCAAATTTACGTTTAAACCTGATACGAACAAAGAACACAGAAAAGCTGTCCACCATTTTGTCAACAAGAAGTTTGGAAATCTTGTGGAGACCAAATCCTTTCCTGAACTGAATGACAGTGCTGATAATCCAAATGTGGTGATAACTGTAAGATTTCGGGTCAAAGCACACAAGCACCGGAAGAGGTCTCTTCTTGAATGCCAGGGAAGAAAAGATACATACACAGGTAACAAGATATCATTACCATTTTCTTAGGTAAACTTAGATAAAATTGTGTGAAATCTGTGTAATTTCAAATGAATTAAATAGACATGTCCAGAGGGATATTGAAAACAATATATGGGTCCTTTTTTAAATGGAAGATAAGCCTTTCACAATATACTAGTTGTAAAATATTAACCTTATTGATGAAAGTGTGATTAACACATGTTTATAGTTAATGTAGTCACAAATGTATAAAGTTAAAGAATTAATAAATCTCACGGGGGTGAATCTTGATTTCATATTTTGAAAATTATCTTAAATATTTGGAGAGATGTAAAATATGTTTGCTGTACTTAGGGAAGTGAAGAGAATACCTTGTAGTCTGGAACAGCTGGACTTCATAGCCTATGGAAAGAATCCTGCAGATTTACAAGGAATTCCTTCGTTTGACACTGTCCCATCTTTTAAAGAAGAGTTTCTCGAAATTTTGCATTCATATAATCATCAAAAGGGCTTGTTGAGAGAGATTTCTGAGCCCTGTTATCAGTTTCTGATTTTTACTCTATGTAATACACTTTCTTGGTCTGTTTTTCACACTTTGCAGTTCCTAGCCAGGCTGTTCCTATACTTGTAAGATATTTTAGTGATGTCTGTCCAGTTCCATAGATTTGGTATATTTAAAATACTATTTTTTTTTTCACACTATTACTAACTGATACTCAAAGTTTTGGCTCCAGGACTAGGATAGTTCTTGTAAATTATTATGGATCTCAAACAGGTTTTGCTTATGTTGTAATTATGTTTAACTTATTGGCAATTTAAAATGAATTGTTAGAAATATGAATTTATGTTTATTGATGGTGGTGGTCAAAAGGTACACACTCCCAGTTATAAAATAAACAAGTTCTGGAATATTGTGCACAGACAGCATGATTGTTGTTGTTTTGTCACCAAGTCGTTTCCAACTCTTTGCCATCCCTCTGGTTGTGGCCTAAGTCGTGTCCTACTCTTTGGGACCCCATGGGCTATATGGTCTGCCAGACTCCTCTGTCCATGGGATTTCCCAGGCAGGAATACCAGAGTGGGTTGCCATTTCCTTCCTCGGGATCTTCCTGACCCAGGGATCAAACCTATGGATTCTTTACCACTGAGCCATCAGGAAGCCTGTACAGCATAGTGACTATAGTCAATGATATTGTATTATATATTTGAAAGTTGCTAAGAAAAAATTTTTTTAAGTTGTCATCACAAGAAAAAAATTGTAATTATGTGTGGTGATAAATGTTGACTTATTGTGGTGGTCATTTTCCAATATGTTCAAATACCAAATCAATATTGCAAATTTTTAAAACTTTTCATAAATAATATACACCCTGCATATTTTTGAAACTTGCTGTTTCCATGTTTTTAGAGATTCTTTATAGAGAGATACAAAGAACATACAGATCTTTCTTTTTTCTTTTAAACATGATTTCTAAAGAATAGATATTATAAGCTTCTGTTTAGCTATTTCATTTATTCAGAGATAGATAGATTTCACATCCTTCTGCTTCCTGAGTCAGGCTTATGTTAAATGTTCATTTTTCTTAGAGTGCTCTTCAGAGAGACTCTTGTAGCTCCTGATGATGGTTACAGGAGTTGTACAAAACAGAAATTATTCTGCAGAATACTTTGAATTTCCTTTCCATGATCTGAGGGAAGAGGACAGTACTTTGAAGTGTCATATGTTTATGTTGAACTGAGGACTGAGATATTTTCTTACTGTCAATGTTGGTAGGTTATATAGGCCAACAAGTTGGCAGGGGTGGGGGTAGTGCTTGGTGGTACTTGTTACGGGGCTTGTTCCTCCTTCCACTTTTGCGATCTCATTCTCACCTTCTCATCTAATAGACATTTGAAGGCTCTACCATGAGGCAACAAGCTCTGTTTTATTTACCGATTTCCTGGCCTGGAACTCCCAGTCTACCGGGCACACAAACTTAAATAGATAAATTATGGCATGGTGTTCAGTGTCATGATGTAGATAATGACAGCTTGTGAAGACATGTAGGTTTAAGTAATCAATTCCTTGTAACGTTCGTTTTTTCATCTAGTCAACAAATATTTGAATACTTACTGTGTTAGTCTGAGGGTATAATGGTCAATGAAACAAACATGATCCTTACTTTGGGAGCATTCAGCCTCCAGAACCTGGAAGGAATTTGAGGGAAAACTGCTGTGGCCCTTGGATCTTGAAGCATGAAAAAAAGTGTGGCAAATAATAAGTGGAGAGAGCATGTGTTTTAGACAGAGGACCTCAATGCACACAAGTCCACAACAGTGAAAGGCTTTAGTTCATCCAAGGATTGTGACAAGTTCTCTGGGTTACAATTATAGGATATATAAGATAGCCCAAGTGCAGACTGGAGGGGTGGATTAGGGCCAATATGAATGCCTAATCAGGGAATGTGGATTTTTTTTTTTTTTCTGTAAGCCTCCTGTGAACCAACTAGCATTTTAAAAATGAGAGCTGAAATCTGTGAGGTTTGTATTTTACTGATTGTATTTTGATTAAAAAATACTCATCTAAATTAATGATTTGATTCACTATAATGATCTGTCAGTTTGCTAAGAATGTAAATGATGTATTTAGCTGCCTTTTTTTGTAATTGAGGATTTTTTGTTTGTTTCAGCTTTTACCCTACGAAAAGAAAATCTAGAAATGTTTGAAGCAGTTGGTTTTTTAGCTGTCAAACTTGGTGTGATTCCTTCGGATTTTAGTTATGCAGGACTTAAAGACAAGAAAGCCATCACTTATCAAGCGATGGTGGTTAGAAAAGTGACACCAGAGAGGTAATAAGATGTTTAAAGGATAGAACTTTATTTTCTTATTGCATCAAATAAATACTAGATTAAAAACTGAGAATAATACTGGGAGCATATTAACCTCACTATCAATAGTAATTATAGGCTTACTGAGCAGCATATTCTGCATTAATAGTATAATTATCTTCTAAATAGACTTATTATTGTAAAAATAATACATGTTTATTGTAGAAGATTTAGAAAAATATAAAAGAATATAAAAGAATATTAAATGTCACTAAAATTTCTCTTACATAGAAATAACCACAAAAACAGTTTGGTCTGTTTCAGACATTTTTCAGAGACTAAGATATTTGCAGATGCTACAGAGGCCTTTTTTATATATGTGAAAATCATACTATATATGTAATTTGTATTTTACTTAATAAAAGTAAAATAGTATTTTTAATGAAAATTTATGTCATGAAATATTTCAAAGTCATGTTTATTATATGGACTAATTTGTTTAACTTTCCCTTGTTTTGGGATATAGAAATTTGTTCCAATTTTTCACTGTAAATACTACTGTGATTAACTTTATTACACTTAAATCTGTGCCTTATGGATGCTTTCCTTAAGATAAAGTTAAAAAAAGTTGAATCATTGGACTAAAATTCTGCCTAACTTGACGTATTAAAAATATATTAATCTTTAGTCATCAGATATTTAAGTACTATTTTCTGTTAAATATTTTTAAGTTCTTATATGAGGGACAGAAAAATGTTTATGATTTTGTCTTTGTGGTCAAAAAGTGCACTATGCTAAGAAGGAATGACTTTAGATGTTGAAAGGTATTTAGATGTTAAATGTTTTTTAACCACCAAAAACGAAATCTTTTATTAGTTTCTAGGAGAAAAGAGTAGTTTGATTTGGCTTATGGGTATGGAATTTTAATTTAACCAATAGTAAGATTTTAGCAGATGCAGAAAATCTGAAGATATTTTGGAGGGCCTGTAAGTAAAACAGTCTGCCTGATAAAGCAGGTGGTTCCTTTAAGGACTACAGAAAATATAGATGTAAAGAAAAATTTACATCAGTTCTTACAGGATCTTAGAAGTTAGGATAAGACAATTGGGATCTAATATTGGTGAAGAACTGAAAATTTTAGTAAATAAGTGTTCAGAGCAGAACTTTAGGAAAGTCCTCTGGCGCTGGTGGCTTTTTGGTAACGGAGAAAAACTGAGAAGGAAAGGAGCAAAGTCTAAGGACAGAAGAGCGAAGAACAGTTAAGAGGTTCTATCACTTGAACTGAGGAGAAGTCAGAAGCCTACATAGAGTGATAGCATTAGGAATATGTGTTCCAGAGTTTAGAATAACTCTGTTAATATAATCCTATGATAAAGGGTTTTTAGTGCACATCTGTTGAAATAAATTAAAGATGTGTTTTTGAAATAATCCCTCCAGTTTTTCAGTATTCCAGTATAAGTGGTTGTCTGCCATCTGTCATTTAAACTTTACTTTAAATTAATTTTTGACATTTTTAATATTTTAAACATTAATAATTTTTAACACTAAACACAAACTATTTTTTAAATGTAAGAGTTAACTGAATCCAAATGATAAATGATTTATCATTTATAGGTTGAAAAATATTGCAAAAGAAGTTGAAAAGAAAAGAATGAATGTGTTTAACATTCGGCCTGTAGAGGATTCCCTTAGACTTGGTCAGCTCAAAGGAAATCACTTTGATATTGTCATCAGAAATTTAAAAAATCAAATAAATGATTCTGCAAACCTGAGAGAGAGAATTTTGGAGGCAATAGAAAATGTTAAGGTAAGAAAACTGCACTGTAGAGTATTTTGGGAAAATCTTCATTTACATTGAGATATGAAGGGAAATATTTTATTTTGTACATTTTCTTTTTATGTGCAGTATAATTATTTTTAAAAATGATAATTGGGTCCATTTTACTTATTTTTTATTTTTTCTTCTTAGTATATATCTTTGTATTGAAAAAAACACAACGTTAGTGTAATTTAAAAAATTGTATAGACTCCCCCAGTTGGAAGGGTAAAACCTATCTGTTTAAAAGGACAGTTTTTTTTTTTTTAGCGTCTGCCATTTAGAGTAATATTACAGGCAAAGAGATTAATTTGGGGGGAGACTTTGTTCAGCGTTTCTTTTCAGAAATCTTTGGTAAATAGTTTTTATATTACTTTTCAGAATGTTTTTTCTTTTCAATCTAATTTTGAATTTTGTATCAATGTATGCAAATGGGAAATCATATACATTTTGTTATTCTTACAGTAAAAAAATTACTTACTGTAAGTTTTAAAATGATATTTGCTGGGCATCTAAATGTGTACATATAGCCATAGCCTTCAATCTGATCATATAGACTGTGGGTCAGCAAACTTTTCTCTGTGAAGGGCCAGAAAAGAAATGTTTGTGTTTTGTAGACATATGGTCTCTGTTGCAGCTACTCTAGTGCTATTGTGTGGGTGCATCCATGAACCATACATAAATGAATGAACATGGCTGTATTCCAATAAAACTTTATATACAAAAGCAGTGGTTACAGGGCCAGATTTGACTTGTGGGGCAGTTAAATAGCTTGCCAACCCCTGATCTGGACCAGAAATTCTCAACCTAGGGTGTTTTAAAAAAATTTCAATAATCTGTTTTTTCTCCCAGACCGATTGAATAAGAACATTTGGGGATGTAGCTTAGGCATTAGCATTTAAAAAAATCTCCCTAAGTGATTCTACTCCACAACTAACATTGAGAAACACTGCTGCAAGTTTCTGACCACAAAGACCTTTTCATACAATTTTATGCCTCTACAACAGGAAAACAAACAGAAACCAGATTTTAATCACTATTATACCCTAACAGTCAGGAAAATATCTTCACTAAAGATATTTAAAATCCTCATATGGTTATTTTTTCCTTTTCTCTAGACCTACCTAGGACTATATATTTTTTTTCTTTCCCCCCTGTTAAACTATTACAAAGATAATCTCTTAGAAAAGGGAGTGGGGCTTTCTGAACTCTGATGTTATTTATTGCCCATCTTTCATTTGGTACCTATTTATATATATTTTAAAATCTCTGTAGGAATAATCTTAGATTTAGCCAACTTTCCTTTAGTTCTTATGATGAGGGGAAGTGAGCTGAGAAGTCCTGAAAATAAGAAATCTTTGGAGTTTTGTTTTAAAGGGTTATAACTCAGATTGCTATAAACATTTTATTGTAATCAACCCTGAATAACTTGGCAGGGGTACTTAAAACTCTCCTGGTGTTTTTAGGATATTGTCTAATGTTATTTTTCCAAATTTGAAATAGTTAAAAGTATTTAACTGAGAGACTTAATACAGGGGGTACTTATTCTATCTGCAGTTGATCTTTGTGGCATGAGATCAGGAAGGATGCAGTTCCTTGTGTAGCATGCTGACTACAGATTATCTTTTATTTGCATCTGTTATTGAACAGTCCTGGAACTGGTGCTCGATAATCATCACTGAATGAATATATTAATATATTCCCCCCATAGAGTGAGTGTAGAGAGCTCTTCTGTTTTTCAGGAAACCATATGGGCCTGTTGTTTGCTTTGTTAGGACATGTTTAACCACCAACCAGTATCCTCAATGGTTGCAGTAGTAAATATCAATTTTCTGTTTCCTACTGAAGTGATGCTGTGCCATTGTCTTGGCTCAGACTTTCAGAAACTGAGATAATCGAAAAAGCAACCATTATATACAAAAAAGCCAGGACTTGCTGGGTTTGAAAATAAATCTGCTTCGTATTTCAAGCATCTGCAGACAGCCGAATCCTTGAGATCAGGAGGAGCTTCAGGGATCAGAGCAGATGCAGTACTAGGTAACCAGTTTATCCCAGTTTCCCCAGAGCTTTCCTGATTTTAGCACCAAGAATCCCACATGCCAGAAAACTCCTCAGTAATGGGAATGAAAAGCTCACATATTTTTAAAGCTTTTTTACTTATTTTCTGATTTTCAATCATTTATTCTTTTCCTTTGTATTCTTTAACCATATAGTGTTTCTCAGCCCACTTGGTATCCATCTGTGTATTGCCAAATTACAGGATTCTTTTGTTACAATAAAGACAAAGAGAAAGACTTGGTTACATATTTTGACACAATAATTGTATTTATTTATCTTAGTTTGAGACTGTAACAAAGAACCATAGGCAAGGTGATTTTTAAACAAGAGAAAATTACTTATAGTTCTGGAGGATAGAAGCCTGAGATCAGGATACCTGCCTGGTTTTATTGTATTCACATGTGGTGGAAGGAGAGTCGGCTAGCTCCACCCCCTTTTCTTATAAGAGTTCTTATCCTATTCATGAAGCCACTATGCTCATGATCTAATTATCTCTTCAAGGCCTTATCTCCAGATACCATCCCACTGGAGGTTAGGGTTTCAACATGTGATTTTTGGGAGGACACAGACATGAGTCTATAGTAATATATTTTTAATTAACTGATTTTTTTGTGTGTTTATAGAATAAAGGGTTTGTGAATTACTATGGACCACAGAGATTTGGGATGGGAAGGAAAGTTCACACAGACCAAATTGGATTGGCTTTGCTGAAGAGTGAAATGGTATGGATTCTAAAAAGATATGATCTTACCTGTTTTGTCAGATGTACTTATTACATAAGCCAGCTCATTGCTTTCTTAACCCAACATATAGATGCATGTATACCCCCATATATATGTACTGTACATCATGTTTATTGAACAGCCACTATATTCATATCACTTTACAGCAAAACAGATGCTGAATAATAATTGTTTGAATGAATGAATAGTATAAAAGAAGAATGAGTTGGAGGCTAGATTGAATGCCCTGTTTTAAGATCCTTTCCTACTCTAAGATGCATACTTAGAAATAAGTTGTAGTACTGGAAACAGTGATAAAATACAGGAACTAGTAGATATGTTTTTTTTTTTTAAGGAGCATCTTTTAATCTGTTTATGTTTTAAAAGAAAATGTTAAAGTTGGGAATTTTTAAAACTTTTATTTACATTTATTTTTTTAAAAATTATTTTTAAGACCAAAGACAAAGAGTTCTGAAACTTGAGAACACAAATGAAATTAGTGGCTTGCCACTTTCCTATGTTTATTCTCTCCCCCTTTTTTATTGTGTGTGTTGGAAAAGCCTGAGTTTTCTGTCACCACTTAATACAGTGTACTTACTTCTATGATAGAGGCAAAAAATGACAGAAGAAGATGTATGGAAGTTGTGTCGACCACTTTTCCAGTCCATAAGATTTTAAATCTGTGTATTAGGTTCCTTTGCACTGGAGTTAATTCTAAATTGTTTAGCTTATGAATGCTTAAAGATAGAATTGCCATGTCAAATATCATGTTAAGTGCCTATTCTTTAAAGATGTACCTTTTTTTTTAAAGTAAGTAATTTGTCATTTTCATCTAATACGTATTTGCTTGTTTGGTCTTTAAAGGTGAAGGCTGTAAAATTGTTTTTTACACCAGAAGATTTGGATGATCCTGTAAATAGAGCAAAGAAATATTTTCTTCAGACTGGTACTTTAAAAGTTTCTTTACCTCGTATATAGTTAGGTAGATATACAAGTGTTATATCATCAGGATAGCATTCATTTCTACATAAATGTGATAAGAAATAGACTGTAATATATTATATATTTAAGCATTTTTATTATGTGCCCTAGGTACTCCATTTTTATGGGACTTTTGTATAACTCTTACTTCGGGGTTGGGTGAGGGGAAAGATGCTTTATGAGTTTTTCCTGGCCCAAATCCTCAAAAAAGAAGAGTTCCCAGTTCTAAACTGACATTGATATAATTCACTGCAATCAGGAGACTGAAAAATAAATAAAAGTACATTGGTTACATCTGGTACTTTGTGCATTGTTTTTGATCTAATCTCCATTTAGCCCTGATTGCTAATTTTGAAAACTTTAGCTAAGTATATGTAGAATACTTAATGAGAAGCACTAAAAAAAATTTGTTGAGTGTGGTTCTAGAGTGAATCTACATGGGTTTAATACAACTTTAGTACTTCCCAGCATATGGTCTCATGCAAGTGATTTAGCCTCATTGTTTTAGTTTCTTCATCTGCAAATTGAAGCCAATAATGATACCTAAAAGACTGTTAATATTTAAATGAAATAATAGATTTAATGCTTTTAAAATAATGCCTGGCTTATTCTGAATACTGAATAAATGTTATGTGTATTTAAATAGTAACAGCAACCATAAGATTTTAGATTCATTAAATATATGATCAAAATATATGATCAACATATATGTGCATATTAAATTTCACTTGCATACAAATAAAGGACATCAGTTTCTAATACCTCCATTTTTTAAAATTAGGTACATATTACATATATAATGATTAATAGGTGAAAAATATTTTTATGCCACACCCAAATCTATAAACCAAATGAGCATTTCACATTGTTATGAGTAATCTAAGTAACACTAAACAAAGTTCAAAATTACATCTATTGTAGGGTCCTGAGAAAATAATTTCCTTATGGCAGTGACTGTTAAATTTTAGTGTGTGCAAGAAACCTGGTGCATTTGTTAAAATGCTTACTCCAAGGCCCTACCTGAATAAGCAGGTTTGCCACGGAGTCCAGTAATCTAATTTTAAAAAGCATGCTGAATAGTAGAATATTGAATAGTATACTTGAAGGATCCAGATGTCAACCCTTTCTTATTCAAAAAATTCTGTAAAATGTCCATAATAGCTCTTTAAAATCTCAGCTCAGGGACTTGTATAATGCTTTAAAAAAAAGTGTTCTAAATAACTGCAAATTAGTTAATCTCCATCCTGAAATTGGAGTTACTAATGTCCTCTTTTTAAAGCAGGGAAAGTGAATGAACCACATGATTAACGATTTTTAACAAACAAAAAACCTCTTCAAATGTAGCTCTGGTTTATAGTTGGTGCTGAGCCTCATCTTCATATTCAGGTTCCCAGGATAGCTCAGTGTATTTAGAGAGCATGGTAAAGCTCTTAATAACTGGCCTTTGAATAAAAGGAACTGACTGTTCTCTTTGTTTCAGAGGATGCTAAAGGCACACTTTCCCTGATGCCCGAATTCAAAGTTCGGGAGAGAGCACTGTTAGACTCACTGCATCGCTTTGGCATGACAGAGGAGGGCTGCATCCAGGCGTGGTTCTCCTTCCCCCATTCTATGCGCATATTCTACGTTCATGCATACAGCAGCAAAATCTGGAATGAGGCAGTATCTTACAGACTTGCAACTTATGGCTCAAGAGTTGTGGAGGGTGACTTGGTCTGTTTGGATGAAGATGCTGACAATGAGCAATTACCAAGTAGTAAAGTAAGTATCATTTCATCAAGAGTAGTTATGTATCAGGAGCATTTATTTTCAGAAACTCTTATTTTAGAAAAAAATTAAAACTAAACATGCTTTTTTTTTTTAAAACTTATATTTGCTCATCTGCTTCTGCTCTGCTGTCAGCTGACACTTAACATGCCATTAGATAGAAGTATACAAATGGTCAGTGGTATGAAGTGAGAGTTACGAAGATAGTAAGCCTTCCTTGAAAGAACACATTCTTTAGAAAATTCCACAGCAGTTCATGAACCGGGCTTCCCCAGTGGCTCGTTGGTGAAATCATCCGCCTGCCAATGCCGGAGACGCAGTTCCATCCCCAGGTCGGGAAGACCCCCTGGAGGGAGAAATGCAGCTCCTCTAGTCTTCTTGCCTGGAGAATCCCATGGACAGAGGAGCCTGGTGGGCTACAGTCTGTGGGACTGCAAAGAGTCAGATAAGACTGAGCAACGGAGCACACACCCAATGCATGAAACAGGCTCCTTAAAAATCCAAAACAATACAGATGGAGAGGTCATTCCTGCCACCACTCTATTGTGATTTCCTCTGCCACTATCAGAAAATCAGTCTCTTTTGGCATATTTCCTTCTAGACCATTTTCTATACTTTCCCATAAATATCCACAGAAAGTGGATTTTTATTGTTAGTTAACAATGAGAAAAAAAAATACAGAAATTTGAGACTCGAAACTCAAACCATGAAAAGGAAAAAGAATAAAATTTCTATAATAATGCTATAGGATATGAAATGTCATTTCTTTTATATAAGTGTGGTTTTACAACTTGTTTTTTTCTCTCTTAACAAGATCTTAGAGACATTTATATGAATGAAATATAATTTGTCTTATAAAATTGATCCTTCCATTTCCTCCATGGTATTTTGGATATTTTGGATATTGGTATTTCCAACTAGTATTTTTATGGTATTTTAATCTCTGTGAATATGACCTAAATAATGAAATTGAATTCCATAAATCACGTAAATTCATTTCATAGCTTTGTAATGCAAAAAGAGACTATTCATCATTATCTTAATTCAATCTCAAAACTATATTTTAAAAATTAATGAAGGGATTTGAGTAGTGCTTTTGTATATAACATCATAAAATCATTAAACTTTAGGGGATAAAATTATTTTAGAGACTTCTTTTCTAATTCCCATTTCATAGAAATGAAAATTGAGACCCAGGCTGGAGAGGAGACAGGTTAAGTGACGTAGGTAGCAGAATTCAGAAGACCTAGTTGTCTGATTCCTAGCCCAGCTTGGTCTCGACTAGAGAAATCATGGGGTATAGAAAAGTGTCAGCATGCGGAGATAGGGCATGGTCCTATTTTTCAAAAGTGGAGAAAAAACAGACTCTGACCTTACCATAATGGATGATTTATCTAAATTAATGGCAGAGTTTTAGATGTATAAGTTAGGATTTTGTTTGTTTGTTTGTTTCAAGTGATAGAAGCCCACCTCAGACTAGCTTAAGGAAAGCAGACAAGAATTTCTTGGCCCTCATAACTGGAAGTCCATGATTGATTCAGGTACAGCTGTTATGAAGGGGCTTAGACAGTGTCCTAAATCATCCATCTCATTTTCTTCATCTTTCAGCTCTGCTTTCCTCTGTTAGATCCATTCTCAGTTTCTTCTCCAGCAAAGAAGTCTTTTATTTCCTAACAGTTTCAGTCAAAGCCATGGAATTGAGTCTCAGAATGGCTTGGTTTGTGTTCCATGTCCCCAGACCACTTACTGTGGACTGCAGTATGTGATTGGCAAAGCCTGTGTTCCAAGGACTCCTTCCTGGAACCATCCCACCCAAACCACATTCAAGAACTGGGAGGGAAGCTCCCAGGAAATTGCAGATACACTATCAGAAAAGGAGTCAAGGCTGAGTGATGAGTGAGCCACAACAAAGAGGTCTGCTTTACTATTCTATTAAATGAATGACTTGTGAATATTTAGATAAGAAAGCGAGGGACTTCCCTGGTGATCCAGTGTCTAAGACTCTGTGCTCACAAGGCAGGGGGCCTGGGTTCCATCCCTGGTCAGGGAATTAGGTTCCACATACTGCAACTAAGAGTTCTCATGCTTCAACTAATGTTCACATGCCACAGTAAAGATCCTGCTAGCTGCAACAAGTCGAAGATCTTGCCATGCCACAAGTCAGACCCGGCATAGTCAAACAATAAAATATAAGAAACATTAAGGGGAAAAAAAAAAAAAGTGATCACTAGGAGCTTCATTAAGAATGGTCATTTAACTGAGACACAGATTCTGAAACTGTGTAAAAAGAAATCTAGCAGCATCTTAGGTTTTATTTTACCTCATATAAATGGAAGAAGGGCTATGTCAGTTGATTCCATTTTGATAAATAATGGAAAACATTAAGTTTTTTAATACCTTTCAGAAAACATGTCCTTTTAAATATTTCTTGGCAATACATTATTTAGTAAGTCAGCCATTTCTAATTCAAATTTTCAGAAGTTCACTTTGACAAGATATAGCAATAATCTCTGAAATGCATGTGTCTCATAAGACTTTGTTCCAGGTAACATCTGCAAGGATATTTTTGTGATCAAGATTTTGTCTGCTTTTCTTTCAGGAGATATAGGAGAAAAGAAAAAATTTTCTCTTTCACATTTTGCAGAGTTTCCTTTCATTAGCAGCGAAAAGTATCTGTATTTTTTAAATTGATTATTTATACTTTATTAGTTAGCACTGAGAAAAGAAAAGGCAAGAATTGGAGGCTCAGGACATAAAATATGGAAAATATGGAAAAGGAAAAAACAATATTTGTAGAATATTTCATGTTGCACATCTACATTAAAAATTGTAGGAAACTATAGGAATCTAATCTGAGTCCCTTTTCGATAGAATTACTAGGCCTACTGCTGCTGCTGCTTAGCTGCTTCAGTGTGTCCGACTCTGTGCGACCCCATAGATGGCAGCCCACCAGGCTCCGCCATCCCTGGGATTCTCCAGGCAAGATCACTGGAGTGAGTTGCCATTTCCTTCTCCAATGCAGGAAAGTGAACAGTGAAAGTGAAGTTACTCAGTCGTGTCCAACTCTTAGCAACCCTGTGGACTGCAGCCTACCAGGCTCCTCCGTCCATGGGATTTTCCAGGCGAGAGTACTAGGCCTACAGATGTAGCTTAATTTCAGGTGACTTGGCAGATTTTCATAATTTTTCTGTGAGTAAGATGGAGAAATGTGAATTAGACAATGAGAAATTCATGTGAATTCATCTTTGTGGAGATGCCATACGACAAAGAATGGTGAGTTCATCAGTTGATATCAGCTTGGAGGGACTTCTCTAAAGAGAGCTACAGTGTTCTGTACTTGAAAATGTTTGTTCAGTATTTTCACAGATTGCTTAAATTGTAGTATTTTAGGAATGCTTATGAATTTGTGAAAGGCAAAGAGCTGGAATTGATGATGCAAGAGAGATCATAGACCCATGTATTTTGGTCAGATCACATCTAGAATATTATGTCCATTTCTGAATGCAGCAGTTAAAATGGGTTATTAACATGTAAACAAACAAATAAACCCAAAATGAAAAACCAAAAAGGAGGGATATTATTGATCTGAGTAGGGAGAATTGGGAAAGCAAGCAAGTTTAGAGACGATCTAGGCATTATATGGTGAATGCTTTAGGAAAATGAGACTGTGTTAATCCTCATGGAGTGATGGTAGCTACCTTTATACTTTTGAGCTTTCATGTCTCAGAGAAATCAGAATTATTTATTCTGTGTCCTAGAGCAACATTTCTCAAACTTATCACTCACTTTTTTTTTTTCCCACGTACGTGTGACAGTTATTCCTGGTCTATGAAACACATTTTGAGAAGGACTATTTCTCATAGAGTACTATGATACCTGTTGGGGACAGGGGATGGAGAGGGATTTCATGGAAACAGATTTTTGATTCAGTGGAATAAAAAAATGGTTTGCTATTTAGAAAAAGATGATTGATAACTGAGGTGAAGGTGTTGCTTCAGAGTGATAAGCTGCCCCCTTCTCTGGTTCCTCTGCAGTCATCGGGTTAAAGCAAGAAGAATCATCCTAATTTTTAAGTAGTCTGCTCCTATAGAAACAAGCTGTGGAAAGATCTTATTTGAGTATGAGTCTATTCAGTTAAGAAGTTGTATTATACATAACAGAGTTAGGAAAAGTTGAGGGAATTTGGAACATTTGTGAATCATCTGTATTGTCATCATGTTTTTTAAAAATAGGTTCATCTAGTAACTGAAGAAGAGGAATCAGCTAACACATATGCAATACATCAGGTAAACGTGCTTAAAAATTAGTATCATTTAGACTTAAATATAGCCATTGTGCTGAAAAGACAGTGTACTAACCATTTCTCCTCCCCGCCTCCTTTTTTTCCACCACTTTTTATTCAGATATACTTTATATACAATAAAATTCACTTCTTAGTTTATAGTTCTATGAGTTTTGATAAATGTAGACAATCATATGACTACCACGAGAATCAAGATAAAGAACAGTTTCCCGTCTCCCTCAAACTTCCTCTACCCCTTTGCAGTCACCTGTCACCCCTGCCCCTGCCCCAACTCAGCTACTTCCTGCCCTACAGTTTTGCCTTTGAAAGAATGCCATAGAAATGGATTCATATAGTGTATGTGATTTTTTGTGTCTGGCTTCTTCCAATGAGCATAATGAATTTGAAATTTTCATGTTGTGTGTATTTGAGTTTTTACCTAGTGCCTTTCTTTTGCTGCCTACATTTTGGTTCCAGTTAAAGGAAAAATATCTAGAAGTCATCAGCAAAGGAGGAAACCTCCACAAAATGTAGTTTACTCATGAGCAGCTGAGAAAATAGAAATTAATTTGGCAGCTTCTTCTGTGCTTTCATGTTTTTATTAATAAGTAAGCAACGAAAATGGAAAATTGTCAAATTTTCTGTGATTGAGCAGTAGGGATTATTCTGTTTGTTCCAGAAAGAATATGCTTTTAGCATTGTATGACTGAATAAAGATTAAGTTTGTTGGGTAATTAGATGTACCTCAACTTCTTGTTCCATTTCTTCTACCTTAACAGCAATTTGTCAAATAATATCTGACTTGAATTGGTTACCTTGTTAACTAAGAGTCCTTCTTGATTTCAGTTAGCTCTTCTTTTTGCCTGGCAGCATTAAAAAGAATCAAAATAGTGTAGTATTCAGTGGCATGTTTTAGAGTGATTGCAGTGTTTGTATTCTGAGTGTGTTTTTACATATTCAACTCCCAGTCATAAAAGTAAATTTAAAATATGATTGCATATGGACTTCCCTGGCAGTCCAATGATTAAGACTCCATACGTCCACTGCAGGGGGTGCAGATTCAATCCTTTGTTAAGGAAGTAAGATCCCATGTGCTATGCAGGGTGGCCAAAAAAAGAGAGAAATGATCACATATTTTTCTGAAGGCTGTTTCATGTACCTTTTTTTTCCCCTTTCCCTTGCATAGGTGGTTCTTCCAGTGCTTGGATATAATATTCAGTACCCTAAAAACAAAGTAGGGCAGTGGTACCAGGAAGTACTCAGCAGAGATGGACTACAGACATGTAAATTTAAAATACCTACCCTGAAACTGAATGTTCCAGGATGCTATAGAAAGATTTTGAAACATCCCTGTAATCTCTCATACCAACTGATGGAAGACCATGGTATTGATGTCAAGAAGGAAGGTTCCCACATCGATGAAGCAACGTTATCCCTTTTGATCTCTTTTGATCTTGACGCTTCGTGTTATGCTACAGTTTGTCTGAGGGAAATAATGAAGCATGATTTTTAAAACTGATACCCTTGATATAATCAGTATGTGCCACTTTTTAAAGGAAAGTGAAAAGGGAGCTAAAATTTGAGTGTCTACCATGTGCTAGCAGCTTTATAATTGTTATCTTAATTACACACCATTGCAATGAAGTAGGAATTTGATACTCACGTTGAAGAGGACATACAGTTAGTAAGTGGCAAAATCTGAACTTAAGACTCCAAAGCCTTTGTTTTTTTCTATTAACTAATATCTCAATGACCTTTATTCTGTGCTATGAAAGTTAAAATCTTTCTGGACTATTAGGAGCATACTGCAAGATAACATTAAAGAAGGTAACATTAAAGAAAAACTTGGAGTAGTGTTTATATCCTCAGGCTCCTTGCTTAAAATGTAGATTAAACTAGGTTGTAATGAAAACATATGGTTGGAGGGAAAGATGAAGCATTTTGTTAATTAGTGCCATTCTTTTCTATTTTTGAAATTATTGATCAGAATAGTACTTAAGGAAAATATTATCCCTCTATTTATTAACATGATATGCAAGGTGATCCAACCAGTCCATCCTAAAGGAAATCAGTCCTGGGTGTTCATTGGAAGGACTGATGTTGAAGCTGAAACTCCAGTACTTTGGCCACCTCATGCGAAGAGCTGACTCATTGGAAAAGACCCTAATGCTGGGAAAGATTGAGGACAGGAGGAGAAGGGGACGACAGAGGATGAGATGGTTGGATGGCATCACCGACTCAATGGACATGGGTTTGGGTGAACTCTGGGAGTTGGTGATAGACAGGGAGGCCTAGCGTGCTGCAGTTGATGGGGTCGCAAAGAGTCGGACACGACTGAGCGGCTGAACTGAACTGATCCCAGGGTAATATTAGTATGATATCCCCTTTATGAAATAAATAATCTTTGATGAACATTGAAATAAATTTTTATACAGTTTCTTTATTTTGACATATACTGACCCTCCACTTTTTTGTAATTTTTGTTCTATCATCTAGAACATAAATTTTTAGAGTCAGATCTGCACTCAGACTCCAGCTCTGACACTTACTAGTGACTATTATTGATTCTTTTTGAGGTTCATTTAAGGAATCAAGGTGGCACCAACCTCATAAACAACAAATAATAGAATTATCTCCACCTTTTTAATGTTTCTAGAGGAAGAAAACATTTTACCCATTCCGACATTTAAATACGTCTTAAATATATTTATTTATTTTAATTGGAGGATAATTACTTTACAATATTGTGATAGTTTTTGGCATACATTGACATAAATCAGCCATGGGTGTACATGTGTCCCCCGACCCTGAACCCCCTCCCTGCTCCCTCCTCACTTCATCCCTCTGGGTTGTGCCACAGCACTGGCTTTGAGTGCCCTGCTTCATGCAATGAACTTGCACTGGTCATCTGTTTTACATATGGTAATATACGTGTTTCAGTGCTGTTCCCGCAGATCACCCCACCCTCGCCTTCTCCCATAGAGTCCAAAAGTCTGTTCTTTACATCTGTGTCTCTTTCCCTGTCTCGCATGTAGGGTCATCATTACCATCTTTCTAAATTCCATATATATACGTTAATATACTGTATTTGTATTTCTCTTTCTGACTTACCTCACTCTGTATAATAGGCTCTAGTTTCATCCACCTCATTAGAATCGACTCAAATGCATTCGTTTTTTTATAGCTGAGTAATACTCCATGTGTGTGTGTACCACAACTTCCTTATCCATTCATCTGCTGATAGACATCTAGGTTGATTCCATGTCCTAGCTATTGTAAATAGTGCTGCAATGAACGTTGGGGTATTTGTGTCTTTTTCAATTCTAAGTATTTGTTGGGTTAACTATTCCATGTCACAAATCTCTTTAACCACTTTATATCAGTTGAATTTGGGAGCAAATGGAATATACTGATTAGAAAAAATCTGAGCATTCTTTTATTGCTGGTAGCATTACATAATGATTTAAATTTAAAATACTGTAGAGAGTATTATGTTAGTAATGTGGTACTTTTATATATTTAAGTCAGTCAAACCATTTTGGATATATTAACATAAGGAAATAAAATTCAGAAGAAGAAAAAAAACTATATGTCATGTGAGATTTGCTTAGTGTAACATTTTTATATGTAGAAAAAATCAGTTTGAAAGGCCAGCATTAGCTAACCTAAAGTGAAATGAGATGGAACAATTTGATGGCAAAACATGTAGGTATTAACAATGAAAGTTTTATGTATGTGAGAAAATATTGCCCCTCAAAAGTATATGTAAAACACAAATGGAGTGTATACACTAAATGCAGCTTTTACACAGGAGGCGCACTTCCGAATAGTAATTAAAAGCGTGGATACTGGAGACAAACTCCTCTAGTTTAAAGCTTGGCTCTGCCATTTACCGCAGTGTGGCCTTAGAAGTTTGTGTGTTTCAGTTTCAACTTCTGTAAAAACAGGGATGGTAATAAACATACCTCTTAGGATTATTGTGATGATTTTCTGAGTTAATATATATAAAGCAGCTTAGAAAAGTACCTAGCACTTAGTTACTGTTAAATAAATATCCGCAAATCCAAGTTTGGAAGGGAACAGAAAGAAATGAAAAGGTCATTCTGTTAATGTCATAGAATGTTTGGAATTTTTTTAATACCAGAAGATTCCTGTTTTGTCTTTATATATTTTAATAATTAATAAATTCAGGACACCAAAATTGCAGATTGTTGTACTGTGGATTTTCAGAATTACCTTTATTATCTAATGGTCATTGAAAATGAAATGATGCTGTATTAAGTAGTAAAAAAAAATTAAAAGTAATGTTTTAACTTTTATATGATAAATTATATCCTGTAAATATAATCTGAAAGTGAATTACTCAATAATTAAATCCCAGTTTTCTTTTAAACATTGGGTAGCAATTAGAAAATATGAAAGTATTGTGTGCCATTATTGACAGTATTTTCTTTGCCTCTAGGTGGCACTATAATTTTAGCTATCTTTAGTTAGCACTTTGGCCCTGTGTAAAGAAAGGATCACTAAACTTACCATAAAATGTATTCAGATACTGTTCATGTGGAAAATTATTTAATATACTAATATTATTTGCCATGTTAATTTCTATTTTTTTTTCCCCAGTAAGGACTTGAATAGACTTTGGACCAAACGAGTAGTCATCTAGGGTTTTGCAGTTTTTCTGGAGCATTTTAGGCTCTCAGAAGAATCTTTGGATTAGCTTTAATTTTCAAGGTAATATTTGAAACTGAGCAATAGTGACTCAGGCTTACTAAGGTAAAACAAATTTAGGTCTTTTATTAAGATAAAAACACTTGGATTTTTTGTAAGTTATCATAAACAAACTCATATGCAACTTTGATCCAGGTAACATCTGCTGAGTGTTGTGACAGGCACTTCCACTCCTCTTGTTGTAATCCATGTTTCCACCCTGTAGGTGGGTAGTGTTTTCCCTGTTTTTGCAAATGGGAAAATATTTGAGTGGTTTACTGACCTGTTCAAGTTCAAGCAAGATGGTATTTGATTGAACTTTATTATGCTTCTAGATCAGTACTGCTTTCATCCACTTAATATTTGCCTTCTGAAAAGTTTTTGGTTAATAATAATTTCTATTTCTACCAACTTAATATTTCTTGATATTGATTAATAGACGTATTGGCCAATTATTATGGCCAATAATATTGGTTTTCCACTTTTTTGATGTTTCTTTGAAAAATAAGTTTAATTTTGAAAAGAGGAAATCAATGTAAAGGTAATAAGCAACTACTAGTATAGAGATAGCAGTAATTAAAACAGCAATACATGAACAATTGAAGTTTGGGGAATAATGAGAGTACCTGAATTCAGAGAGGGCCTGTCACTGTGTTAGTGTGTACCTGGTGGCTCAGAGGCCAAAGCGTCTGCCTGCAATGCGGGAGACCCGGGTTCAATCCCTGGGTGGAGAAGATCCCCTGGAGAAGGAAATGGTAACCCACTCCAGTGTTCTTGCCTGGAGAATCCCATGGACAGAGAAGCCTGGGAGGCTACAGTCCACGGGGTCGCAAAGAGTCGGACATGACTGAGCGACTTCACTTTCACTTTAGTAACCCACTGAATTTCTCTGTTGTGATGTCAGGTGTGAAGTTATGTTAGTAATAATTTCCCAGTCCAGGACAGTACAGCATCAAACAAAACAATGAAAAATACACAAATTCAATATATTATAAGCACAAGTACTAATGATCACATGTCATATCTTAAAATTGTACTGATAGGGATTTTCTTTCAGAAAATCTTATGTAAGTGGTAGTGCGTAGCACCTAGCAAATTCTTAATAAATGTAACTAGCGTTCTTTTAGTTAATATTACATTACTGGGCTCTCTGTTGAAAGTTTTATAATTGAATGGCTAATGAATTTCCCTTGAGATCTGATCTGACTGTCTTAGCATAAAATGATTATAATTCAACACACTTTTATTTATTTATTTTTTATAAGTAGAATTACATGTTTCTAAATCTGGGAATTCAGCAGTTCATTCAAATTTAGAACTATCTGGGTCACTGTTCTTCAATATTTTCCACCTGAGAACTACCCTTAAGAGACAAGAAATGAAGCTGCATATAACAATGGAAAACTTTCTTGCATTAATGTTGGAATAGGAGAAGAGGTTGGAGGGAGATATGGAGAGGAAGGAAAATAGGACTTGTCATATTTTTTCTTTATTTACTTCTGAAACTGAAGAATACTTAAAGAATACTGAAATTTTAACAAGTATAAGGTGAGGAAATTGAAGGATCATGATTGCATTTTTTCAGAATGGTCTGGTTGCTCATGCCAACATATCACTAGAGAGACAAAAATTTATGCATTATACATTTTCACAATACTAATTGTGGTTAATGTAAATAATTTATTAATTATCTATTTAATTATTTATTTGACCATGCCACATGGCTTGTGGGATCTTAGTGCCTGGGTCAGGGATCAAGCCCAGGCCCTCGGCAGTGAGATTGTGAAATCCTAACTACTGAACTGCCATATATAAATAGTTTAAAATGTAGTACCTGTGCTATAGATTTTGCTTTCAGACTCAGAAAGATTCTTAAGGATAGCTTGATGTCTTATGGTACTGTTTTAATTTATTTTCCTAAGCCCCTCTCCCTTTACCTATTTTTGATAGGCCGCAAAACATGCCCCTAAATTCACAGCACTCTGTAAGATGCAATGGGGAAAGACAAATCAGTAATACCCTGCCTTTGAGGGATATCCTTGACAATATCATTTGATTTGAAATGCCATCTGCAAAAAGAGTATGCAGACCACTAGATGACGAAGAGAAAAACAAGTGGTGTCTTCATTTCACTTCTGGCTCACTGTAGGACCAATAATAGACTTCTTGACCACTCAGCACCTCATTCTGAATCCTTAAATGATGCTTATATTAGCATTTCTAAGCATTGTGAGATCTTCTCTTAAAATATGCTTTGAACTATTCAGTCTAGATGCTGCTTTCTAGAAAGCTACTAGTTTAAAGAATGGAAAATGGTGTTAATGGAGTTAATCTTGTGTAATTTCAGCGTGGGCTATCAGGAATACCTTTAAGCAAAGAAAATGACTCTAATCTTAAGCAATTCATTTTCTCAGCAACTGAGAGGCAGGAGCTAATTTACTCTGCCTGTGTACACAGACCCTGTCTTACTAAAAGAAAATTTTACTTACGGAGAAAAGTCACGATACCCATGAAATTATTTATATTTAGACATTGGAAAATAGGGCAAAATATAAGAAACATTAAATTGCCTTTCCTTTATCAGTTTCCTTTCTACATACTCAACTCAATTACTAATATTTTCTGTTACAAAGAGGAAATTTAATCATGAAGTCAAAACAAAAGCTATTTGGTTGTTTTTAGGGGGAAGAGAACAAACAGCTGGTCAGTCCTCAGCTGAGGGTGTTTGAGCAATAAGATGAGTGGGGAGTGGAGAGGGTTAGGGACTCGATTCTTTCTGCTTTGATTCCAAGTCACCCTTTTCTGGTAAGCCTTACTGGCATTTTCTTAGACTCATTAAATCAGAATTCTGAATTTTTCACTACAATAGGGTTTTAATCTTAGCTAATTATTGTTTCCACCCCCACCCCTGGTCATAAAGGACTAGTGTTTGTTTCTGAAAAGGGAAGGTTTAGACTCTTTCTATTAACATAACCTTTATAATTTCCTTAGGTTATGATAAAATGTGCTGGGTTTTTTTGCATATGATTTTCAAAAGGAAACTAGTTTTTCCATGAAATATTTTAAGAGAAATTAATAGATTTTATGATATGTAAATAATAACAATGCATGTTTTAACGTTTAGAAACCAGTGGACAAACTGAGAAGCAGTTATTCTGAATTCTAAGAGCATTCTTCCAAGGCATTGAAAGAGAAAACTAATTTCATATGAAGCATTTGATGATTTGTGTTTTTAATGTACATATTGTCTCTCGTTTTGATTGTTGTTATAATTTTCTAACTGACTGCCCCCATTCTTCACTCTAACTGGTCTATCTTTGTATACTAATGTCAGTTACCCTCCTGCCCCGCCTGAAAGTAGAAATCTGATCCTGTCATTGTGTTGAGACCATATAACATTTCTGTGGCTTCCCAGTATTAATGGAATGAAAATCCAAATTCCTAAACACAGCACATGTAGACCTGCACAGTATGGCTTCAGATTATCTTTCAAGTGTCATCTGCCTCCTGTTCTGTGAAAACATACCTTTTGTTCAGTTCTGTTTGTTCCTTTCCAAATATAGCAAGTTTTCTCATGTTTTCTCTCTCAACCTCTCCATTTCTCTCTGTTTAGACTTAATAAATGTCTCATCTGTAAAATCTGTGTCCTTATAACAGTCCTACATCACATTATATTTATTTGAGTGAATATCTGGTCATCTATACTAAGTATTCAAGGGCATTCATTTTTATACCTCAGGTACACATCCATGCCTCACATGTAGCAGGCTTAATAATTTACACCTAGGTAAATTTGCTTGGTAAGTATATGTATCTCAGGAAAATTCTAAAATAGTCTTTTATCTTCACAGAAAATTTAAGAGTATTAGAACTGAAACTCCTTATAATGCCTTTCTACTTCTACATGAATTGCCAAAATAATTTTAATCTCTTCATCTTTGTTATCACTACCTATAAAATGACTACTTTTGATGTAAATATTAAATGCATTGCAGAATTTCACTTACAACTCAGAACCAGCTCTCAGGGAATGTAACTATTCTCATTTTACAAGTGAAGATTCTAGGGCTTGAAGAGGTTAATAACTTACCCTAGTTTTCAAAGAATATTTACCCTAGCTCTCCTTGTTTTCAAGCCCATGGTGATAAATACTTTGCTCTGCTGGTTCCTAATGCAAAGTGTCGCAGTGCAGTTTGCTTATTAATTAGTGATTAATTTCTTCCCATTTCTGAATTTGCATGCATATTTCTAATACTTTATGACATTAAGGCAAGCTGGGGGAACATAATGATAATGGGATTTTAATCATTGAGTACTATGTGTTTAACATTTTACATCTTACCAGTAAGTATTCATCTGTGGGTTAAGTACTGTTATTTTTATTTTATAGATGAAGGCACAGAGATAGAGGGCAATTAAAAAATTGAGAAGGGTAAAACACAGAGCCAAAGCTTAAGCCCAGATACTTTTTCTTATAGAATCCAAAGACTCTTAAGCCATGAACTTGGTTTGAACTTAAGTGGTAGTAAGTCCACGTCATAGAAGCTAGCACAAATGTTCTCTTGAGGAAACTTATCCCAGGTTTCCCATTTATGTTCAGACACTAAGCAGCACAGGAGAAAAAAAAAAAAGTAGAAGAAGCAATACATCATGCATGAGTGTCAACAGAAACAAAAGATGGTATAAGTAGACCTTCAAAATTCGGGACATGGGCTTCATGTTGACTACTTTTAAAGAAGTAAGAAACAAGCTTGAAAATATGCAGGAAACAAGAAAAGTAAAATACTATCTAGCATATTTGAAAAAGAACTAATATACTTTCCAGAAGTGAAAATTGTAAAAATCAAATGAGTTTAATAACTCATGAGTTTAATAACAGTGCCCAAAATTGAAAGCAAAATCAATTCAGTTCAGTCACTCAGTCATGTCCAACACTTTGTGACCCCATGGACTGCAGCATGCCAGGATTCCCTCTCCACCACCAACTCCTGGAGCCTGCTCAAACTCAAATTCATGTCCATCAAGTTGGTGATGCCATCCAACCATCTCATCCTGTTATCCCTTTCTCCCACATTCAATCTTTCCCAGCATCAGAGTCTTTTCAAATGAGTCAGTTCATGTCAGGTGGCCAAAGTATTGGAGTTTCAGCTTTAGCATCAGTCCTTCCAATGAATCCTCAGGGCTGATTTCCTTTAGAATTGACTGGTTTGATCTCCTTGCAGTCCAAGGGACTCTCAAGAGTCTTCTCCAACACCACAGTTTAAAAGCATTAATTCTTCAGTGCTTAGCTTTCTTTATAGTCCAACTCTCACATCCATACATGACTACTGGAAAAACCATATCTTTGACTAGACAAACATTTGTTGGCAAAGTAATGTTTCTGCTTTTTAATATGCTTTCTAGGTTGGTCATAGCTTTTCTTCCAAGGAGCAAGCGTCTTTTAATTTTATGGCTGCAATCACCATCTGCAGTGATTTTGGAGCCCAAGAAAATAAAGTCTGTCACTGTTTCCATTGTTTCCCCATCTATTTGCCATGAAGTGATGGGACCAGATGCCATGATCTTAGTTTTCTGAATGTTGAGTTTTAAGCCAACTTTTTCACTCTCTTCTTTCACTTTCATCAAGAGGCTCTTTAGTTCTTCTTCACTTTCTGCCATAAGGGTGGTGTCATCTGCATATCTGAGGTTATTGATATTTCTCCCGTCAATCTTGATTCCAGCTTGTGCTTCATCCAGCCCAGCATTTTGCAAGATGTACTCTGCACATAAGTTAAATAAACAGGATGACAATATACAGCCTTAAAGTACTCCTTTCCTAATTTGGAACCAGTCTGTTGTTTTCTGTCTGGTTCTAACTGTTGCTTCTTGACCCGCATACAGATTTCTCAGGAGGCAGGTAAGGTGGTCTGGTATTTGCATCTCTAAGAATTTTCTACAGTTTGTTATGATCCACACAGCTTTAGCGTAGTCAATGAAGCAAAAGTAGTTTGTTTGTTTTTTTTTTTCCTGGAATTCCCTTTCTTTTTCTATGATCCTACGGATATTGGCAATTTGATCTCTGATTCCTCTGCCTTTTCTAAATCCAGCTTGAACACCTGGAAGTTCATGGTTCACATAGTGTTGAAGCCTGACTTGGAGAACTTTGAGCATTACTTTGCTAGCGTGTAAGATGAATGTAGTGTGTGGTAGTTTGAACATTCTTTGGCATTGCCTTTCTTTGGGATTGGACTGAAAACTGACCTTTTCCAGTCCTGTAGCCACTGCTGAGTTTTCCAAATTTGCTGGCATATTGAGTGCAACTTTCACAGCATCATCTTTAGGATGTGAAATAAGAAAATAGTAAACTAAAATATAGGCCTAAAGAAATCCAGAATGGAACAATGAGGTTAACAACAAGAACAAAAAAGTGCAGAGATGAGACATGAAGGTTACAGTGAGAAAATTCAAAATGCGTTTAATTGGAATCTGAAGGAATTGAATCTGAAAAAAAAAAAACAATAAGGTAAAGACAACACTTCAACAGATAGTGGCTGAGAATTGTCTGGAGCTAATAAGACAGTAAAATACAGATTTAAGAAGTCCAATCAATCCCAAATAGTATAAATAAAAATAAAGCCACTTTGAGACACATAATAGTTAATATGTAATATATCAGTAATTTAAAAAAAGCTTAAAAACATCCAGGTAAAGATTATTCTCTGGGTATGATAGCTAATTCCAGACTAGTGATGAAATATATTGAAATAACTCAGAAAGCTTATCACCAGAAGAAATTAAAACAAACATAATCCTCAAGCAGAAGACAGAAGATCCCAAATCAAAAGCCTAAGGTAGAAGAACAAGTGATGAACAAAAAATGTGGTAAATATGTAGTTAAATATAACCAAGCGTTGACTTGAAAAAATGCTGATATCTATAATATCTTTGAGGTTAATATAGATGATAAATTAAAACATAGCACCTGGGAGGAAACTAAAATGTATTAACAATATAAGTTTATCTGTAAAAATGGATAAATACATTGATTAATTTTTGTTAAATTGGAAAGATGTGGTATAATGTCTATAATGATCACTAAAAGAATAAGAACAGTCATAACATCCAAACTAGGTGCTGGAGGATTGCTCTAACAATGTGTGCTCCTCAAATTAGAGCTGTATGATTAGTTGATAAGAGACATTTGATTAGATACAAGAATCATTTCCATTGTCATGAAAAATTTTAACATTGAATTTTTCAAGAAAAATAGGAAGAGTTAATTCCTTCAAACATGATTTCAAAGCATTTTAAACTTTGAATATATGATGGAACAATGGACTGGTTCCAAATTGGGAAAGGAGTACATCAAGGCTGTATATTGTCACCTTGCTTATTTAACTTA
This sequence comes from Oryx dammah, assembly GCF_014754425.2. Classification (NCBI taxonomy): domain Eukaryota; kingdom Metazoa; phylum Chordata; class Mammalia; order Artiodactyla; family Bovidae; genus Oryx; species Oryx dammah. The sequence continues at coordinate 80,670,119 of NW_024070213.1, read as the reverse complement.
TATCAGAGTACATCATGCAAAATGCTGGACTAGAAGCACAAACTGGAATCAAAATTGCCGGGAGAAATATCAATCACCTCAGATATGCAGATGACACCACCCTTATGGCAGAACGTGAAGAGGAACTAAAAAGCCTCTTGATGAAAGTGAAAGAGGAGAGTGGAAAAGTTGGCTTAAAACTCAACATTCAGAAAACTAAGATCATGGCATCCAGTCCCATCAGTTCAGTTCAGTTCAGTTCAGTTCAGTTGCTCAGTCATGTCCGATTCTTTGCGACCCCATGAACTGCAGCACGCCAGGCCTCCCTGTCCATCACCAACTCCCAGAGTTCACTCAGACTCACATCTATCGAGTCAGTGATGCCATCTCATCCTCTGTTGTCCCCTTTTCCTCCTGCCCCCAATCCCTCCCAGCATCAGAGTCTTTTCCAATGAGTCAGGTCTTCACATGAGGTGGCCAAAGTATTGGAGTTTCAGCTTTAGTATCATTCCTTCCAAAGAAATCCCAGGGCTGATCTCCTTCAGAATGGACTGGTTGGATCTCCTTGCAGTCCAACGGACTCTCAAGAGTCTTCTGCAACACTTCATGGCAAATAGATGGGGAAGCAATGGAAACAGTGAGAGATTTTATTTTCTTGGGCTCCAAAATCACTGCAGATGGCGATTGCAGCCATGAAATTAAAAGACACTTGCTCCTTGGAAGAAAAGCTATGACCAACCTAGACAGCATATTTAAAAGCAGAGACATTACTTTGCCGACTAAGGTCCGTCTAGTCAAAGCTATGGATTATCCAGTTGTCATGCATGGATGTGAGAGTTGGACCATAAAGAAAGCTGAGCATCGAAGAACTGATTCTTTTGAACTGTGGTGTTGAGAGTCCCTTGGACTGCATGGAGATCCAACCAGTCCATTCTGAAGGAGATCAGCCCTGGGATTTCTTTGGAAGGAATGATGCTAAAGCTGAAACTCCAATACTTTGGCCACCTGATGTGAAGAACTGACTCATTGGAAAAGACCCTGATGCTGGGAAAGATTGAAGGAGGGAGAAGAAGGGGATGACAGAGGATGAGACGGTTGGATGGCATCACCAACTCAATGGACATGAGTTTGAGCAAGCTCTGGGAGTTGGTGATAGACCAGGAAGCCTGGCATGCTGTGGTCCATGGGGTCGCAAAGAGTTGGACACAATTGAGCGACTGAACTGAACTGAAACTTTGAATGATTGTAAAAGATTTAAAAATATTTAAAATTTCCCCACAAAATGTATGTATGTATGTATGTATATATATGTAGTATTTACTATTTTCTATACTCTATCACTTATTATTCTCTTAATCATAAGTTTAACCAGAAAGTGTGTGGATGTTGCTGTTTCACACACAAAACCCATGATTAAGCCATGATTAGAGAAGCAAGCTCAAATTCTTTATTAAAATTAAAAAAAAATTTTTAACCTTTATATATTTTCAATACTTACTGTCTTCCACAGTAGGTACATTTTATTTTTCTTATATTTGTATAAAGAGAATATTTTTTCCTTAATTCATACTCTTGAATTCTTTCTAATCTACTTTGCTGCTACTGCTAAGTCACTTCAGTCGTGTCCAACTCTGTGCGACCCTATAGACGGCAGCCCACCAGGCTCCCCCGTCCCTGGGATTCTCCAGGCAAGAATACTGGAATGGGTTGCCATTTCCTTCTCCAATGCATGAAAGTGAAAAGTGAAAGTGAAGTTCCTCAGTTGTGTCCGACCCTCAGCGACCCCATGGACTGCAGCCTTCCAGGTGCCTCCGTCCATGGGATTTTCCAGGCAAGAGTACTGGAGTGGGGTGCCATTGCCTTCTCCAAACCTGCTTCAGTGTGATACAAATATTTTCTACATATGAAAGAAGAGACTGGGAACACTATATTAAATAGAGCCAGAGAGAGTGGAGGAGCGTATGATCATTCTGCATTTTAAAGGCTATGTTAAAAACAAAAAATATTAGAAGATATATGTATATAAATATGGCTACTCATAGTTATTTCCTTGTTTCCCCTTTACTTTTCTTTCTCTTTGGTTCATGCCCCCATGCTCTCAGTCTACATTTGACAACTGACTTGATCAGTTCCATAGCCACAAAAAGTCATGTCGTTAGCTTCATAAGATACTTCTGTGACCTTTGTACTGATGGTTTCTTAGTATTCCCAGGGGAAAACTCAGTAGGAGACAGCCTTCAACTTTAATGCCTGCTCTAATTTCACAGTGAAATATATCCTAGTACTTATAAGCCCTTTGTCACTCATCTAACTCTACTAAGTATTCTCCATGTTTTAGTGCTCTAAAGAAAGCTGGGGACTATTTCAGAATTTTCTCTGCCTGTTTCTGAAGTGTTAGAATGTTTATTTTTATCATGCAGTCACTTTCTAGGTGACAAATCAAGTAAAGTAATTTGACAGTCAGCTTAATTGCTCTAGTAATTGCCGTGGAATAGAATTTCTCCTAGTTGGAGCTATTAGGAAATATTTCACATGTGTTTAATAAGACAAATTAGAGAACTTAACAGTTAAATCCTCAGTTACTGTTTTTATAATTGGGTTTAATGTCATCCAAGAGACATTAAGTCTTATAAGTCATTAGGTCTCTGCTAAAACACCTTCAGGTGACTTGTGATATGAATGTGGTTATGTAACTGGGCTTTTTCACCATTCTCCTGAATGGAAATCATAGCAATATGCAATAAGGAAAACAGCATTTTAAAATCAGCAAAAAAAATGATAAGCAAAATTAAAGTGCATGTAAATCCCGCCAACAGCGCTTTTTACTCAAAAAACCTGCATGGTATGAAAGGGGGGGGGGGGGAGTGACGAGAGTTCAGTAACAGCAGATCTCAAAAACAGCAAGAAATGCTTTTTCTAAATATGAGGGGTGTACCCTAAAGAGAAAAATTCAGTAGGTAGGCTGCTGGCAAAAATACTGCCAAACCTGGTTTGAGGCTAAAAAAAAATCATCTCAAATAATGATGTATCAATACTTGTAGGAAGCAGAAGAGAGAATCTTTGAGTCATAAATCATGGAAGATTATCCTGGCCTTACCCTCCTAACCAAGAACCTCCTGCAAATAACTGGCCCAGGAAAATTCAAGTCATTCAATACTGAGTAACAAAGAAAACTGTCACAGTCTCAATACAAAGATGAACATGTGGGGGGAAAAAAGATAAACGTGTGGAAAAGAGAAGCAAAATTTACTAACAGCCTGCAAAAGAGTGACCATAAAGAAGATAAAAATTGTGACACATACTTTTATTTTTTGGTAAAGCAATCACTTCTATGAAAGAAGACAAAAAAGAGATATAAGGAACTTTCCTGTTAGTGGTTAAGACTTCATGCTTACAATGCAGGGGGTGCTGATTCAATCCCTAGTTGGGAAACTTAAGATTCCACATGCCATGTGGTGTGGCCAAAAAATAAAAAGAAATGGAAGAAGAAAGAAGAGAATCTAGGAAATATAAGACATGATAAATGGAGGATGCGAAGAAACCTGAGACGGCAGATTTCAAAAAAGGCACAGAAGAGAAAAACAAAACCATCAGAGAAATGAAGATGAAATTGAAGCAAGTACTAAACAGTAGACAAGTAGAAGAATATCAGGGACAAAAAGGAAAGGAGAATGAAACTGAACTCTCCTAAATATCTGAAGACTTACATACACACAGAAAAGACAAAATATTGTGGTTAAGATGCCCAAAACCTTTGTGTTTGTGATGACAAGAGAATCTGGGACAAAATAAAAATTATGCTTTTCTCAGTTCAGTTCAGTCACTCAGCCGTGTCCAACTCTTTGCAACCCCATGAATTGCAGCACTCCAGGCCTCCCTGTCCATCACTAACTCCCAGAACTTACCCAAACTCATGTCCATCAAGTCCGTGATGCCATCCAGCCATCTCATTCTCTGTCATCCCCTTCTCCTCCTGCCCCCCATCTCTCCCAGCATGAGGGTCTTTTCCAATGAGTCAACTCTTTGCATGAGGTGGCCAAAGTATTGGAGTTTCAGCTTTAGCATCATTCCTTCCAAAGAACACCCAGGACTGATCTCCTTCAGAATGGACTGGTTGGATCTCCTGGCAGTCCAAGGGACTCTCAAGAGTCTTCTCCACAGTTCAAAAGCATCAGTTCTTCTGCACTCAGCTTTCTTCACAGTCCAACTCTCATATCCATACATGACCACCGGAAAAACCATAGCCTTGACTAGATAGACGTTTGTTGGCAAACTAGTATCTCTGTTTTTGAATATGCTATCTAGGTTGGTCATAACTTTCCTTCCAAGGAGTAAGCATCTTTTAATTTCATGGCTGAAATAACCATCTGCAGTGATTTTGGAGCCCCCCAAAATAAAGTCTGACACTGTTTCCCCATCTATTTGCCGTGAAGTGATGGGACCAGATGCCATGATCTTCGTTTTCTGAATGTTGAGCTTTAAGCCAACTTTTTCAGTCTCCTCTTTTACTTTCATCAAGAGGCTTTTTAGATCCTCTTGACTTTCTGCCATAAGGGTGGTGTCATCTGCGTATCTGAGGTTATTGATATTTCTCCCGTCAATCTTGATTCCAGCTTGTGTTTCTTCCAGTCCAGCATTTCTCATGATGTACTCTGCATATAAGTTAAATATGCAGGGTGACAATATACAGCCTTGAAGTACTCCTTTTCCTATTTGGAACCAGTCTGTTGTTCCATGTCCAGTTCTAAGTGTTTCTTCTTTGCCTGCATATAGGTTTCTCAAGCTTTTCTAGGGAACTATAAAAGAGTGCTGTATGCCAGGAAGTGCGATGGGCTGAGTACTGGGGTGAGATGAGTTCTTAATAGTTAGTAGAGAGCCATTTTATTTCCATATCTGAGGGTAGGTAAACCCACTCTAATTAAACTGTGGGCTATCCTCAGAACAACTCAAGCCCCAGGAAGATTCAGAATAAATAGCCTTTCTTTCCAACAGCCAAGTTAGGAAGGAACTTGTACTGTTTGAGAAATAATCTAAAAAATACTGATGATCCTTTATGCTTAACACTGGGGATGAAATTTTAAAAAATAAAACAGTCAATGAAGCCAGAAAATATGATCCATAATTAAGAATAAACTTAGCAGTGAAATATTGTAGTTTCTGTTAAGATCAGAAAAAAAAAGGTAATATATCTGCACTCATCACTTTTGTTATACTAGACATCCTAGACAATGGATAAAGCAAGGAAAAGAAGTGCATAAAGTTTGGAAAGGAAAAATTAAATTTTTGTCTTTGGAAGGCAACATGATTTTATACAAGAAAATACAAAGAAATCTACAAGAACAAAAGAAATAGCTGAAAGTAATAAATGATTTTAGCCAGTTCACAAACCACAAACAGTGTACAAAAGTCAAGATTTTTTCCATATAATAGTGATGAATAATTGAGCAGTGGTATTTTAGAAATGACACTATTTACAGTAGCATGAAAACATGAAATATTTAGGAATATATTTAACAAAGATTTCCATGTCCTATATATCATTAACAAGATAGTATTTCTGAGAGAAAAAAAAACTAAGAAAATGAAGATAGATATGATATTCATTGAGTGGAAGACTCAATTTTGTTCAGATGTCAGATCATCCAAAATTGGTATGTACATTTAATGAAATAATAATCGAAACACAACCAACTCTGTAAAAAATGGTACAAATAATTTGGAGTCCTATATGGCAATTTTTCATATATTTAAACATATCATATGAGTCAACAGTCCAATTCCTAAATATTTATCAAAGATTAATGAAAATATACATCCACAAAATTTTACAAAATGTTGTACAAAAATGTTCACAATGACTTTGTTTGTAATAGTCAGCAATTGGAAACAACCCAAACATGTATACAAGGAAAACGGATTAAGAAATGGTGGTGTATTCAGACAATAAAAGGAAAACTTTAAGATACATGCAAAGGCATTAATGAATATCAAAAGTATTGTACTGCATGAGTGAAGCCAGGAACAAAAGAGAACATGTGTTGTGATTCCATGTACATAAAGTTCAAAGAATGCAAAATAAACTGTGGTAATAAAAATCAGGACAGTTGGTGTTTCAGTGTGTATGTGTGTGTGGTGGGGGCAAAAGGGAAGAAGGTTGGATCTAAGGCCAGGAGGGAATATTTTTGTGTAAACGAAATCTTCTACATCTTATTTGGGATGCCGTAAATGGATTTATAAATTTGCTAAAACTCGTTAGGCTATATACATTTAAGATTTGTACATTTCACTATATGTAGGTGGTACTTGAGTAAAATAGCATGTCCGTGGCAGTCACTGAACTCTTTCACTCAGCTATCCCTTCAAAAGTGACCCTGCCATGTGGCAAGCTATTAGCCTATCAGCTCCAGCTGCAGCATCTTCAGAATGTGCTGACGCACTGGAGCTGACATTTTCTGTCTGCCACTGCAGCCAGTAGCTTGGATGACATGGATAGCAGAGACTCCTCGATGGGCAGTCTCTCTGTAGACTCCTTCTCTGGACTGGTCATAATGTTTTCAGGGAGCTGCGTTAGCCTGAATCTCTTTCCTAACCAGCTGTCCTTCCTTTCTCCTCTCTTTGCTCAATTTTCTGACCTGTACCTTGGTCCAAAAGCTTTTCCATTCTACTTCTGTTTCCTCTCACCTTAGCTTTCAGAGACAGTATCCTCAGTGATTTCTTGCATGTCTAACTCTATCTTGGTTTTGGACATAAACTTTCAATTAAACAGTAATCTGGGATAGAAATGAGGCCAAAAACATTTATCAGTACATTTATAATGGCTTAATCCCAGAAAAGTTTTTTTTTTTTTTAAAGATATCACTCTTTGTGCTTTTACGCTATATGCAAAAGGTTCACCCAAAACAAATATTTTTAATGGTTGAATATAAAGTTGTGAACAAAGGCAAATGCCAACAGAAAGAAGTCCTGATCTCAATATCAAATTGAAATCATAGTCTTAATATCAAGTTAAGAACTCTTAATATCAAGTTAATATTCAAAACACATTAAGAAGAGGAAATTTTCATTTTGACAGCATGAGGAGACATTCTGGATGCAGGTAATTTTTAAAGGCAACTGACAAACTTAAGGATAAAGAGAGTTAGGTGAAATTTCCCTTGTAAATAAATATTTGAACATGCAAATCATTCTATAGTTAATTTAGTAAACTTTGTAGATGAGACAAAAATTTTAATTCATATTGTATATTCTTGGATCCAGCTCTCTCTTCAAAAAGTTATTTTCTTCAATATCCAAAATATATATTCTGAGAAACTTTTATAACATCTGTTTTAAATAGCTATGCCTATTTCCAAAGTAATTCAAGTCCACTCCCAGCATTTATCTCATTTGAAACTATAAATTTATTTCTGTGATTATTTGATTAATGTATCATCATATAATGGCATCCATGAGGGCGGGAGCATTATTTTTTGGTTGATTGGTTGTCTTACTTGTATCATTGTATCCTTCATATCTTACACACAGTGTGTGGCACATAGTAGGTCCTCAATGATTCTTATGAATGAGTAAATGAAGAACAGAGCACAATAATATTGGCATAATTCCTTCTGAAGGATTACAGCTAAATTTATTCCTTCTAGATGCAAGTCTTTCTGGAAACAGAGAGAAGCTGTTCTCACTTAACTGAGTCATCTCTTCATTCAACAAATATTCATTTAGTTGGCAAACACTATGCTAAGCATGAAATATACAGTGATAGCAGGAATAGATAGAATTCCTGCCCTTGAGGAGCTCACAACCTGGTAAGTAACTGCTCAAGAAATTCTCAATTCCCTTTCTAATATTTTATGTACAGCTATAATTATGTATTTGTAGTAGTACTATATCAGCATTCATAAGCTCTTTTCTTATTCAATCCTTGAAGCACAGATGTCATCTCCATTTTACAAATAAAGGAACAGTTTAAAAAAGTTATGTTTCACATAAATTAGTTCATGTTATTTAAAAAATATTTATTGAATGCTTACTGTATTTCAGGAACTTTTCCAGGGTCTGGAAATACAATACACAAGACAGAGAAGGACACTTCTAGTGGGAGGTTGCAAACAATAAGAAGTAAAAAAGCAAATTTTAATAGCTTTAGTATGACAGCAGAAATGATCAAGCGATGGAATTAGTAAACAGAGGAACTTCAGGAGAGGGCTCTCTGAGGCAGTGACACTGAAATTAGGAAGGTAGGAGTTAGATAGGACATCTGAAGAGTCATGAAAAAGAAAGCCTTCATACGGAAGGCAGAGTGGAAGGCATTGGACAGGACATGAATGAGCTTAGCATATTCAAGGGGAAAAAACGCTAATGTTACTGGGGCTGTGGGTTACATGGTATGAGTGAAGATTCAAGATGATATGAGTCAGGTCATATAAGTCCCTACAGACCATGGATCTATTCTGCATGCATTGATAACTCAGCTAATGGGAATTTATACAAGGAACTTAGCATGGGTATTCACGATTGAAGATTTCTTAGCAAATATAAAGTAAGGAAATTGTGGTTAAACCTGATTTCAAAGAAAACATAGACTCAATAGAGAAGCTGAAAGTGATTATAATCAGCTGGGTAGTTTCCCTTAGGTTGATGAATTGCCTTGCAAACATTAAAAGTGGTCTCTTTCAGAAGTGTGTGTGGTGGGGGAGGAAGGGGGTTGAGGTTAGGGGAAGGGGTGGAAATGCCCAGGAGACTTGAGCATGTCATTCCTTGGACAATTTTTGAGAGGACTTCTTGTCAGCAGGAATAGGATGTAATAAGAGCTTTTGAGTTTATAGAATTTAAAAGCAAAATACCCCCACATCTTAAGGAAAAGAAAAAGGAGAGTGATTCTGGTCCTTTATGTGATAAAGAATGGAAACAGCCCTGTGTGACTCAGGAATCAAGTATAGACAAACTTTGTGGGGTTTTCCCTGGGTGAAAGAGCTCATACTTTTTTCCTGACCTAAGGCTACCTGAACTAGGGTGTACATCATATGAACACAGTCTGTCTATTGCACTAGATTTCACCAGTAGCACCAGGTAGCATAAAAATCAAGAGCAAAACTGGCTGTCTGCTTCATTGTGGAAGATATCCTTTTCAACTGGGTAAAGCCAGGGTTTTTTGGAGAGTTCAGGGGAAAGGAGGATCCCAAAGAGAGACGCTGCACTTCCTACTCAAGAGGCAGATATGGGCCTAAGGAATTAATTGGAAAAATGTAGAAGTGACCACATGCATGTACCCCAAGACTACATGGCAATTTGTAAATGTTACATATGCCACTAGAATTTTGACTTGTCTGTGGGATCAAAACAATTTGTGGCATACAAAATTTGAGATACAGCAGCTCCTTCAGAGTCATAAAATCAAGCTAGTTCCAGAGTTTATCTTTAAAGGTAGTATTTTTTTTTTTTTTAAGTACAGAGTATCTATTAAACTCTACACATGGACATCACCAGACGGTCAACACTGAAATCAGATTGATTATATCCTTTGCAGCCAAAGATGGAGAAGCTCTATACAGTCAGCAAAAACAAGACCGGGAGTGGACTGTGGCTCAGATCATGAACTCCTTATTGCCAAATTCAGACTTAAATTGAAGAAAGTAGGGAAAACCACTAGACCATTCAGGTATGACCTAAATCAAATCCCTTATGATTATACAGTGAAAGTGAGAAATAGATTTAAGGGATTAGATCTGGTGGACAGAGTGCCTGATGAACTATGGACGGAGGTTTGCGACACTGTACAGGAGACAGGGAGCAAGACCATCCCCAAGAAAAAGAAATGCAGAAAAGAAATGGCTGTCTGAGGAGGCCTTACAGATAGCTGTGAAAGGAAGAGAAGTGAAAAGCAAAGGATAAAAGGAAAGATATACCTATTTGAATGCAGAATTCCAAAGAATAGCAAGGAGAGATAAGAAAGCCTTCCTTATAGATCAATGCAAAGAAATGGAGGAAAGCAATAGAATGGGAAAGACTAGAAATCTCTTCAAGAAAATTAGAGATACCAAGGGAACATTTCATGCAAAGATTGGCTCAATAAAGGACAGAAATGGTATGGATCTAACAGAAGCAGAAGATATTAAGAAGAGGTGGCAATACACAGAAGAACTGTACAAGAAAGATCTTCATGACCCAGATAATCACAAAGGTGTGATCACTCACACTCACCTAGAGCCGGATACCCTGGAATGTGAAGTCAAGTGGGCCTTAGAAAGCATCACTACGAACAAAGCTAGTGGAGGTGATGGAATTCCAGTTGAGCTATTTCAAATCCTAAAAAATGATGCTTTGAAAGTGCTGCACTCAATATGCCAGCAAATTTGGAAAACTCAGCAGTGGCCACGGGACTGGAAAAGGTCAGTCTTCACTCCAATCCCAAAGAAAGGCAATGCCAACGAATGTTCAAACTACCACACAATTGCGCTCATCTAACACGCTAGTAAAGTAATGCTCAAAATTCTCCAAGCCGGGTTTCAGCAATACGTGAACTGCGAACTTCCAGATGTTCAAGCTGGTTTTAGAAAAGGCAGAGGAAACACAAATCAAATGCCAACATCCACTGGATCATGGACAAAGCAAGAGAGTTCCAGAAAAACATCTATTTCTGCTTTATTGACTATGCCAAAGCCTTTGACTGTGTGGATCACAATAAACTGTAGAAAATTCTAGAGAGATGGGAATACAAGACCACCTGACCTGCCTCTTGAGAAACCTATATGCAGGTCTGGAAGCAACAGTTAGAACTCGACATGGAACAACAGACTGGTTTCAAATAGGAAAAGGAGTATGTCAAGGCTGTATATTGTCACCTTGCTTATTTAACTTACATGCAGAGTACATCATGAGAAATGCTGGGCTGGAGGAAGCACAAGCTGGAAACAAGATTGCTGGGAGAAATCTCAATAACCTCAGATATGCAGATGACACCACCCTTATGGCAGAAAATGAAGAAGAACTAGAGTGTCTCTTGATGAAAGTGAAAGAGGAGAGTGAAAAAGTTGGCTTAAAGCTCAACATTCAGAAAACGAAGATCATGGCATCTGGCTCCATCACTTCATGGCAAATAGATGGGGAAACAGTGTCAAACATTATTTTTTGGGGCTTCAAAATCACTGCAGATGGTGACTGCAGCCATGAAATTAAAAGACGCTTGCTCCTTGGAAGGAAAGTTATGACCAACCTAGATAGCATATTGAAAAGCAGAGACATCACTTTGCCAACAAAGGTCCATCTAATCAAGGCTGTGGTTTTTCCATGTATGGATATGAGAGTTGGAATATAAAGAAACCTGAGCACTGAAGAATTGATGCTTTTGAACTGTGGTGTTGGAGAAGACTCTTGAGAGTCCCTTGGACTGCAAGGAGATTCAACCAGTCAAACTTTCTAAAGGAGATCGGAGATCAGTCCTGAGTGTTCATTGAAGGGCGTGATGTTGAAGCTGAAACTCCAATACTTTGGCCACCTGATGCAAAGAGCTGACTCATTTGAAAAGACTCTGATGCTGGAAAGATTGAGGGCAGGAGAACAATGGGACAACAGAGGATGAGATGGTTGGATGTCATCTCCAACACAATGGACATGTGTGTGGGTGGATTCCAGGAGTTGGTGATGGACAGGAGGCCTGGTGTACTGTGGTTCATGTGGTCACAAAGACTCGGACATGACTGAGTGGCTGAACTGAATTGATCCATTAAACTTCTTTTTAGTTAGCTTTTATCTTTATTTGGCATTCCATTTTTACTGGGTTTTGATTTCTAATTGTTTTCTATATTCAGTCTTTTTTGTCAATACTCAAATAGCAATTATCGAGTTGTTTTAGTAACTTATTTTCTACGTATTGTGTGAACATGCACTTGAAGCTGTTATTTCTTTCTAGACCATTTGCTTTATAGGGTTGCTTCACTTGAAAAACCTCCACAGAAATTTTCTGTGTAGCCATTCAGTATTTGATTCTTCTTTTTGGCTGCCAGACTCCTCTACCCCTTCCTAATGGCACTCTGATTTGCTGTTTTCAAATTAGCCACCTTTTTTGTGTGTGAAGTGTTGCCATGATGGAAACCCAAGTGTTTGATTAGTTCCTACAGAAAACAAAGAAGTTCATTGGCTATTCCTGTCAAACACTTCCTCCAACCCTCCCCAGTAGTGTCAAGAGTAAGGTAAGTACCTCAATATGACTAATCAGTTGCTGTCCAGGGGCAGAATACTTGAGTGAGGTAATGAGAGATAGAAGAAACTTGTTTATATTTGAGCATTTATGGTCACATGGGGTTGGGAAGACCTTCTGGCGTTGTCTGGTTCCACTTTTCCAACCTTGTTCTTTAGCTTTCCCTAAGGGCATGTATGCTACTCATATCATTATTTTCTTTTGACTTAATTTAGCCAGGTTTGGTTTCTGTTGCTTGTTACAAAAGAATCCTAAATAATACACAAGCCATGCCAAGGTCTTCCTCACTTCCCATTCCTGCAAATAAATCCTCTAGGACTACAAGTCCTACTAGGAAAATAGATAACAAGCTGATAATGAAATGCTCATCACAGTTTTAATTTTGGAATTTATTACTCCTGCCAGAGACTGTTTGCATTTTCATAAGAAATGCTTTCGTGGAAAAAATGTTTTGGTAACAATGTGGTAAGGTCTTACCCCAAAGTTGCCCAGGGACCACTTAAACGGTGTTTCTCACATTTCTAATGCAACAGCATTCCCTGTGAGAGTTTCATCAGAAGCCAAAAGGGCGAAGAAGAGGGATGAAGGGAGATGAAGACAGCAGGAATTGTTCTAAGTTCCATGTTTCCTAGAAGTACCTTGTAACTTAAGCACATTTTCCTTCTCTCTTATGTATGTTATATTTGTTTTTCTCCTTTTTGAGTTTCGACTTGGTGCTTTCAAAATGAGTAGATGACACAATGCAGTTTTTATAGTTTGTAAGACCATGTTGTGTTAAGATTTATCAATTTTTTCAATAGTATATAAAAAAAGTCCTAAGATTCAATTTTTCTCTTTCTAACTTCTCTGTTCTTAAGGCCAATGATAACAAGCATTTATGAAACTGGATATAATTTTATTAAACCTTAAATCTGAAATAAGCATTAAAATCCAGAAGTAATATTTTAAAATAAGGTTATTTTAAATAAATAACCTTATTTAAAATAAGGTTATTTTTTAGTGTTATAGTATAATTTTGCCTAAATAAATAAATTTTGTCTAAATAAATACAGTCTTTATAAAGATCATGGTTGTGTTCATTTTGGCTTACATTTTCTTTTATTGTTTTTTGGTTTCTGGTTACTATATCCCATTGTTGTTCAGTCGCTCAGTCATGTCCCACTCTGTGACTGCATGGGCTGCAGCACACCAGGCTGCCCTGTCCTTCACCATCTCCTGGAGCTTACTCAAACTCATGTCCATTGAGTCAGTGATGCCATCCAACCATCTCATCCTCTGTCATCCCCTTTTCCTCCCATAGACATTTATTTTAATTTATCCCTCAATTAGCAAAATAGAAAATTATCTTATATTATTCTATATGTTCTATATCTAACATATTTGTATATATTGGAGTTAATTATTTGTAGTTATTTTCCTCTGTTTCAATGACATGTAAGCAACATTTAACATTTCTATTACATTTAAATTTTTTATCTCTTTCTCTAACATAGATAGACTAAGTAATCTGAATATCTGTGCTTTATATATCTAGCCTTATTATTTCGCCATTTTTCTTCTTTTCTTATTCCTCATTTGATTAGTCAATTCCAGTCATTCTAAAAGCATGCCTCAAGTCTTTTCTCTTCCAGGAAGTTCTTCCAAGAATGTTCCAGCATAAACCTTTGTATCTCTAACACTCATCTAATGTGAATTATGTGTTTATTTGTGATATTTTTTTCCTGTTGTCTCATTATTTAATATTACACATATTTCCCCTTCAACTAAATTGCAGAGTCCCTGAGATCAGGGACTGAGGCAGTAGAGCTAAATATTTTAGGATCACAGACGTTTTAGTTACAGTGCTTTAAGTGAATCCCTGCATTCTATTTCCCTTACAGCTTCTCTAAGTTGTTTCTTCTGCTGCTTAAAACCACTGTAAAGTAAATGTCCACTTCTATTTTTCAATAATATGTACTATTTACATAGCATTTGACCACAATTTATTGGATTTAATCTTGATAATATTCTTTTAAATATACATTCTTATCCTCATTTCATAGACAAAGATCCTTTTGTTCAAAGAAACAAGGATGTTGCATAAGATGATAATGTAAGAGGTGGAACCAAGCCTTGAACCTTAGGGCACTCATCTCGACCACAGTCCTTTGCATACTGATAGTATTAAATTAGGTGATTGATGAGTTGTCTTTTGCTGAAAATCTTTTCCTACTTGGGCATTTCTTACATGTAAACAACTGTGAATATCTTTGAACTTTTCCCTATTCATTTCCCTACAAACTTCCCTCTTCCTACTTCAAGACTTTCAAGAACTGGAGAGGATTAATTTTGTATCAGCTACCATTTCAGTATGTCTACTCGGACCCTGAAATTAATTTGAAATTTCCTGCTTAACTTGAAAAGTCATTTTGTGCTTTCTAACCTCATCTCTTGATCACCTTGCTGTGACTGCAGAGTGAATCACTCTCTCATGTTCACTGCTCCATCGCTTACTTCCTTTCTTCCCTTTGAGCCATTACATATGTCCCTCTGTACAAAATATGTTTCTTGTTGTTTGAATCTGTTTTTAATTCCAGTCTTCAATCATCCTTCATTGCCTGGAGTACTTACAGCTTGTCTGAAAGCCCATTTGTAATTTTACCCCTTTACTTTAGATTTCTTCTCTCTTTCTCTTTTTTCTCTTTAGGAATCTGATTCTATTGATTTTCTTATAATATTATCTCTATATCTACTGTTTGTTCAAACTTTACTATTTTTCTCTTCTCACTATAGTAGAATGAGTTGAAATTTATCTGTTAATCACACACATATTGTTAGAGTTCACTCTGTAACTATATGGACTGAAAAAAAAAACGTATCTCTGCCTCTTTATTTTTTATCAATCTAAAGTTTAAAAACTAGGATTTTATTCTGTTTTAAATATGATAGAATTTCAGGAGAAGGTAAAATTTGGGTAAGGTAGAAATTTCTGTGAAGACTTGGATAGATTACATCAAAATAAATAAGCTGATTTTGGCATAAATATGGTGCTCAGTATCTGTTAAAGATTTGAGCCTCTGTCTCTTTCTTTGTTGGTCTCTCTCTATCTCTGTCTCTCTCTTTATCTCTGTTACGTAGGAAAATCAGGATATTGCCTATCTCTGTACGTTGATTGCTTTTTTCCTCATAGCAGCATGAAAACACAGTGGATGTGATGATCCAAGTTGCCTCAACCTCTTTCTTAGATTATTCCAGTTTCAGGGTTTAGCTATCAGGCCTAGAGGCAAAATTGCCTAGTAGGCAAAATTTTCCTAGAGGAAAACAAACAAACAAACAAACTCCATATTCTTACATATGACACCAAATTGTCTTATTTCAGGCTTCCATGTAGAATATATATAGTTTATGCATTATGCTTGAGAAAATGCAAAACTAGTCAGTAATACTTAATTCTACCGGAATGAGAGTGTCATACCATGGTCTTCACTAAATTGGTTTATCTCTTGACTTTAAGGGATCCTATTCCCTGATGGCTCAGATGATAAAGAATCTGCCTGCAGTGTAGGAGACCTGACTTTGATACACTGGTCGGGAAGATCCCCTAGAGAAGAGAATGGCTACCCACTCCAGTATTGCCTGGAGAGTGCCATGGACAGAGGAGCCTGGAGGGCTATAATCCCTGGTGTCACAAGTAGTCAGACATGACTGAAAGACTACATTTTCATGACAACTATTGTGATCTTGTATTTCATAAAATCCTATCATGCTCATAAATTAGCTCAAGAAAGTCTAACATACTTGGAGTTTGGATCCCTGTATCAAGAATTTCTTTTTTTCTTTAATTCTTTTACTCCTTCTTCCCAGCCAAAGGTATCTGAAGTTTCAGATCAGTTGCTTATTATGAGATAAATTCTAGCCCTGTGTTAAACATATGGGGAGCTCTAAAATTACAGACTCCTCAGCTCAATAATAGACCTCATTTTTACTGTTGATTATCCATGACTGCTTAAAGCCTTCTAATGGGAACCTAAGCCTTTTAAGGAGAAGGAAATGGCAACCCCCTCCAGCATTCTTGCCTGGGAAATCCCATGGGCAGAGGAGCCTGGGAGGCTACAGACCATACGGTTGCAAAAGAGTTGAACATGATTTAGCAACTAAAAAACAACAATAAGCTCTGTGCTAAACTATTTGACGTGAGTTTCTGGTCTTCTATGGCCCGGAATCTCTAATCTTAGGTCTCATTCTTCTAGTGTGTCTTCAAATCCTTCCAGATTCCTGATCTACTGATTTCTAATCAGGGTCCAAATACTTGCCAACTCCAGTCTACCTTTGCTAATTTTGTTGACCTGGATCTTTGCCTGCTTAGATCTTCTTTAGTCACAGCCTTCATGACTCTTATGACCACATTTCTACTTCTGTCTCTGTGAACTCCACCTTTTTCATTTCTATCAAAACTGTGGCTAAGTACTCCAGTTAGTCATTCTACAACTTGCACATTATGTGAGAAAATACTGTCCCTCTCAAGATGACTTAGCACCTTGCACTGATATTTTTAATAGCCCATACATGGTAGAGAGAGATCTCAGTACTTGACACTAATATCCAAGAAAATTAGTTGGTGCAATATCCAATGTCAGATATGGTAATGTTCAGTTGCCAGTAACAGAAAACCCAAATAACAATGGTTTAAATAAGAGAGTAATTAATTTACTTCTCAAGTAAAATTCTAAAATGGGCAGTGCAATGCTGTATAAGAGATTTATCCTGCAAGGTGTTTGGGAACCATATGTCTTCTATCTTGCTTTGCAATACACAGATTTCCATTCTAAGGTTTGCTTATATCCAAATTGGTTGCTATAATGTTTTCAAGGCAGAAAGGGAAAAAAAGGACCAAGAGAGGATCAAAAGGTATGGGCCTAATATTTTTAAAGAAACTTACCTGTCATTAGCTAGAATTCAGTCACTTGCCCACTGAGCAACTAAGGAGACCAGGAAATATGGTTCATCTTCTGGACATCCATAAGTCCAACCAAAATGTCAAAAGCTCTTTAGTTATGGAGAAGGAGAAAACTCCATGAACAGTATGAAGAGGCAAAAAGATATGACACCAAAGATGAGCCCCCAGGTCAGTATGTCAATATGCTACTTGGGAATAGTGGAGAAATAGCTCCAGAAAGAATGAAGAGGCTGAGCCAAAGGAGAAATGATGCTCAGTTGTGCTTGTGTCTGTAAAAGTGGTGAAAGTAAAGTCTGATGCTGTAAAGAACAATATTGCATAGGAACCTGAAATGTTAGGTTTGTGAATCAAGGTGAATTGTACCTGGTAAAGCAGGAGATGGCAAGAGTGAACATCAACATTTTTGGAATCAGTGAACTAAAATGGACCAGAATGGGAGAATTAAATTCAGATGACCATTATATCTACTACTGTGGGCAAGAATCCCTCAGAGAAGTGGAGTAGCCCTCACAGTCAATAAGAGTCCAAAATTTAGTACTTGGATGCAATCTCAAATACAACAAAATGATCTCTGTTTGTTTCCAAGGCAAACAATTCAATATCACAGTAATCCAAGTCTATGCCCCAGTGACTAATGCTGTGGAAGCTGAAGTTGAACAGTTCTATGAAGACCTATAAGATGTTTTAGAACTAACACCAAAAAAAGATGTCTTTTCATCATAGGGGACTGGGATGCAAAACTAGAAAGTCAAAGGATACCTGGAGTAACAGGAAAATTTGGCCTTGAAGTACAAAATGAAGCAGGGAAAAAGGTAACAGAATTTTGCCAAGAGAACAAACCAGTCATACCAAACATCCTCTTCCAAAAACACAAGAGATGACTCTCCACATAGACATCGCCAGATGGTCAATATTGAAATCAGATTGATTATATTCATTGCAGACGAAGATGGAGAAGCTCTATATATACTGCAAAAACAAGACCTGGAGCTGACTGTGGCTCAGATCATGAGCTCCGAACTGCAAAACTCAGGTTTAAATTGAAAAAAGTAGAGAGAACCACTAAGCCAATCAGGTATGACCTAAATAAAATCCTTTATGATTATACAGTGGAGGTGATTAATAGATTCAAGGGATTAGATATGGTAGGTAGAGTGCCTGAAGAACTATGGACGGAGGTTCAAAACATTGAACAGAAGGCAATGACCAAAACCATCCCAAAGAAAAAGAAATGCAGGAAGGCAAAGCAGTTGTCTGAGGAGGCTTTACAAAAAGGTGAGGAAAGAAGAGAAGTAAAAGGCAAGGGAGAAAGGGAAAGATATACCCAACTGAATGCAGATTTCCAGACAATAGCAAGGAGAGATAAGAAAGCATTCATAAGTGAGCAATGTGAATAAATAGAGGAAACCAATAGAATGGGAAAGACTAGAGATCTCTTCAAGAAAATTGGAGATTTTTCATGCAAAGATGGGCACATTAAAAGACAGATACAGCAAGAACCTAAAAGAAGCAGAAGAGATTAAGAAGAAGTGGCAAGAATACACAGGAGAATCATTAAAAAAAAAAAAAAAAAAGACCTTAATGACCCAGATAACCACAATGGTGTGATCACCCACATAGAGCCAGACATTCTGGAGTGTGAAGTCAAGTAGGCCTTAGAAAGCATTACCATGAACAAAGCTAGTGGAGATGATGGAATTCCAACTGAGCTATTTCAAATCCTAAAAGATGATGCTGTTAAAGTGCTGCACTCAATATTCAAGCAAATTTGGAAAACTCAGCAGTGGCCACAGGAAAAGGTCAGTTTTCATTCCAATCCCAAAGAAGGCCAATGCCAAAGAATGTTCCAACTACCACACAATTGCTCTCATTTCACAAGAAGCAAGGTGATGCTCAAAATTCTTCAAGCTAGTCTTCAACAGTACATGAACCATATCAACAACCTCAGATATACAGTTGATACCAGTCTAATGGCACAAAGCGAAGAGGAGCTAAAGAGCCTCTTGATGAAGGTGAAAGAGGAGTGTGGAAAAGCTGGCATAAAACTCAACATTCAAAAAATTGAGATCATGGAATCTAGTGCTATCACTTCATGGCAAACAGAAGCGGAAACAGTGGAAGTAGTGACAGATTGTCTTTTCTTGGGCAACAAAATCACTGCAGACAATGACTGCAGCCATGAAATTAAAAGACACTTGCTCCTTGGAAGGAAAGCTATGACAAGCCTAGACTGTGTAATAGTAGTGATACTTTCTAAGGCCCACTTGACTTCACATTCCAGGATGTCTGACTCTAGGTGAGTGATCACACCATCGTGATTATCTTGGTCATGAAGATCTTTTTTGTACAGTTTTTCCATGTATTCTTGCTACCTCTTAATATCTTCTGCTTCTGTTAGGTCCATAACATTTCTGTCTTTTAATGAGCCAATCTTTGCATGAAATATTCCCTTGGTATCTCTAATTTTCTTGAAGAGATCTCTAGTCTTTCCCATTCTATTGTTTTCCTCCATTTCTTTGCATTGATCTATAAGGAAGGCTTTCTTATCTCTCCTTGCTATTCTTTGGAATTCTGCATTCAAATAGGTATATCTTTCCTTTTTTCCTTTGCTTTTCCCCTCTCTTCTTTTCACAGCTATTTGTAAGGCCTCCCCAGACAGCCATTTTGCTTTTTTGCATTTCTTTTCCATAGGGATGGCCTTGATCCCTGTCTCCTGTACAATGTCACAAACCTCAGTCCATAGTTCATCAGGCACTCTATCTATCAGATCTAATCCCTTAAATCTATTTCTCACTTCCACTGTATAATCATAAGGGATTTGATTTAGGTCATACCTGAATGGTCTAGTGGTTTTCCCTACTTTCTTCAATTTGAGTCTGAATTTGGTATAAGGAGTTCATGATCTGAGCCACAGTCAGCTCCTGGTCTTGCTTTTGTTGACTGTATAGAGCTTCTCCATCTTTGGCTGCAAAGAATATAATCAATCTGATTTTGGTGTTGACCATCTGGTGATGTCCATGTGTAGAGTCTTCTCTTGTGTTGTTGGAAGAGGGTGTTTGCTATGACCAGTGCATTTTCTTGGCAGAACTCTATTAGTCTTTGCCCTGCTTCATTTCGCATTCCAAGGCCAAATTTGCCTGTTACTCCAGGTGTTTCTTGACCTCCTACTTTTGCATTCCAGTCCCCTATAATGAAAAGGACATCTTTTTGGGGTGTTACTTCTAAAAGGTCTTGTAGGTCTTCATAAAACCATTCAACTTCAGCTTCTTCAGCATTACTGGTTGGGGCATAGACTTGGATAACTGTGATATTGAATGGTTTGCCTTGGAAATGAACAGAGATCATTCTGTCAGTTTTGAGATTGCATCCAACTACTGCATTTCAGACTCTTTTGTTGACCATGATGGCTACTCCATTTCTTCTGAGGGATTCCTGCCCGCAGTAGTAGATATAATGGTCATCTGAGTTAAATTCACCCATTCCAGTCCATCTTAGTTCGCTGATTCCTAGAATGTTGACATTCACTCTTCCAATTTGCCTTGATTCATGGACCTGACATTCCAGGTTCCTATGCAATATTGCTCTTTACAGCATCAGACCTTGCTTCTATCACCGGTCACAGCCACAACTGGGTATTGTTTTTGCTTTGGCCCCATCCCTTCATTCTTTCTGGAGTTATTTCTCCACTGATCTCCAGTAGCATATTGGGCACCTACCGACCTGGGGAGTTCCTCCTTCAGTATCCTATCATTTTGCCTTTTCATAGTGTTCATGGGGTTCTCAAGGCAAGAATACTGAAGTGGTTTGCCATTCCCTTCTCCAGTGGACCACATTCTGTCAGAATTTGGCAAGAAGGAGTTCACGGTCTGAGCCACAGTCAGCGGCCTGTCTTGTTTTTGCTGACTGTATAGAGCTTCTCCATCTTCAGCTGCAAAGAATATAATCAATCTGATTTTGTATTGACCATCTGGTGATGTCCATCTGTTTCACCTTTGGTGATCTCTTACTTTATTATTCGTATCTTCTGTTTTCTGCAGTCTTGTTTTTCTTTTACACTTGCAGTTGCAAAATATTAAAAATATGCTACACCTTTTCCCCTTAGAAATGCTCTGCTCAATTTATATTTCACTTTGGGGAGGGAAGCTTAGAGGATTTTTAATGTTTTTTCACTTGAAAAGGATGAATTTTCAAAGGCTATTTTCCAACAGATGTCATTTATTAAATGGTTATGTTTCCTTATTAATCTTAACATTTTTCTCATCTGTACTGCAATGAAAATGTAACCAAAATAAAACTTTACGGACAGTTTGAAGCATCTACTCTGCATTCCTTTCCTTTCTTTGCCTCTGGAAGCCTCCATGTCTCAGAATAAGAAGGGAACGATAATACAAAGAGGGCTTTCTTGGTCTCTTCCTCTGCCATTGCTAGAAATTTTAAAAAGTTGATATGTGTTTTGTAGTACACAAGTGTTATTTGTTGGTCACTAACATTTTGTGTAATAAAATTCACTTCTTTCCAAACTATTCCTTTTTAAGCAAAAGTTTAAATTAGTTAAAAGTAATTTATCCTTCCCTTCTCCTTTTATTTGGGTACCAGGGTTGGAGAGGACAGGATGCGTGTATCCAAGAGTGATGAGGTGCTAACAAAGCCAAGAGAGTGCAGTCCCTCTACACTTAGGGGAGAAGAGTCTCCAAAATAAATAAATAAATAAAAAGAATATATATAAGAATATTTACATAGACTTGTGGGATCTTAGTTCCCCTACAGGAGTTGAACCCAGGCCCTCCTCAGTGAATAAATACCAAGTCCTAATCACTGGACTGCCAGGGAATTCCCTAAGTTAAGGCTGTTAGTTGCTCAGTCATGTCCGACTATTTGCTACCGCATGGACGGTAGCCCACCAGTCTCCTCTGGCCATTGAATTCTCCAGGCAAGAATACTGGAGTTTTCATGTTCTTATAAAGAGTCTTAATCACTGGACCACTAGGGGATTCCCTAGAATGGAAATTCAATATGAGAAGAAGGGGGTTCTTTAAGAATCAGAAAGCCAAATACCTTTATAAGTTTGAAACAAGTGAATAGGATTTTCTTGGTGGTCCAGTAGTTAAGAATCTGCCTGCCAATGCAGGGCACATGGGCTTGATTTCTGCTTTGGGAAGATTCCACAATGCCATG
Organism: Oryx dammah; assembly: GCF_014754425.2. Classification (NCBI taxonomy): domain Eukaryota; kingdom Metazoa; phylum Chordata; class Mammalia; order Artiodactyla; family Bovidae; genus Oryx; species Oryx dammah. The sequence goes on along the minus strand of NW_024070213.1, from coordinate 80,647,836 downwards.
GGGCAACTAAGCCCATGCCACGTGCTCTAGGGCCCGCATGCCACAACTACTGATGCCCACACACTCTAGAGCCCATGCTCTGCAACAAGAGAAGCCACTGCATTGAGAAGCCTGCACACCGCAACTATAGAAAAGCCCACATGTGCAACAACAAAGACCTAGCACAGCCAAAAATAAAATTAAATAATTAAAGTTTAAAAAATATAAATAAAAAGTGTAAAAAATATAAATAAAACAAGCGAACATATGACCATATTGATTCAGCAGCTTCTGGAGGTCTTGGAGGTGGCCAATGCAAGGGCAAGGCCCTGAAGTATCTTTAGCTTTGTGGTAAGTTTGCCTCTGCTTGTCCACAGGGCTGTTTATAGTATGTATTATACTTAGTGCTGTTTTTGCCACTGATTTGTGTTATACCTCACCTGGTCCTCTATTTGACTTAATGAACTTTTTGGGCTAAGTGTCGAATTTATTATTTCACAGAATAGAAGTTTGGCAGTCTGGCCCAGGCTTAGGACTCTTGCTGAAGAGCCTGTTTTGGTCCATGTACTGGAATCTAGAAACTGCCCTTCTGCTTTCTCTATAATAAGAGATTGTGAGGTGTTTTTGACTTTGATTTTTTGGAAGGAGAATGATTAATGGATAATTTTCCCATTGTAAAGAACCATGACAAATTGTGTCCCTTCATTCTGTATGTACTGATTAAAAAGAATATTTCAAGTATATAAAAATCCAAATGCCATGAAGTGTAATGACTATAACCATGTACAACATGTGAGCACTCATAGCCAGATTAAGAAATACAAAGTTGGGTGTGTTGATGTGTGTGGATATATATGATAATTTTGCCAGATTAACTGGCAAAGGTTTTCACCCCAAAACAGAATTTCTTAGCACTTTATATATATAGGTTATTGAAATACAGTTTAATTATAAAGAAATAGGATTAATTTTTAGATAAATAGACTCTCTAAAATAAATACTTTTCTCTTTTAATGGAGTTATTTTTGGAAGTGATATGCTTATTCCTACATTATTGAAATACATGTTTTGGAATTTCCTATAGAATTTGTTTTAAAAATACATTGTGTTTGTGTATAAATATATATATGCATATACATATACCCAAACACACATACATGCACATAGAGTTTTGTTTCTTTGACCTATGTGAAAAAATGTATAAAATCATACTATTGTGGTTGTATTCATGTGGGAAGATGGAAGGGTAAAACAAAGAAAAATAGCACATACGTAGATAGGGGGACTCTCTCTCCACATTCATGTATAATTAAGTGCATTCCATGCCTTGATTTTGGAGCATTTTACTTTGGAATTTGAAAAATTTAAAAATATTTTAAAGAGCATTTAGGAAAAAATTCATGCAAAAATAGCCAGGAAAGTTTTCAAAATTAGGATGATAACCAGAGAATTTATCCTGTCATTAACATATATTTTAACCTATTAACATAAGTCTTCAGCAGTTAACATGTATTATATGAATATCAGTTCAGTTCAGTTCAGTTCAGTCGCTCAGTCATGTCCGACTCTCTGCGATCCCATGAATCACAGCACGCCAGCCCTCCCTGTCCATCACCATCTCCCGGAGTTCACTCAGACTGACGTCCATCGAGTCCGTGATGCCATCCAGCCATCTCATCCTCGGTTGTCCCCTTCTCCTCCTGCCCCCAATCTCTCCCAGCATCAGAGTTTTTTCCAATGAATCAACTCTTCTCATGAGGTGGCCAAAGTATTGGAGTTTCAGCTTCAGCATCATTCCTTCCAAAGAAATCCCAGGGTTGACCTCCTTCAGAATGGACTGGTTGGATCTCCTTGCAGTCCAAGGAACTCTCAAGAGTCTTCTCCAACACCACAGTTCAAAAGCATCAATTCTTCGGTGCTCAGCCTTCTTCACAGTCCAACTCTCACATCCATACATGACCACAGGAAAAACCATAGCCTTGTATGAAATTAAATGCTATTGTATGGTGTCAGACTAGACAAGTTGATGGGAAATGAGCCCAGGTATCTGTTATGATTCAGTATTTGGATTCAGTATCACATAAAATCACTGGGCAGGGTCACAAAATAATAACAGCAGTTTACTGGGCACCAGGTGGTGCTTTAATCACTTGATACATATTACTTCATATTTAATCCTCACCTCACAATAACCTTGTGAGCTTGTACTAGAACTATTTTATAGATGTTGAAACTAAGAGAGATTAAACTTGCCAAGGATCATACAGGAGATAAGTGAGAGGTGAGTTTTGAACCCAGGCAATATGCCTCCCAACCCAAGCTTCTAGGCACCGTGCATTATCACCCACAGTGAGTGTGAGTGTCTGTGCTCAGTCGCTCAGTCATATCTGACCCTTTGTGACCCTGTGGTCTGTAGCTTGCCAGCTCCTCTGTCCATGAGATTCTCCAGGCAAGAACACTGGAGTGGGTTGCAAATTACCCACAGTACCTCTTTCGAATTATAAATGCTAGTTATTTTAAAGCATTTCTAGTACAACATGAAAAATAATTTTTTAGATTTTTTTCACTTTTTAAATTGCAATCTTTATTTACTGATTCAGTTCAGTTCAGTTCAGTTCAGTCGCTCAGTTGTGGTGACCACATGAATCGCAGCATGCCAGGCCTCCCTGTCCATCACCAACTCCTGGAGCTCACTCAGACTCATGTCCATTGAGTCCGTGATGCCATCCAGCCCTCTCATCCTCTGTCGTCCCCTTCTCCTCCTGCCCCCAATCCCTCCCAGCATCAGAGTCTTTTCCAATGAGTCAAATCTTCGCATGAGGTGGCCAAAGTCCAGGAGTTTCAGCTTCAGCATCAGTCCTTCCAAAGAAATCCCAGGGTTGATCTCCTTCAGAATGGACTGGTTGGATCTCCTTGCAGTCCAAGGAACTCTCAAGAGTTTTCTCCAACACCACAGTTCAAAAGCATCAATTCTTCGGCACTCAGCTTTCTTCACAGTCCAACTCTCACATCCATACATAACCACAGGAAAAACCATAGCCTTGACTAGACGGACCTTAGTTGGCAAAGTAATGTCTCTGCTTTTGAATATACTATCTAGGTTGGTCATAACTTTTCTTCCAAGGAGTAAGCATCTTTTAATTTCATGGCTTCAGTCACCATCTGCAGTGATTTTGGAGCCCCCAAAAATAAAGTTTGCCAATGTTTCCACTTTTTTTCTCCATCTATTTGCTATGAACTAGTGGGACCAGATGCCAGGATCTTAGCATTTTGAATGTTGAGTTTTAAATCAGTTTTTTCACTCTTCTCTTTCACATTCATCAAAAGTCTCTTCAGTTCCTCTTCACTTTCTGTCATTCAGTTCAGTTCAGTTCAGTTCAGTCACTCAGTCATGTCTGACTCTTTGCAACCCCATGAATCACAGCACACCAGGCCTCCCTGTCCATCACCAACTACCGGAGTTCACTCAGACTCACATCCATCAAGTCAGTGATGCCATCCAGCCATCTCATCCTCTGTCGTCCCCTTCTCCTCCTGCCCCCAATCCCTCCCAGCATCAGAGTCTTTTCCAATGAGTCATCTCTTCGCATGAGGTGGCCAAAGTACAGGAGTTTCAGCTTCAGCATCAGTCCTTCCAAAGAAATCCCAGGGTTGATCTCCTTCAGAATGGACTGGTTGGATCTCCTTGCAGTCCAAGGGACGCTCAAGAGTCTTCTCCAAGACCACATTTCAAAAGCATCAATTCTTCGGCTCTCAGCCTTCTTCACAGTCCAACTCTCACATCCATACATGACCACAGGAAAAACCATAGCCTTGACTAGATCGAACTTAGTCGGCAAAGTAATGTCTCTGCTTTTGAATATGCTATCTAGGTTGGTCATAACTTTTCTTCCAAGGAGTAAGCATCTTTTAATTTCATGGCTGCAGTCAGCATCTGCAGTGATTTTGGAGCCCAAAAATATAAAGTCTGACACTATTTCCACTGGTTCCCCATCTATTTCCCATGAGGTGATGGGACCGGATGCCATGATCTTCATTTTCTGAATGCTGAGCTTTAAGCCAACTTTTTCGCTCTCCTCTTTCACTTTCTTCAAGAGGCTTTTTAGTTCCTCTTCACTTTCTGCCATACAAAATTTTTTTTGTATTTAATTTATAATATGAGTTAGGGGAAGAACAAAGTATTCTTTCAGGTGAAGAACAAAGTAATTTAGTTTTAAATATATTGGGCCTTTTTCATGATAGGATATTGCAGTGCTGTGCTGTCCTTAGGTGCTCAGTTGTGTCCAACTCTTTACAACCCCGTGGACTGTAGCCCACCAGGCTCCTCTCTTCATGGGGCTTCTCCAGGCAAGAATACTGGAGTGAGTTGCCATGTCCTTCTCCAGGGGATCTTCCCGACGGAGGGTTTTAACCCAGGTCTCCCACACTGCAGGCAGATTCTTTACTGATAGAGCCACCAGGGAAGCCCTGTTAGTATATTATGAGATGTTAAATATAGTTCCTTCTGCTATACAATAAATCTTTGTTTATGTATATATATATCTATTTCCTATATTGTAATGTGTATCTGTTTATCCCAAACCCCTACTTCATCCCTCCTCCTCTTCCCCTTTGTAATCATAAATTTGTTTTCTACATCTCTGAGGTTTTTTTTCTGTTTTGTAAATAAGTTTATTTGTATTGTTCTTTAGATTTTCCACAAGTATTTTAAAAGAAATAACTGCATAATTTTATAAAGATTTACAATTGAGGTGGCTTATTACCTCATAGTGATAACAGTAGAAGAAAATCTGAACCACAGAAATTTATAACAAAGCACTGATTAAATAAGTTTGGTAAATGGAAATTATGCAGCAATATTAATTTGCATTAATATTATTATCTATTAGTATATTAATATTTATTAACATGGAAATATGTTCATATTTAAATTAAAAAGTAAGTTATAATTCAATTAGCCATAATAATGATAGCTTACACTTAAATAGTTGTCCTATTTGTGATAGAAGTCTATTGTGACTGATAATATTTTTATAAATATATACTTGCATAGAAAAATGTGTGGATATGTAATATACCAAGTAGTTCATTTTTGACTAGGAGGTTTTCCTTAAAATTTTTTTCTACTATGAATATGTAAAATCAACAGAGCTATACAATATCAGAGAAATTTAATATTTTAAAAGAGCTGGAAGTTATCTAGGGGTAAGTAGTATGGATAAGGCAGATAATGTTATACTGTATGTAATTTATACAATAGTAAGGTTGATTTTCCTGGTGACTTATAAAGTGGTCCTAAAGACGTTTCCAAGAAACGGTCCTAAAATACATTGATCGAGAGCAGTAGAGCAATAATGAGTGTACTTTCTCCAAGAGGACCACTTTTACAAAAGACAGCTTTTACCTTAATAAGTAAATGTTGCTATGGCTGTTAAAAAGAATTTTTTATATTTATTTTTGAATGGAGGATAATTGCTTTACAATATGGTATTGGCTTCTGCTATACATCAATGTGAATCAGTTATAAATATGCATATGTCTCCTCTTCTTGAGCCTTCCTCCCAACCTCTCACCTCATCCCACCCCTCTAAGTTGTCACAGAGTTCCAGGTTGAGCTCCCAGTGTTATACAGCAACTTCCCATTAGCTATCTATTTTATATATGGTAATGCATATTGTCACCCTGTTTAACCTATATGCAGAGTACATCATGTGAAATGCCGGGCTGGATGAAGTGCAAGCTGGAATCAAGATTGCTGGGAAAAATATCAATAATTTCAGACACATAGATGACACCAGCCTTATGGCAGAAAGTGAAGAAGAACTAAAGAGCCTTTTCATGAAAGGGAGAGAGGAGAGTGAGTAAGTTGGCTTAAAACTCAACATTGAGAAAACTAAGATCATGGCATCCGGTCCCATCACTTCATGGTAAACAGATGGGGAAACAATGGGAACAGTGAGAGACTTTATTTTCTTGGGATCCAAAATCACTGCAGATGGTGACTGCAGCCATGAAATTAAAAGATGCTTGCTCCTTGAAAGAAACACTATGACCAACCTAGACAGCATATTAAAAAGCAGAGACATTCCTTTGCTGACAAAGGTCCATCTAGTCAAAGCTATGGTTTTTCCGGTAGTCATGTATGGTTGTGAGAGCTGGACTATAAAGAAAGCTGAGCGCTGAAGAATTGATGCTTTTGAACTGTGGTGTTGGAGAAGACTCTTGAGAGTTTCTTGGACTGCAAAGAGTACAACAAATACATCCCAAAAGAAATCAGTTCTGAATATTCATTGGAAGGACTGATGTTGAAGCTGAGACTCCAAAACTTTGGCCACCTGATGCAAAGAACTGACTCGTTTGAAAAGACCCTGATGCTGGGAAAGATTGAAGGCAGGAGGAGAAGGGGATAACAGAGGATGTGGTGGTTGGATGGCATCACTGACTCGATGGACTTGAGTTTGAGCAAGCTCGGGAGTTGGTGATGGACAGGGAAGCCTGGCGTGCTGCAGTTCATGGGGTTGCAGAGTCAGACACGACTGAGTGACTGAACTGAACTGAATGTATATGTTTCAGTGTTACTCTCTCAATTTGTCCCACCCTCTCCTTCCCCTTCTGTGTCCATAGTCTGTTCTCTGTGTCTATTTCTGCCCTGCAAATAGGTTCGTCAGTACTATTTTTCTAGATTCCATAGATATGTATTAATATATGAAACCTGTTTTTTATTTCTGACTTATTTCACCCTGTATAACAGGCTCTAGGTTCACCCATCTCACTAGAACTTACCCAAAGGCATTCCTTTTATGGCTGAGTAATATTCCATTGTATATAGGTACTACAACTTTATCCATTCATCTGTTGAAGGATATCTAGGTTGCTTCCATATCCTAGCTATTGTAAATAGTTCTGTAATGAATACTGGGGTACATGTGTCTTTATTTCAACTATGGTTTTCTCAGGGTATATGCCATGTAGTGGAATTACTGTGTCATATAATAGTTTTATTTCTAATTTTTTAAGGAATCTCCATATTGTTCTCCATAGTGACTGTATCAGTTTACATTTCCACCAACAGTGCAAGAGAGTGCCCTTTCCTCCACATGCTCTCCAACATTTATTATTGGTAGTTTTTTGATAATGGCCATTCTGACCAGTGTGAGGTGATACTTCATTGAAGTTTTGAATTGCATTTCTCTAATAACAAGTGATGCTGAACATTTTTTCATGGGTTTGTTTTTTATCTATCTCTATGTCTTCTTTGGAGAATTGTCTGTTTAGGTCTTCTGCCCACTTTTTGATTGAGTTGTTTTTCTGGTACTGAGCTGCATGAACTGCTTGCATCTTATGAAAATTAATCATTTGTTAGTTGTTTCATCTGCAATTATTTTCTCCCATTCTGAGGGTTATCTTTTCATCTTGTTTATAGTTCCCTTTGCTATGAAAAAGCTTTTGAGTTTAAATATGTCCCACTTGTTTATTTTTGTTTTTATTTGCATTACTCTAGGAGGTGGGTCAAAGAGGATATTGCTGTGATTTTTATCAAAGTGTGTTTTGCCTGTGTTTTCCTCTGTCTTATAGTATCTGGCCTTACATGTAGGTCTTTAATCCATTTTGAGTTTATTTTTGTGTATGGTGTTAGGAAGTGTTCTAATTTCATTCTTTTATACATAGCTGTCCAGTTTTCTCAGCATCACCTATCGAAGAGGCTGTCTTTTCTTTATTGTGTATTCTTGCCTCCTTTGTCAAAGATAAGGTACCCATAGATGTGTTGGTTTATTTCTTGGGTTTTTATCTTGTTCCATTGATTTGTATTTCTGTTTTTGTACCCAGTGCCATACTGTCTTGATAACGCTAGCTTTGTAGTATAGTCTGAAGTCAGGAAGGTTGATTCCTCCAGTTCCATTCTTTTTTCTCAAAATTGCTTTGGCTATTTGGGATCGTTTGCATTTCTATACAAATTGTGAATTTTTTTATTCTAGTTCTGTGAAAAAAAATGCCATTGGTGATTTGGTAGTGATTGCATTGGATCTGTAGGTTTCTTTGGGTAGTATAGTCATTTTCACAATATTGATTCTTCCAATCCAAGAACAGATATATCTCTCCATTTGTTTGTGGCATCTTTAATCTCTTTCATCAGTGTCTTATGGTTTTCTGTGTACAAGTCTTTTGTCTCCTTAGGTAGATTTATTCCTAGATGTTTTATTCTTTTTGTTGCAATGGTGAATGGGATTGTTTCCCTAATTTCTTTTTCTGATTTTTCATTGTTAGTATATAGGAATGCCAGGAATTTCTATGTATTAATTTTATATCCTGCAAATTTACTAAATTAATTGATTAGCTCTTGTAATTTTCTAGTGGCATCTTTAGGGTTTTCTATGTAACACACCATATGTAAGCACACCAGGCTTCCCTGTGCTTGACCATCTGGAGTTTGGTTAAATTCATGTACATCGAGTCACTAAAACTTATCAGTGCTGCAATGTACTAGAGGTAGGATGAGTGGAATAATTTCTCCCAAACATATCATGTGCTAATGCCTGGAACCTGTGAGTGTTGCCTTCTATGGAAAAAGGGAGACAGGGAGGTTATCCTGTTTTATCTTGATAGGTTCTAAATGTCATCACGAGTGACTGGTAAGAGAGAGGCAGAAGAAACTTAGACATAGAAGAGGAGAAAATAGTGTGACCCTGGAGGCAAAGATTAGAATTATGTGGCCACAAGTCAAGGAGCATAGTCAGTCACCAGATGCTGGAAAAGAGAAAGCATTCTCCCCTAGAGCCTCCTGAGGGAATATGGTCTCCCTGAAATGTTCATTTAGAAATCCTAGGCTTCAGAACTATGAGAGAATAAATTTTGGCTATCTTAAGCCATAGAGTTTCTGGTAATTTGTTATAGCAGCTGTAAGAAACTAATAAGTACTAGTTATATATTCATGATACTTGAATCTGGCTTATTTTTATTCTTTGAACAACATTCTAGGGAAACAAGAAACAAAGCTAATGCATATTTTTAAAAATGGGAACTAATGCTGTTAGTTAGTAATATATACTGTTTAAAGAGGCATGCTGCAGTCCACGGGGTCACAAAGAGTCAGACATGACTGAACGACTGAACTGAACTGAACTGATAATTCATATACCATAAAATTCACCCTTTTAAAACATAATATACAAAATATACTTTGTTAAGTATATTAATAAAGTTATAGAACCATTACTACTATCAAATTCTAGAATGTTATCATCATCATCTTTGCCCAAACAAACCATATTCCCATTAGCCATCATTCCCAATCAATCCTTTGTCCCAACCCCTGGCAATCACTAGCCTACTTTTTGTCTGTATGAATTTGCCTTTTCAAACATTTGATATATTGAGTCAAGCAATATTTGTATTTTTATTTCTCGCTTCTTTCACTTAGCATAATGTTTTCAAGGTTTCAACGTATGTAAGCACGTTGTAATGTATTTCAGTTTCATAATTCACTTCTTTTTGTGGTTGAATAATATTTCATTGTATAGATATACCACATTTTGTTTATTCCTTCATCGGCTGACTAATACTTGGATTAGTTATACTATTTGGTTATTAGGTTCTGTAACTTTCATCTGTAAGTTTTTATGTGGACATATTGTTTCATTTCTCTTGGTTTTATACTTAAGATTGGAGTTGCTGGAGCATATGGTAACTTGATATTTAGGTTTTTGAAGAAATATCAAACTTTTCCAAAGTAGCTGCATAATTTCATATTTCCACTAGCAATGTATGAGGGTTTGATTTCTCTGCATCTTTGCCAATACTTATTATCTCTCTATTTGATAGCTATTATATAGTATGATGTGGCATTTCAGTGTGGTTCCAGTTTGCATTTCTCTCATGATTAATGACGTTGACTAGTATTCCATCTACTTGTTGGCCATTTATATATTTTCTTTAGTGAAATGTCTATCCAAATCACTGAGCCATTTTTTAAAATTGGGTGGTTTGTCTTTTTATTTTTGAAATGTAAGTATTCTTTATATTCTAGATACAAATCTCTTATCAGATATAAGATTTACAAATATTTTCTTTCATTATATGGGTTGTCTTTTAACTTTTTTTTTTAGTATAAAAGCTTTTAACTTTGGTGAAGTCTAATATAGCTTTGTTTTTCTTTTGTTGCTTATGCTTTTGGTGTCATATCTAAAAATGAAAGTAAAAATCGCAGTTGTGTCTGACTTTTTGTGACCCCATGGACTATAGAGTCCATGGAATGCTCCAGGCCAGGATACTGGAGTGGGTAGCCATTCCCTTCTCCAGGAGATTTTCCCAACCCAGGGATCAAGACCAGGTCTCCTGCATTGCAGGCAGATTCTTTACCAGCTGAGCCACTAGGGAAGCCCCAGAATACTGGAGTGGGTAGCCTATCACTTCTCTAGCAGATCTTCCCAACCCAAGAATTGAACTGGGGTCTCCTGCATTGCAGGTGGGTTCTTTACCAGCTGAGCTACCAGGGAAGCCCGTCATATCTAAAAAGTCAATGCCTAAATCAAGGTCACAATGATTTGTGCTTATGTTTTCTTCTAAGAGTTTTATTGTTTTAGCACTTACATTTTGTTCTTTGGTGAATTTTGAGTTAATTTTTGAATATGATATGAAGTGGGTCAAAAATGGCAACCTACTCCAGTATTCTTGCCTGGAGAATCCCATGGACAGAGGAGCCTGGCAGGCAATAGTCCATGGGGTTGCAAGAGTTGGACATGACTTACCGACTAAACCACCTCCACCACCATGAGGTGGGTCTAACTTCATTCTTTTACATATGGATATGCATTTGTCCCAGCAAAATTTTTTGAAAAGACTACTCTTTCACCATTGAGTTTTCATGGCACTTTTGCCCAAAATCCTTCCATGTAAGGGTTTATTTCTGGACTCTGAATTCTATTCCAATGGTATACATCTAGATACACCAGCACCACATTGTCTTGATCATTGTAAATTTGTAGTAAGTTTAAAGTCAGGAAATGTGAGTTCTCCAACTTGTTTTTTCTTTTACAAGATTGTTTTGACTATCCCAGGTCTCTAGAATTTCCATGTAAATTTTCTAATTTCTGATTTCCATGTAGAAGTAGCTTGTCTACTTATTCCATTGAGCCAACTGAGGAATTTCCAAAAATTACATTGAATCTATAGATCAATTTGGGGCATACTGCATCTTGACAATATCAAGTCTTCCAATCTATGAACAATGGGTACCTTTCTATTTTTTTAGGTCTTTAATATGTCTCAGTGGTGTTTTCTGGTTTTCAGAACACCTCCTGCTTTTCCTTTGTTATTTTTTATCCTAAGTATTTTATAATTTTTGTAATATTGTAGTTGGAATGGTATCTGTTTTCTCAGTGTGTTAGTTGTGAATTATTTGATGAACAGTTTTGATGGGTTTGTATTGCATGATATTTTAACTGTTATGCTTCTATGAAAAAAAATGACATCACAACTTTGAACAAGAAAATTTTATGTGAAAGGCCAGCCAGATTATTTTGGCATTGTTCTGTTGCTACTTACATGCTAAATTCATACTTTAACCCAATGTATCCCAAACTTCATCTTCCTTTCTGCCTTCATGACTCTTGTTATATCTGCATGGTATTTAATATATTTTTAAAAATATAATCACTTTTTAAACTTAAATAAATTTATCTAAAGGAAATTTTATATCAAAGATTTAGGGAGCAAATACCTAAATCAGTTCTAATAGGTATTACTATAAATTTATCATTATTAAAATGTTCTTTTTTGTACTCCTTAAAATTATTTTTAGACAATGACAAGTTTGCTACTTTTTGGGAATCTCTTCTATAATCTCTTCACCTTAATTTACTTGATAAAATAGAAATTTTTCTAAACTTTATTTTAAGGTAGCTAGGTTATCCCTTTGTGACATGAAGCAGAGATTTAGAGTAATTATTAGGACACCTAGACAGAAAACAGGAGTAATTCTTCCTGTTCTTCATTTTTTTGCCTAAGGAGTAGCTAAAGGATATATTTCAGTTAGTGATACTCTCATGAATAAAATCTGCTCTCATTCAATGCTCCATGGATTACATCATGCTGCTATCTGATAAATATAAATAATTTCTTTCTAGAGGGTAGAGACTGTGTATTTAACTTGCCTCATACAGCATGCAGCATAACATTATGTTCATTTGGGCACTTAATAAATGCAAGTTGATGATATAATGCATTTGTTAATCACCAATCATCCTGAAAAATAATGATGTCCCCAGAGCTGATGGGTCCACCCCAGAGTTTTTTTTATTGAGGGTAGAACATTATGAGAGGCCTCCACTTAAAAAGAAACAGTAGAAAACTTGTTCAGCTTTTCAACAAAAAGAGGGAGCTTTTGTTTTTGATAATTAAATTTCTTTTCAAAGTTAAGAATTACCTGAATGTTTATTTAAGTTGGAAAATAATATTTTTAAAAATAAAAATTTAAACATTTTATCCAGAAAAGAAAACATTTCATCTCTCTGGATTTTTAAACAACTTTTCAATAGAAACCAGGCCACAGGATCCTTGGCGCTAAGAATTAGTTAAGGGTTAAGAGGTAGGGAAACACACTCTGGGCTATCTCTTGATGTGAGACTGTTGATACATTTAGAGAAACACCAAAATCAGCATCATTTCACTCTTCTATTTACCTGCAAGCACTTCTGCCTCAAACTCCCAGTTCAGCATCTGTGAAGCAAAGGACAATCTTCAAGAAGGAAGATTATGTTCATTTTATATTATGTTTTTAATCAGTTATTGCCATGGTCCATCAGTGGGGGAGCTAAAAGATTAGCTATATTCTGACTAGTTACTGCTAGAAATACATGATTTATGTAATTTGACTTTGAGTATAAAATTTCATAGATGGAGCACTTTGGGAAAAAAAAAGAGAACCCATGCAGCTAAAGAAAGGTGAGAGGGTATCATTTAAAAAAACACACAAGAGTACTTAGGAAGCTTTACTATCAAATATGTATAGATTGTGAATTACTTTATAGATTAGTACCATGTTTCTGTATGCCTGAAAGATACACCTGAAATGAATTATAGTGGTTTTTAATTTACTTTTTAAATTTTATTAAAGAAACAATGAGAGCCTTTCCCCTAAGAACAAACAGTTAATTGTACTGTGTCATGACCTGCATTTTTCCTATTTATAAGACGTGTTTTCCTATATGTGTTTTGATTTCATTGTAACCTTGATTGAAGAGTTGTTAGCTTGATTAAAAAGATGATAGGGCATCTATCTGACTAGTAATCTAAACAGAAATTCCTGCCTAAATGTGACAGGAAACTTCTTGATCAAATGCCCAGACTAAAGGTAATGTAATTATTTGTCTTCCTGTTAAAAATGCCTTTTATAATTCAAGATGTTTGGATACTTGAATGTAGTGTTTAGGATTAATGAAACACTCAGTATTCCTAAAGCCCTAAACATATATAAGGCTATAAATTTGGTTTGTTTGTTCTCCTAAAAACAGAGAAGTTTGACTATAACATCAAAGTATAAAGTCTGGAGGATGAACTGTTTTTCAAGAGCAAAATGAAAACTAGATCTACATTTCTTTTCTGAGATTTTTTTTTTTTAAGAATAGCAAATACATCAAATAAGAAAGGCAAACAGAGAGATCTGTGTGCTTAAGCAATAGAAAATTGAAGTGAATAGCTAAAAAATCTAAGGTCAGGTCTCTTGATGCTGGGAGAACTCAACACTTTTGCCAGTACATGTACAGTTTTGCTTTCATATAGTGAAGGTTGTTAGATTAATATGCCAGCAAATTTAGAAAACCAGCAGTAGCCACAGGATTGGAGAAGGTCAGTTTTCATTCCAATCCCAAAGAAAGGAAATGCCAAAGAATGCGGAAACTACCACACATTACACTCATCTCACACACTAGCAAAGAATTGCTCAAAATTCTCCAAGACAGGCTTCAGCAGTATGTGAACCAAGAACTTCCAGATGTTCAAACTAGATTTAGAAAAGGCAGAGGAACCAGAAAGAGACCAAATAGCCAACATTCATTGGATCATAGAAAAAGAAATGAATTCCAGAAAAACATCTACTTTTGCTTCATTGACTGTGGTAAAGCCTTTGTGTGGATCACAAGAAACTGTGGAAAGTTCTTCAAGAGATGGGAATACCAGACCACCTGGCCTGCCTCCTGAGAAATCTGTATGTGGGTCAAGAAGCAACAGTTAGAACTGGACATGGAACAAAGGACTGGTTCCAAATAGGAAAAGGAGTATGTCAAGGCTGTATATTGTCACCCTGCTTATTTAACTTCTATGCAGAGTGTATCTTGCAAAATGCCAGGATGGATGAAGCACAAGCCGGAATCAAGATTGCCAGGAGAAATATCAATAACCTCAGATATGCAGATGATACCACCCTTATGGCAGAAAGTGAAGAGGAACTAGAGAGCCTCTTCATGAAAGTGAAAGAGAGAGTGAAAAAGTTGGCTTAGAACTCAACATTCAGAAAACTAAGATCATGGCCTCTAGTCCCATCACTTCATGGCAAATAGAGGGGGAAACAATGGAAATAGTGAGAGACTCTACTTTGGGGGGATCCAGAAATCACTGCAGATGGTGACTGCAGTCAAGAAATTAAAAGATGCTTTTTCCTTGGAAGAAAAGCTATGGCAAACCTAGACAGCATATTCAAAATGTAGAGACATTGCTTTGCTGACGAAGTCCATCTGGTCAAAGCTATGGTTTTTCCAGTAGTCATGTGTGGATGTGAGAGTTGGACCATAAAGAAGCTGAGTGCAAAAGAACAGGTACTTTAGAACTGTGGTGTTGGAGAAGACTCTTGAGAGTCCCTTGCACTGCAAGGAGATCAAACCAGTTCTGAAATTCAAAAAAGCAGTTCTCAATATTAATTGGAAGGACTGATGTTGAAGCTGAAGCTCCAATACTTTAGCCACCTGATGTGAAAAACTGACTCTTTAGAAAAGACCCTGATGCTTGAAAAGATTGAAGACAGGAGGAGAAGGGGACGACAGGATGAGATGGTTGGATGGCATCACCGACTCAATGGACATGAGTCTGAGTGAACTCCGGGAGATGGTGATGAACAGGGAGGCCTGGCGTGCTGCTATTCCTGGGGTCGCAAAGAGTCGGACATGACTGAGCGACTGAAATGAATGAACTGAAATAGCTCAGTTGGTAAAGTCTGCCTGTGGCACAGGAGTCCGCCTGCAATACAGGAGATCCAGGTTCAGTTTTTGGGTTGGGAAGATCCCCTGGAGAAGGAAATGGCAACCCACTCCAGTGTTCTTGCCTGGGAAATCCCATGGACAGTGGAGTTTGGCAGGTTACATTCCATGGGGTCACAAGAGTCAGGCATGACTTAGTGACTAAATCACCAGCATGTAAGAGAAGGGGTAAATATTTAGAATATATGAAGAATAATTACAATCATATGGAGTTATAGCTCTTCAATATTTTTCAGTTGAATGATTTGCCAAATCAGATTTTAAGTTATTCGTAAAAATATTCTAAGAATATAGTGTACCCATATGTAGAGATGTGTCTGATAGTTTGTTATACACAGGGGTATTATGAAAATGAGACCTTTTTGATTTGATCTGTTTTTCTCAAATAAGAAAGACTAGCAACATTTTATATCAAGCTTATAAAGTTTGAATTTTTCTCTGTAAATGAAACTAATTTTTATAAATAAATGCCAAATTTTATGAGCTTCCAATCCACCTGAAATGCAGAAGACACAGAAACTCAGGTTTGATCCCTCAGTCAGAAAGATCCCCTGGGGAAGGAAATGGCAACCCACTCCAGTAATCTTGCCTGGAAAATTCCACGGACATGGTGGGCTACAGTCCGTGGTGTCATGAAGAGCCAGGCATGACTGAGTGACTCAACAGCAGTAAAAGTCATAGCTCTTTCTTCAAGTTCCTGGTTTGTAGACCCAAACTAAGACTACCCCCTCATGCTTATTTGCCATAAAAATATGTATACTTATATATTGGAATTTAGATTTTTATGCCCTTTGAACTTTTAAGTAAAAAAAGCTTAAGTTTTCATTATGATTATTATGAATATAAAACTGATAAAGTACATATATTTTGATAATGGTAAATACAAAAATAAACTTTTATTGGTAATGTATCTCTTTAATGAGATGGAAATTTTGCTAGCTCTACTAATTAGTTTGTGTATCCATAGATGATTATCCATGCTAAGTGTATTTCCTGAAACAATATACTATAATAAGATTCAGGATGGATGAGAATTATGTTTTCCCTTCTAAAGAGGAAAATGGCTATCATGAAAGGGGCTATGGGCAAGAAAAAACTTGCCTTTTTGTGAAAGGCAGTTTCTCAGGTAGAGTCTTGGTACATAGTTGGGTCCTTTTATAACTGATCATTTAAAAAATATCTATGAAGATTGCAGTGATTCTGTTATGAGCCAAGGAATGACAGCAGCCACCAGCATAGAAGTGTATACAGAGCTATAAGCTTAGCTCAAGCCTCAGGCTCTCTGCTAGATGGAGCTTGTTGCCTGCAGAATGCTAACTTGAAGGTATCTAGAAACAGCCAAGAGACCTGGAGAGTATTCCAGAGAACCTAGATTTTCTTCAAGGTATACCAGAGGCTTTGAAATTGTGAACCAACTAAATTAATTTAGAGGCTATGCCATAGATTGGGTGACATGAATTCATTTTTGTAATCTTTAAACTGATTTTCTACAGGTAATCCCTAATTGAGAAATTTGGCTCCAAAGTAAAATTTTCTAAATGCTCTAATCCTCTGACAGTTTTATCGGTGTCTTTTTTTAGTTTTAAAAATTCAGAGAAGGAAGAAATGAATAATTACTCTTAACCTATGACCCAGAACTAATAGCTGTTAACATTTTGGCTTTTAGGGATTTATTTTTGGTCTTTTCCCTTTGTATATTCTTTAGTTTTAGTTTCCCATGGCTGCTGTAATAAATCAGCAGAAACTGGGTGACTTAAAATGACAGAAATTTATTCTATCTTAGTTCTCGAGAATCTATGTCTGAAATGTGTTCCACAAGACCAAAAACACAAGATAGTTTCAGGTCTGTGCTCCCTTTGGATGTTCTTGGAGACAATCCATTCCTTGTCTCTTCTAGTTTCTGGTGGCGGCTCCTATTGCTTGGCTTGTGGCTGTATCTCTCCAGTCTTCAAAGTCAGCATCTTCAAATCTCTGTTCTGTCTTCTTATTGCCTTCATCTCTGTGTCAAATCTCTTCTACCTCTCTGTCATAAACATGCTTTTCTATTTTAAAATAAAATGCTCTAGCCACTTAAAACTTAATTAATTTTATTTATGGTTGTGCTGGATCATTGCTGCCTGCAGGCCTTCTCTGCTTGTGGAGAGTGAGGGCTCCTCTCTAGTTGTGGTGTGTGGACTTCTAACTGTGATGGCTTCTTTTGTTGAGGAGCATGGGCTATAGGCACACAGGCCTCAGTAGTTGCAGCATGCGGGCTCAGTAATTGTGGCACACGGGCTTAGCTGTTCTGTGGCTGTGGAATCTTCCCAGACCAGGGATTGAACCTGTGTCCCCTGAATTGGCAGGTGGATTCTTATCTACTGTACTGTCAGGAAAGTTCCTGTAAACACACTTAATGATTGCATTTAGAACTCATCCAGATAATCCAAGATAATCTCTTCATCTCAAAATTTTTAGTTAATTCACACCTTCAAAATCTTTTCATATAAGAGAATGTTTTAGGTTCTGGGAAAAATCTGATATCTTTGACTGGGGGGCATGTTCAGCTTATGACCCATATGAGTATATAGACCATTTAAGTTAAAATTTAGGATGTTGCTGATAAAGTTTTTAAAGCCCATGTGATGTTTGCTCCCAATTCCAGCCCTTTCTACATTCCCTTAGAAGTCAACCATGTTTAGTTTGTTATCCTTTTAAGAACCTTTTACCTTTCTAAACATATACATCCATAGAAAATGTAGGACGTTTTTGTGTGTAAGCCCCCAAATGTTAAAAAGCTATTCTGGTCATTTTTGCAACTTGGCTTATTTTCACTCAAAATTTTGGGGGATGAGGTTACATTGACATAATTTTAAAAGCACTATTTTGTTAAATTACAGCATTTCATCTTTAATATGTACCACATTTCATCTATCCTATTATTTATGGACGTTTAACATATTTCTGATTTTTGCTGCTATATACAATATCCTCATACAGATATCCTTCAGTATGGACATGTTCTACTGAAAATGTATGAAAGAAGAGCTTTCCCTACAACCTGACATATATACTTCATGTTCTCAGATATCTTACATTTTTCAGATTATTAATCTAGACATATATATTATTAAAGTAAAATTAGTTTTATTTTCCATTTCGTTTGCCAGTTTTCAAATGCTGCATATTAACTCTGCCACATTTTCTCCATTTGTTTCTTCTGTCATGTAGCAGCAGTTTATTTTATATGCGTAAGTCTGTTTATTTTGTCTTTATTCTATATAGTGAGATAAATTTTATTTTGTCATTCTACACATTAAGTGCCTTCTCCAGAGCACTTGTTTACACTTAAATTGCTCACTTGTTCAAAACCTGTTTCCTGCCATTATAATAGAAATTCTATTGATTTGTTCACATTTGCATCTCAGCACATAGAGTAAAATCTGACACATAGTAGAGGCTCAGTATATGGTTATTGAATACATTTGTCTGACTGGTCAGCTAATACAGTCATTTTCAGTGATACTTTCTCTGATATATTATTATCTTTGTATGTGTGTGTATCACTAGATATATAAATACAGTAAGTCTCCTACTTCTGAATGAGTTCCATTCTGAGAATGCATTTGTAAATCCAGTTTGTTCATAAGTCCCACAAGTTAGCCTAGGTACTCAACTAACACAATCAGCTAATGGTACCATAATAGGTTTATAATACCTTACACACAAATAATATGTACATAAAATCACAAAAAAATTAAGAAAACATTTTTCATCTTGTGGTACAGTTACTTGAAAATATAGTAGTACAGTACAACAGCATGGCATGCAAGGGCTGGCATACATGTTCACATCGTTTAAAGTTCACAACTTGAAGGTTTGTATGTAGGGGACTTCCTATAGTTAAAATATCTGGCCTTAAACTAGAGCTGAGAACTGCTTCCTAACATTGGGAGGCTTTCATATTTTTGTATATCTTATGAGCAGAGACACTGATTGGCCTTTGTTTAATTTTGAAGGATGCTTTTACACCAGAGGTGGCCCATGGATCAATTTGGCTCGCCATCTGTTGTTGTAAATAAAGTTTTATCATAACTCAGCACATCAATTTACTTACATATTGTCTATTTCTGCTTTCATACTACAATAACAACAGTAGAGTAATTGCAACAGAGACCAGATGGCCTGCAAAGCCTAACGTATTTACTACCTGTTTTCTTTACAAAAAAATTTGCTGACACCTAGTACAGCAAATAGCTTTGGAGATAGAAATAGTATCTCCCTCAAATTAAAGGCAGATTTCTTTGTTGTCAATGTAAAAATATGTTATTCTTTGGTAGAAGGTCACACAGGCTTACTGCCCATTATGAAAGATTTGAATTCCCTAAGCTCAGGATTTCAGTCCTGTAATGTAACCTACCACATGTGCAGATATCACTGGCTCTGTACATCACCCTATGAGGATGGGACTCAGGGACACAGGAAAAACGCTGATATATATGGCCCACTGGTATTGCTGTGACCAGCAAACTTCATCTTTTACTCCAGAGACTCTTGTCTTCCACAAGCATCCAGGAAACTGTGACAGACTGATTTATTAGCTTCAAGTAGGGTAAAATCTTGGATGTTTCATACTTCTTGACTGTAATATCTGTCAGACTTTTAAGATTTAAAACTCATATATCTATTAACTGCCAAAAAATGTTCTATTAATCTGTAACAAGTTACCTCTAATATCATAATTGTGATATAACAGCTTCCATTAAAATGCATTTAGAAATTTCTGTGTCAGATCTCCTCTGCCACATAGTCTTGACAGTTTTTTATATCAGTGTCACAAAGGTAAGGACATATTAGGCTAAATCTTCTTTAACAATGTGGAGTGTAATTGTAATTTGTGATTATTTTTTTGGCTTTAGATATATTTTTAATCTGACCTTTCTAAAAAGACAAAACGTTTACTACATTCTCAGTTCAGTTCAGTTCAATTGCTCAGTTCTATCCAACTCTTTGCAACCCCATGGACTGCAGCACGCCAGGGCTTCCCATCCAGCACCAACTCCTGGAGCCTACTCAAACTCATGTCCATTGCGTTGGTAATGCCATCCAACCATTTCATCCTCTGCCCCCCTTCTCCTCCCGCCTTCAATCTTTCCCAGCATCAGGGGCTTTTCCAATGAGTTGGCTCTTCACATCAGATGGTCTAAGTATTGGAGTTTCAGCATCAGCATCAGTCCTTTCAATGAATATTCAGGGCTGATTTCTTTTAGGATGGACTGGTTGGATCTCCTTGCATTCCAAGGGACTCTCAAGAGTCTTCTCCAACACCACAGTTTAAAAGCATCAATTCTTCGGCACTCAGCTTTCTTTATAGTCCAACTCTCACATCCATACATGACTACTGGAAAAAACATAGCTTTGACTAGACAGATCTTTGTTGGTAAAGTAATGTCTCTGCTATTTAATATGCTGCCTAGGTTGGTCATAGTTTTTCTTCCAAGGAAAAAGCATCTTTTAATTTCATGGTTGGAGTCACAATCTGCAGTGATTTTGGAGCTCCCCCAAATTAAGTCTCTCACTGTTTCCATTATTTCCCCATCTATTTGCTATGAAGTAATGGGACCAGATGCCATGATCTTATTTTTCTGAATGTTGAGTTTTAAGCCAACTTTCTCACTCTCCTCTTTCACTTTCATGAAGAGGCTCTTTAGTTCTTCTTTGCTTTCTGTCATAAGGGTGGTGTCATCTGCATATTCGAGGTTATTGGTACTTCTCCCAGCAATCTTGATTCCAGCCGGAACTTCATCCAGCCCAGATTTTGCATGATGTATTCTGCATATAAGTTAAATAAGCAGGGTGACAATATACAGCCTTGATGTACTCCTTTTCCTATTTGGAACCAGTCTGTTGTTCCATGTCAAGTTCTAACTGTTGCTTCTTGACCGGCATACAGATATCTCAGGAGGCAGGTCAGGTGGTCTGGTATTCCCATGTCTTTCAGAAATTTCCACAGTTTATTGTGATCCACACAGTCAAAGGCTTTGGCATAGTCAATAAAGTAGAAGTAGGTGTTTTTTCTGGAACTCTCTTGCTTTTCAATAATTCAACGAATGTTGGCAATTTGATCTCTGGTTCCTCTGCCTTTTCTAAATCAGGCTTGAACATCTGTAAGTTCACTGTTCACATACTGTTGAAGCCTGGATTAGAGAATTTTGAGCATTTCTTTGCTAGTGTGTGAATCCAGTTGTGCAGTAGTTTGAACATTCTTTTGCATTGCCGTTTTTTGCGATTGGAATGAAACTGATCTTTTCCAGTCTTGTGGCCACTGCTGAATTTTCCAGATTTTCTGGCATATTGAGTGCAGCACTTTCACGGTATCATCTTTTAGGATTTGAAATAGCTCAACTGGAATTCCATCACCTCCACTAGCTTTGTTTGTAGTGATGCTTCCTAAGGCCCACTTGACTTCTCATTCCAGGGTGTCTGGCTCTAGGTGATCACACTATTGTGGTTATCTGGGTCATGAAGATATTTTTTTATAGTTCTTCCATGTATTCTTGCTACCTCTTCTTAATATCTTCCGTTCTGTTAGGTCCATACCATTTCTGTCCTTTATTGAGTCAATCTTTGCATGAAATGTTCCCTTGGTACCTCTAATTTTCTTGAGGAGATCTCTAGTCTTTCCCATTCTATTGTTTTCCTCTATTTCTTTGCACTGAGCACTGAGGAAGGCTTCCTTATTTCTCCTTGCTATTCTTTGGAACTCTGCATTCAAATGGGTATATCTTTCTTTTTTCCTTTGCCTTCAGCTTCTCTTCTTTTCTCAGCTATTTGTCAGGCCTCATCAGACAACAATTTTGCCTTTCTTTTTCTTGGGGATGTTCTTGATCACGGCCTCCTGTGCATAGTTCTTCAGGCTCTCTGTCTATCAGATCTAATCCCTTGAATCTGTTTGTCACTTCCACTGTATAATTGTAAGGGATTTGATTTAGGTCACACCCGAATGGTTTAATGGTCTTCAATTAAAATCTGAATTGGGCAATAAGGAGTTCATGATCTGAGCCACAGTCAGCTCCCATTCTTGTTTTTGCTGACTGTATAGAGCCTCTCCTTCTTTGACTGCAAAGAATATAATCAATCTGAGTTTGGTATTGACCATCTGGTTATGTCCATGTATAGAGTCTTCTCTTGTGCTGTTGGAAGAGAGTGTTTACTATGACCACTGGTTTTTATTTGGCCACATTTGTACTGTTCTAATATTGCATATTTACTTGATATGCATTGATTTTCTTGATTCTTAATTCCATTTTTTTAAACTCTGTCATCATATCCAAATCTCATAGATGTTCTGCTTTATAATCTACCAGGCCAGCTTTTCTCTCTCCCTGAGACATCTGCAAATTTATTGTGTATTTTTAAGATTTGAAGAGAGATATTTCTTATCCTTTGGGAGAAAATCACTATTTTTGGTAAATCATTAGTTTTTTAATGCACTCAAGTAATTAACCTAAAATTTCACAGTAGAAGAACACGACCATTTCCCACAATAAGTGTGACAGTATTCATAGCTCAAAGAGCAGAAATAAGAATGGAAGAGATCCTTTGGCCTCAGATAAAGCATGTTCTACCTGAAGAAAAAAGAAAAAGAAAAACCACAATAATTTTTAACATTGGAGTCGTTGGATATAAGATGTAAAAGAGATTTACATTATCTAAGGACAATCTGATTTTTATAAAAAGGCTATAAGAAACTTTTTTACACACACATTTTTCATTAATCTAGCCTTATAGTTTTTATCCTTTTACAATAGTTGAAATGATCTCTCATAGTCAAAGCAAAGTTGTCAGTATGTTTTTGGAAAGATAATGGGTCACAGATGATGACATGAATCCTCATGAACTTTTTTCTTATAAAAAGAGTTCATGACCCTTCAAGATAAGTGATTTTACCATGGAAATAAGGGATAGTGAAGGAGATCCTATTTCAAAAATAAATTTTCATCTACTTTAACATTTGAATGAAATCATGTTTTTCTATAATAGATTTTTTTTAAGCCAGAGGGCAGCATCTAACATGATTACAGATGTTTAAATTAATGTGAAGAACGTGTTCCAAACAAGAAAGATGTTTGAAGGGGACACAATTATCCTTATGTCTTTTAGCAATATCAAAAATGGTTACAAGAAATCTGTTTCTTAGTTGTTTTTTGTTTTTTTTTTTAGGATTGTGTGCCCTTGAGCTAACCAGCCATTGTATTTTTTTTTTATTGCCTAAGAAATTATTTAGATTAATAATCAGTGAGAAGAAACAATTGCTAGAGACTTTAAAATAAAATAAGTAATTATACTTTGTTAGTAAGTGTTGCTGTATTGGTCAACTTATGCCCGTATGCCTTTCAAAATAGCTACATGTCAAGTTAACCATGGGCCATTACTATGACTACTAAGAGATTTGACCACTAACTATTCATGATTTTACCTCTCCACATTATGACTTTCCAACATTTTATTTAGTGTTAACCTCTTCTTTTCTAACAGCTTTCCTGGAATTAGTGCGTCTGCCCTATTTCTTCCATGTTTCCCACAGTTACGCCAGAGGTTGCAGGTATATTATTACTAAGCTTTAATTTCTTTGCTGCCTGCCTGGCATATGGACAATGTATTTCTGCTCTTGGACTGTCTGGAAATTTAACCATTTCTCTTCACATAAGCTAAACCCAGTTTCAGTGATGACAGCTTGGCCACATGCCAAGATTTTGCTTTTAGTTATTCTTGCCTGGTTATTTATTATAAACCATGTATCACATGTAGTCATTAGGAAAGTGTTATCAGTTGTAAAGAGTGAAAACTGTAATAAATTTTAAAATGTGGCAGTGAAGAATCTTATTGCTTACTGGTTAAAACTAGAAAAAAATATCCTCATGTCCCATAAGTCAGACACAGATAATGGCACCAATGGGGTTTCCGATAAGACTATTTAAATTACAAAAGAAAAGTTTTTATTTTTATAATATTTGTTAGATTTACATAAAGCCAACCTGATCCACACAATTCTATGATTAGATAATTTTTAAACTCCATTTATAGTTGATGAGCTTAAGTTTTAAGAACAAGGACTTGTTCTAGGAAATATACTTTGTGAGCTGCAGAGAGGGTTTCAAATTCTAGTATCTGGCTTCTCTACAACAACATGCCTACCTTACCAGAAAAGATGTAAGTTATAAGAGGAGAAAAGAGGAGGAGAAGATATTCATGTTCTGTGTAATTCCCTGATCTTTTCCTTTTTTATTTGGCCAGAAAGTATCTTTTACTATTCCAAATTATTACTAAAATGTGTTTATTTGAGGAGGATGGAAGGCAATTTCAGGCTTTTCTAACCATTTCCATTAGAATAGATTAATTTATTACAGTTATTACTTCAATTTAGCCATTTTGGAAGAATTCAATTTGCTGGTGGTCAAAACCTGAGAAAGTCTTTTTTAATAGGAAACAGGGATTTGCCTTGAAGGGAGTTGTGGGGTGGTGACTAGTAAGATGGGGAGACAGAAGAACGTGGCAGTTGAAAGGGTATGAAAAGAAACCCTAGACACATATAGCCCCTTCTCTTCAGTGCTCAGGGCCCAACAAGAAACCTGGGATGGAAGGAAGGCAAGGCTAGGGTTAGCAAAATGATACTGTGATTCAATTTTCCTGCCTCATTCATCTTCCCTGGTTCTGCTTGATTTTCAGAAAGCCATTGTCAAAAGATAAGGTTTCACAGTGGAGCCCTCCTGTTCATGTCAGTTAAGAGAGCAATGTGTTTGGTGAAGATTGACAGGGGTGAACTGAAGTGGGGAGGGGGGCAGAGGTAGGAGCTGCCTCTTGTGCTTTGCTCTCTCACTAATGGGAAGCAGATAGGCCACAAACCTCTTGTAAAAAGGCTCAAATCTACCTTAGGCAGGCACTGTAAGCACTGTTATGGCATCCTTTATTCTATCTTTATCTTATGAGATGTGGACTTTTCAAAAGGCAACAGCATTTTTAAAACATGCTTTATTCTACTAAGACTTATCTGAATTGGAATTACTGAGTTCCTTCCTAGGATCTGGTTATGTTGCCACTGCACGTACTTGCCCTTCACAGACCCATTCTTTTTTGTTTGTTTTTTCCTTTCTTTTCTTTAAGTCAATTTATTTATTTTAATTGAAGGCTAATTACTTTACAGTATTGTGGTGGTTTTTGCCATACATGGACACGAATCAGCCACAGGTGCACATGTATCCCCCATTCCGAACCTCCCTCCCCATCCCATCTCTTTGGGTTGTCCCAGTGCACCTGCTTTGAGTACCCTGTTTCATTCATCGAACTTGGACTCACAGATCCAATCTTTTACAATGACTTAAAGGGCTTAAGGGGCAGCTGGGTATTTTATATAGGGAGAGAGAATTCTTTATAAAAAGACCTCATATTTGGTGAAGAAATTTTACCTAAATTGAAATGCAGTGAAGGAATTACAGATTCTATCTCAATTTAATAACAGGTCCTTTCAAACATGAAGTTTTATTTAAAAGTTTAACTATACCTTTGCAAGTAGAGTAACTTTTCCACACAAATTCCTTTTCATTCATGAGTTCTTTCCTACTTAGAAAATTTCCATTCCTTAATGATTTATATTCACTCAATGATAGGATTATATAAGAATTAGAGATAAATTCAGCTAAAGATTAAAGAATATAACTTTTCATTAGACAACATCTTTAAACTATTTTTAGAAAGATTTGATAATTTAAAACAAGTATTCTACATTTTAATGGTTGGTGTTCTCTGATTTTGTGGACTAAATCATTAACCAGTAGGCTGCAAATTATGGGATGAGTCAATGAATGCCCATGTGGGATTATAATTCATAGACAAAGACAAATAGTAATTGAAATGATTTATTTGGGTGAATTCAATATATGTATTACTATTTTGTAAATTTCTACAGTTTGATTGTAAATAGTGATTTCAGGGAATTTACCAGAGCAGGACCCTGAGGGACCTTCTTAGGGGCAAACCTTTGTGTCCTCTGTATCTTGTTTGTAGAAAGGCTTTAGACTCCTAGGCTGTCTCCAAGCTCCAAAGAGCAAATTTAATCACAGAAGTGAGAAATGAAGAAACAAGGGAAAGCAGACAAGGAAGACAAAACAATAATAGTTCAGCCATCAAACAAAATCAAGGATCTTTGGTTCCTCCTCAAGAAGGGCTATAGGCAATGTCCTGAGGCAAATCCTTGGGTTGTTTTGCAGATATTTAAATCATACCAGGTGGAAGAGGCTAACTGCATGATGACAATGAATGCATAAAACCAGACTGACTGGAGTTGAGGATTGACTCCCAAAATACCACCCTGTTACCTCACTACCTACCAATCAGAAGAATGTCCATGAACTGATTAGGTACCCTGTGACACACTTCCTCACCTTGCCTTTATAAAGCTTTCCCTGAAAGCCATCTAGGAGTTCGAGTATTCTGAGCATTAGCTGCCTGTTCTCCTTGCTTGAATTTACAATAAATGTTGTACTTTCCTTCATTACAACCTAGGATCAGTAAACTGGCTTTGCTGCAGGTTGAGCAAAGTAGACCCAAGTTTGGTTTGGTAACAGATGGCAATTAGCATATTACATTTTCTTCTTAAACTGAGGACACATTTGGACTTTAAAAATGTACTGACAGTTTACAGTGAGGTGAATAGCTCCTTGTAATCCAAGACAAGTGTTTGACAAATGCAAAAACTGCTCCTCAACTTTTTGCCCCAAAGGGGCAAGTTAATTTAAATACTTTCCTGTAGAAAAGCCCTAATTTTCTATCATCTTTCAGGACTCTCATTGTACTCAAGCTCCAATTATTGACTTGTATATTCATATGTTGTTTAATTCAGACCAAAGTGACTACAAAGGAAAGGCTTTGGGCTACTAGGCGAAGATTACAATCATGTTCTTATTGGTGTAGAAAGGGCCAATTGTGAATTTTTTCTAGAAAGAATCTATCCCAGTCTCTATGTTGTATATGAAGTTGAATCTGTAGTGATTAGTAAGTTTCTCTTCATGGGTTTGAGAGAGAGTAACAGATAGCTTACTAGCCTTGTCACTCATTTTCTAAAATCTGAAAATTCTGATTTATCTTGAAAGGAAAAAGGTGATCCTACATTTTTAAAAGATGAGCAAGATAGGCGTCAAATTTATAGCTATTTCTGCTTTCAAAACACAACTCATTAAGATGCATCGAAATCACTTAGAATGTTTCAACTTAATGAAAGGTGGAGTTGGCAGCAATTTTAATTAATTCATTTTCAGGTAAATTCACTGAATTAGAATTTGTGATAACATACTAACATACATTAACTTTATAGACTATTAAAATTTTTGGTAATAAGAATGTTTGCAGTAAAAATAGTAAACAGTATTCAACCAATTTTAAAAATACAATGTTTCTTTAAAGCTTTAGCACAGCAATTGTGGATATGCAAATTATTTTGATAAATAAGAATATTGCATATGTTAAAAAGTAGAACAGAGCATCTATTTAGAAATATATTATCAGAGGAAAAAGGCGCCAAAAAAACATAGTGATTAGAGAGCCAGAAGAGGTTATTGTCACAGAAGAAAAGTCTGGAGAATCTGTGGAAGTGAGCAGAGTTAATGAAGCAGAAAGATCCAGAAAAAAATAAAGACAGAAAGAATTACATTTCACTTGGGAATTTGGAGTTTATTGGTGGCTTTTCTGTAAGCAATTTGAGTGGAATGGTGCAGTTGGAAATCAGGTTGCTGAGGCTGAAAGACAAAATGGAATGTGAAAAATTAGAGATGGAAGATTAGGTTCATTTTTCAAGTCTAGTTGGTTAAAGGCAGTCTAGGAAACCAGGAATTTATAGGGCTGAGGGGGAATTTTAGGGATGAAGGTAACTGAGTGTTTTGTACACAGGAGAAAAAAGCCCACCTTCAGGAGGGAAGGTAAAAAGAAAGGAGATAAATAATAAAAATATTATTGAAGTATTGAAATGAAAAATAAATACTTAGAAGAACCAAATTCCTTTATTCCATTAATAAAAATGGAGTTACACCAAGAAGCAGTTTCTTTTTGAACTGTTTAAAATTCAAAATTAGGACAAGGAAAAATAAATTCTAAAAATCATAACAGTGTATTTATATCTAAAGTTTATTGAAGATGCATACTTTCCCAAGTTATTTTAAAAAATCTTTTCATTATTCTTTTTTCTTACCAAATTTCACTTAGTTGGAAAGTGTTTCCTGTTTCCTATTTTGGAGAAGACTTTGGATAAAGTTGGTGGTGGTTTATTCGCTAAGTTGTGTCTGACTCTTGTGACGCCAGATACTATAGCCCACCAGGTTCCTCTGTCCATGGGATTTTCCAAGCAGGAATAGTAGAGTGGGTTGCCATTTCCTTCTCCAGGGGATCTTCCCGACCCAGAGATTGAAACTGGGTCTCCTGCATTGCAGGTAGATTCTTTACCAACTGAGCCAACAGGGAAGCCCTTGGATAAGTTTAATATTTCTTAAATGTTTAGTAAAATTCACCAATTCACTTCTCCCTCCTTTTTCTTTGTGAGAAGATTTTTATTATTATCCAATTCATGTAATGATGTAGAAATACGTATATTTTGGAATATGGGACTCTAAGTTTCTACTTCTTTCTCAGTGTTGATAAGCTGTGTTTTTCTAGAAATTTGTCCATTTCATTTAAAATTTTAAGTTAATTGGCATAAATATTTTGATGACTTTTATTGCCTTCAAATATTGGTAGGAAATATAAATCATTCCTTTTACTGGCAATTTGTACCTTTTTCTCCTTTTCCTTGGTCAATCTTCTCAGAGATTTACAAATTTTATTAGTCTTTGCAAAGAATAAATTTTTGGCTTTGTTTATTATATTTCACTGATTTTTGCTCTTATTTTTATCATTTCTTTTATTCTACTTTCTTTGGGTTTAATTTGTTATTCTTTTTCCTAACTTCCCATCTTCTTTAAGATGGATACTTAGATAATCTATTTTAGTCTTTTTTCTAATATAAGTACTTAACGACAAACTTTCCTTGAAGCACAGCTCTACTTGCATAACGGGGCTTCCCAGGGAGTGGTAGTGGTAAAGAACCTGCCTGTCAATGCATGAGACCTAAGAGATCTGCGTTTGATCCCTGGGTTGGGAAGAGCCCTGGAGGAAGGCATGACGACCCACTCCAACATTCTTGCCTGGAGTATCCTACGGACAGAGGAACAAAGGAGCCTGGCAGGCGACAGCCCATAGGGTGGCAGAGTTGAGCACCTGAGCACTCACGCGCTACTTGCATAACACAAGATTTGAAATATCATATGTTCATCATGATTCAGCTCAAAATATTTTTTAGATTTGTATATTTCAGGTTCAACTCATGGGCTAGTTAGAAGTGAATTCCCAAAGTATTCTGCAAAGTATCTGGGGTTTTAAAAATAGTATTTTTGGTGTTGATTTCTAGCTTAGTCCTACAGAACTCAATTATTTTGAATTTATTGTGATTTGCTTTGTTATTTAGCTTATTGTCAGTTCTGGTAAATGTTTTATATATGCTTAAAAATAATGTATATTTTGAAGTTTGAATTGAGGTGTTATGCTAATTAGGTCAATTTGATAAATGTCTTATTCAAATTGTCTATACTTCACTGTGTATATACTTGTTGCATCAGTTGCTAAGTGTATAAAAATCTACCCTTATGATTACATATTCGTCTGTTTGCCCTTTTCATTTTTGTCAAATTTTGCTTTATATACTTTGAGGCTATGTTACTATATGCATAACAAATTTGAATTTTACATTTTTTTTTGGTGGACTTATAATGAAATGTCTCTATTTCTAGGAATGGTTCTGCCTAAAAGTTTATTCTGTCTGATTCAGCTACATAAGTATAGCAATGCAAGTATATTGCTTCTTACAGTTTTATGTCTGTGTGGTATAACATTATCTACTTTAAAAAAACTTTTTGGATGTTTTTGTGGTTTTTGATGTTTCTCTTGTAAGCGTATGTTGTTCACTGCAAAGTGATGTCTCTGCTTTCTAATATGTTGTCAGTTTTGTCACAGCTTTCCTTCCAAGGAGCAAGCATCTTTCAGTTCGGGGCTGCAGTCACCATCCACAGTGATTCTGGAACCATTAGTTGTTATTTAATTCGTCCTCGTGATCCTTGAGTTATAATTACAGTATTTAGTTCTTTTACATTGTTAATTATTGGTATATTTAGCTTCAATATATTTTTATTTATTTTCCTGTGTATTATTAGCCCTTTCTTCTTTCTTTAGGGTTAATCATGTAATTGCTATTATTTCATTAAAAAAAAAAATCTCAGCAGGTAAGAAGCAAAAGAACGAGAGATATACTCACTTTATACCTCATGTACTTTCATGGAATCACTTTTTATTTTTCCTGTATTTTAAAATGGCATTTGTAAAAATAAAGCTGTCTATTTTGCTCAGAGTTTCTGAGAAGTTATTTTTGATAGTTTATTACAGCATTTTCTAGTACCTTCACATGAAATCAGTGGAAGTTATTTTTTGGATCAGATTTCAAAAGAATCATTTCCAACAGGTAGGGAATTGTGGCAGAAGTTAAATATGTGGATTTAATCTTGAAAGTGAGAGGAGATTATAACTGCTTGATTGTTGCTAGTGACTCAAGATTAGCATTCCTTTTACAGGAAAAGTCTGCCTCAAATCCATAGGATAAAAAAGTAAACAAAAAAGAAGTCAAAATAACTATTATGTTATGCCTGAATAAATAATTATGGAAAAATGTGCATGTAGCTATCTCAACATATAAAAGGTCATTTGCTCCTTTAAATACATCAGAGGTGGATGCATAATTATTTTGTGTCTTGGTTCTTGTTTTCTCTCTTAGTATAAGGACAATGCAGCAAACACCGAAGTCTATTTTTGTTATTGTTCCAATACATTTTCCCATTAGACCCTGGGAAAATTTCTAAAAGTATTTGTACCTATCTATTCTGTCAACGTGTTTGGACTGCAGAAGATAATTATGAGATACACTGAAACCTTGATTTTATGTTGTTTATGAGCCACTGAAATTTCCAGTTTTTGTTGTAAATCATCTAATCCAGTAGAAGCAAATGGAATTTGGTTCGTAATTCAAGCCTTTTCCCACCCAACTTTAAATTTGGCTTTGATTTCCTCACCTGTTGGTTAAGAGTTTTTAATTTCAGGACTGAAATGATTTAATTTTTCATTTCAATTTAAAAATGCTTGCACGTGGTTGTTTCCAGGAAGTGAAGGGCCTCCAGTGTCTGTTACACTTTTTCCAGAACCAGAAACTCTGTATCCTGAAGTCATTTTCATTCTACTGATGGTGAAGAAAAGCAATGACTCAAATAGAGATGGTTTTCCCTCCTCTCTGTTCCTTTATCCTATCCCCAAATGAACCCAAACAACATAAACTGACTAAACTCTTCTAAATAGATGAAATATGTTAAGAATGATAAATCAAACAGGACAAAAAAAAAAAAATCTCTAAGCACCACAATAGGTACCTAATCAACATTTATCTAGCACTTACCATGTGCCAGACCTTGTGCTCATTTCCAAGTGTTAACTTATTTAGAACCTCCTAACACTCCTACGACTAAATAGCAACAACAAACACCCCTACGAGGTAGATACTGCCATTATTCCCCAGTTTCCATAGGAGGAAATGTAGGTATTTGAGAGGCTGAGAAAACCGGCAAAGTTCACAAACCCTCTAGCAACGGAGCTGAAATTCCGGCTCTTCCATCTGTGTTCCTAACCGCCTAATTGTGCTGCAGCTCAGTAAATGATGGTGCGTTTATTGATTTTTAAGTGAAAAAAATGATGGCTTGGTGAATCTGAACTTATAGTGAGTTCTTCACTTTACCTGGCCTGTCTCCCTCATTAGATGGTAAAACATGTGAGGAAAGGAACATTATTTGATCTATTAGGTTAGCCAAAAAGTTCATTTGGGTTTTTCTGTAAGATGTTATGGAAAAACCTAAACAAGCTTTTTGGTCAAACCAATATCTTTGTATCCTTTGAGTTTTTAGCAAACCACACTGTAAACATTCAACCATTTACAGTCTAAATAGAGTCTTATTTGCAGATGAATATTACCCTGAATTGAGCCAGGAGGTGTCACTCACATTGTATATGTGGCACACAAAGGGCAGATATTATTAAAATGGATAAATATATAACATAATAACATATTTAAGGCATTCCTATGTGTAATTGTTTTCTGAACAGCTGTCAATTTGGGAATCTATTTTTTTAATTATGTATTACGAAGTAGAACTTATTCTTCCAATCTTTTTCCATGTAGTTTTTTTCACAGTTAAACTTAGAAAATACTATTTCACATGAGAATGCTGACCAAAAATAGAAAAAAAAAAATCAATTTTATTAGGAATATTCTAGAAAAACGGAGGCAGTCCAAGCCATGACTTTAGTTACAGCTGGGGTGACTGGCCTGTGAGGGCTGCAGGAAGGGGGCTCACTGGTTCTCTCCACATGAGGACTGTGGGTGCGACAGGGCCACCAACTGCTTCAAAAATGAGAAGCCCAGTATTAATCTTGAAAGAATGTTTTGAACCAGAACAATAATATCAGATCGCGGAAAAGTGTTTGGAAACCACTGGGCTAGCTGAGCTTCTTGAGTTTGACTACAAATTACCTGATTCTGGAAATACAAACGACCACATAGATGCTGCTTGCAAACCATTTGTCCTATAGCTACAGGAATGAAAGAATACAAAAGAAATATATGCCAAATAATTGGACAAACTATAGAGATCAAAAGGTTTGAGAATAATAGAAAGTTGAAAAAGTAGGAGAAAGAGAAATCTCTCTATGTGGGAGTCAGAGCATGAGTACAGGTACCAACGGTTGGGCTCATCATAGATCACGCCAATGCCAGTGGGGGCTTACCAGTATAAGTGGAATGGGTCTTACAGAAGAATAAAAAAGTTAGCTATGTAAGAAAGAACCAAATTAAACAGGTCTAGAAAGTTAGGCAGCAGAGTTAGGCTATGGACTGTGATGAAATGAACATGTATATATTTTTGAGGAGCTGAGTGATTTTACTTAATTTCTTTGTGTGTGTTAGTTGCTCAGTCATGTCTGACTCTTTGTGACTCCATGGACTGTAGCCCACCAGGCTCCCCTGTCCATGGACTTCTCCAGGCAAAAATACTGGAGTGGGTAGCCTTTTCCTTCTTCAAGGGATCTTCCTGACCCAGGGATCAAACCTGCGTCTCCCACATTGCAGACAGGTTCTTTATCGTCTGAGCCACCAAGGAAGCCCTTAATTTCTTTGCTTGCTTGCTTGCTTGCTAAGTCACTTTAGTCGTGTCCGACTCTGTGCGACCCCATAGAGGGCAGCCCGCCAGGCTCCCCCGTGCCTGGGATTCGGGGTGCCACTGCCTTCTCCTAATTTCTTTAGTTTATGTATTTATTAGTACTATGCAGAGGATCTATAAGGAGTGAATATGTCAGATGTAGTCAGGGCTGCTAAATGCTTAACAACCAGCTGTCTGGGGGGAAATGGGCCCTAATTGGTAATATTCACTGACTTCTGTGGCATAAATACACGCACTACAGCCAGCTTCAAACTACTCACACTGAATTCAGAGTTGAAATGTGCACAATCTAGTCTTGCCAGCTGGTACATGCCAGCTCCAGCCCACTCCTGTATAATCCCAGTCCTCACAGTTCTTAAAAGTAAAGTCTTTGTAAGAGTTGTCTAGCAATATTGCTGAGGATAACTTGGCAGAGGAAGTTATCTGGCTGTTTGCTGTATCTAGGCATAAAGCAATATGTAGGAATGGTAACAGTGGAAATGGGGATAAAAAGAGGGATAATAGAATCATTTTAAAAGAAGAAATGGCTGGAATTGGAAACACAACTGTGGGTGATGAAGGGAAAGAAAGATTGACTTCAGAGCTTTGAATTCAGGATGCTGGGAGAACTATTATTCGGAACAGAATGGTTAGTATATTAGCTGTCCCTGCTCTCCATTCCTGTGCCCTTTCACCCCAGCCCCTGAGGCTCTTTTACTTCTTTTTTTGGCTTAATCCTACCCCAGGCACTGGGAATAATCTTGGCCTATGCAAAGAAAGTGCTTAAAAACTTTATGAGAAGCAGCTGTGTGATAAAATGAACAGAACCAAGTCCTGTATTCAGGGACTGATGGTTTGGTTTCAAATCTGGGCTCTACTACTTGCTAGCAATCCAGCCTCACAGTTTGCTTCCAATAAGTAGCCTTTAGTTTCCTCATCTGAAAAATTAGGATCATTTTGATTAACATTTCACTCTCATATCTACTATCTCATTTAATCCTCAAGACAACCTTGTACAGAAGGCCAGGTATTATTAATTCCTCATATTCCTCATGACAAAAATCCAAGTTAGAGGATTTAGGACCTATAGCTAATGATATGGAGAAGGCAATGGCGACCCACTCCAATACTCTTGCTTGGAAAATCCCATGGACAGAGGAGCCTGGTAAGCTGCAGTCCATGGGGTTGCGAAGAGTTGGACACAACTGAGCGACTTCACTTTGACTTTTCACTTTCCTGCACTGGAGAAGGAAATGGCAACCCACTCCAGTGTTCTTGCCTGGAGAATCCCAGGGACGGGGGAGCCTGGTGGGTGCCATCTATGGGGTCACACAGAGTTGGACACGACTGAAGCGACTTAGCAGCAGCAGTCGCAGCAGCAGCTGCTAATGATAGAGACAGGAATCCAGGTGTTCTGATGCAAATGTTAATGATTGTTATAATTTTTAAAATCCTAACTATGGGCCAGGTATTTTGTATGTGCTAAGCGTTTTCCATATATCAATATTATCCCAATTAATCTCACCATCACATTGTGAGCTACAATCTCTATGGAAAGAAGTTGAGGTTTAGAATTGAAGTAAACTGTCCACATTTAGAAAGCTATTAAGTAGTGAAATCCATGTGTTCTTCATGACACACTAGCATTCTCACTCTCTTTTAAGGGATGGTATATCCAAAGTTGTAATAAAAATTTAACTCCACTGTGGATTTCATTTTATTATTCAATCTCATCTGAATTAATTACTCATAAATATTACAAATATGTAAATGTACAAGAGTTCAATCACCATATTTTAAGAAAGTCATAACTTTGCCACTCTAAACCAAAATATAAAAATATGTTTTTCAGAACATGTTTTAATCATTATTTTAATTAGAAGAATGGATGTATATTTAGGCATTACAATTAAAATCAACATTAAACTGATAATGCAGACATGATTTTAGGGGATGACTTTTTTTTGCATTTTAAAGTGTATATTGCAGACAGAACTTAACATTTTAGAAAAAAGTATGCATTTCTAGGAGCTATGGAAGTGAGTATCATTTCATAAAATTTCAAAAACTGTTTCCACAAATCAAGAAATAAATTTAAATGAGACAATTAGTAGATAGATTCAATTTCTTTCAAAGAAAGTATTTCTGGGAAGTTCCTGAGGAAAATACCATCTGACCAAAGGTCATTCAAACTGCCAGGATGCAAAAACAACCTTAAAGTATTTCAGAAAATTATATTTAAATTGCCTAATTATCAATTTTTCCTATAAAACTCCAATTAAACATAAATCCAAGAAGTGTGTCCAATTATAAGTTTATACAATTAAGTCTATTTGTAAAATTACAGATTATTGGAAATAAAAAGGCTAGGCAAATTTCTTCCTTTCCTTGGTACATTAGACAAAATTGCTCTATGACAGAACCTCAAATTTATAATGCGTCCTTTGAAAAGTCAGCCTTATGCTGTTATACCAATGTCTTTGTGCATGTGTAGACACTCAAATTGTGTCCAATTCTTTGGGGCCCAATGGACTGTAGCCCACCAGGTTCCTCTGTCCCTGGGATTACCCAGGCAAGAATACTGGAGTGGGGAGCCATTCCCTTCTCCAGGAGATCTTCCTGTCCCAGGAATCGAACTCATTATTCTATATCTAGAATTACTGAAAACAATAATATAATTGTTTTCATCTTCCAAACTTCCTTGTAGAATCATTTAAATCTAAACCAAATATTCTTCAGACTCTAAAATCAAATTCTAAAATTGTCATCTTAACTTGTATTATAAAATTTTCCCTAAGTAGTATTTTCTCAGGAATGTAAAAGAAATGAACCTATGAAATCCACAAAAATTTATCATTCTTATTTCTATCTATATCTCAGAATGGGTTCCCCAGGAACTCAAAACAGATTAGTATATGGGGTAAGTATTAGGGAGCATTCTTCTAGGAAAAAAGGAGGTGACAGAAGTGGACAGAGAAACAAGTGGAGCTATGTTATGGCCCCAGTGATAGTCTCAGGAGTGGCTCTGGAACTGAAGAGTTCCTTCAGGTTATCCAGAGTTGGCACAAGGAGGCTAGATTTTTATATTCTTTGTAGATTAGTCATTGGATGTGAACTGACCTTGGGGCTTCCCAGCTGGCACTAGTGGTAAAGAATCTGTCTGCTAATGGAAGAGATGCAAGAGACCCAGGTTCAATCCCTGGATTGGGAAGACCCCCTGGAGTAAGAAATGACACCCCACTCCAGTACTCGCCTGGAAAATCCCATGGATGGAGGAGCCTGGTAGGCTGCAGTCTATGGGGTTGCTAAGAGTCGGGAAAGACTGAGCTTTTCACTTTCACTTTTCACTTTCATGCATTGGAGAAGGAAATGGCAACCCACTCCAATGTTCTAGCCTGGAGAATCCCAGGGACAGGGGAGCCTGGTGGTCTGCCGTCTATGGGGTCGCACAGAGTCAGACACGACTGAAGTGACTTAGCAGCAGCAGCAGTGGCTAAGATCATGTGGACTGACCTTGGAAGCGGAAATGATCTCAGGGGAGGCAATTTTTTAAGCTAAAGCTTTCCACATAAAGGTGGCTGTTTTCAGGCCACAGTCTCAGTGGCTATGTTCTTACTTGTTTTGACTTGATTTCATTAGAGACCAACCCCTTCCACTCTGCCCCCACTCAGAGCTGAATCCACCTGTAGACTTGCTTTGTATGGCCCTTCACAATGTTTCAATAAAATCATAAATTCATTGGCTTCATTTGAAAACAGAGTTTTCACATGAATGTTCTTGGGTTTTCTGACAAAAATCAGAAAGGCTAACAATTCTCAGTGAAAACACTTCCTCTGGCAAAAATAAGCAGCTGCCCCTTTGCATAGGTAGGCTGCCCACTGCTCATCTCTCAGGTCATATACACATCTAGCATCCCTAGGGCTCCGAGCTTGTCATACATACTCTGCTCCTGCTGAGCTATGAAGAACATTCTCCAGCCTGTCCCCAGGCTGCAGTATGTCACCTCCTTTAAGAAGGAAGTGCAAAGGATCAATCTTTCCCTCTCCAAGCCTCCAGTTCCTTCTTAGCATAGCTCTGGAGTCTTCTGGTTCTAGAAGTATCCTGGGGTGGGGCAGTTTTTCCCAGGTGGCAATAGTGGTAAAGAACCTGCCTGTCAATGCAGGAGATGTAAAAGACAAAGGTTCAATCCCTGGGTGGGGAAGATCCCCTGGGAGAGGGCACAGCAACCTACTCCAGTATTCTTGCCTGGAGAATCCCATGGACAGAGTAGCCTGGCGGGCTACAGTCGATAGAGTCACAAAGAGTTGGACATAACTGAAGAGACTTAGCACACATTCATGCTTTTAAGAAAATGCCTCAGAACCAAAAATGCTTTTATTATATATTTCTGACAGGACCATGGCACTGCTAGGCAAACGTTTACATAACTAAGGGAGATGGTGTAAGTGATTCTCCACAGAATAAGGAAGATCTATCTCTTTCAAGTAACTTATCCTTTGAATAGAATAATGGGGCTCATGGCCCCCACACTTAAGTGAGTCTTCATTAAAGAAAGTTACCTATTCATTCTGTGGTGGGTAACAACCACTAATAGGATTCTTTGCTATATATGTAAAACAATTTTAACACAGAGAAAAAAGTATTACAGAGATATGAGCCTGTTAGTTTTAATTTAGTTGACAAATCTTAATAGACTCAATGATTCAATTAATATTAAAGTAGTGAACGTTTTCTCTGATAATTATCACATTTGAATGTTAAAACTTAGGCAGTCTTGCCTGAAAATGAAACAGCATTCAAAAATCTTGTGTAATTTAAAGTTCTTATACCACAGCCATTTGCCAGAGCCCAGTTTTTCCTGGCTAAGCAAGGCACACTTCCTTTTTTCAACATTAAAAAGTGCTAGCATGAAAGGATACATGTCTTCTCGGTTTTTGTTTCATAATATAATATTATATGACAATAGAGCTGAAAGAGTTTTTAAAGATCATCTAGTAGAACCAAAGTATTTCATTTTTGCACATTAAACCCTTGACAGATGTTTTCAGATCTAGTTGTATTCAGCTAGTTTCCATTATGTTTCTAGGCTTTGATCTAGAAGATTCTTTATCTTTGGTCTACATATTAATAAGATGAATTAAAAACCATTAAAAGCCATTGCCTTTCATCTCCTGAAGCAATACGTGCGATTCACTTGCTTAGCCCTGCTTCTTTTTGATGATGTGTCATTCCTCTCACTGGTTCCTGGTAAGAATTCTTTTTTTTTCCTTGATGAACCAGTTCCTTTATCTTTTTCTACAAAAGGGTCGGCAGATGTCACTTCACATTTGTCAAGCCTAAAGCACATAATCTTTTTAGCATGGGATATTTTAAAGTATCTTCCTGGGGCTTTCTCTTTGCCATCTTAATCCTCCAAATTGCTAAGTAATTGAATTACATAATCAAGAAACATTTGCAAACTTTGGGAAGAGAGCATGAACTTTGTATCTCATTTCCATATACATGGGACCATTCAACGACTGATTTGGGGCCATTCACTCAACTGTCTGAGATAACTATAGTTTCAGAATTTAGGGCAACCATATTTAAAATTTAAACACAAACTTCTAAGATTTAGATATTTAAGTCACTATTTTAGAGATATCATCTGTGCGTGCTCAGTCGCTCAGTTGTGTCCGACACTCTGTAACCCTATGGACTGCACCTTCCAGGCCCCTCTGTGCACAGGATTCTCCAGGCAAGAATGCTGGAGTGGGTTGCCACTTCCTCCTCCAGAGGATCTGCCCGACTCAGGGATCGAACTGGCGTCTCCTACAGCTCCTGCCCTGGGCAGGGGATTCTTTTACCACTGAGCAGCCTGGAAAACCCTCTTAAAGTTACTGTGGGACAGAATACATATGACTATAAGACAGTTGATATTTCTGTAAGACAGTACTTAATAATATTTAAGACACTCACTTTCACTATGGTATTAAAGGAGAGAAGTTGAAAAATAATTTTCCTTACCTTTGGACATAGTATCATTCTTCTATTGAAAGTGAAAGTGAAGTCGCTCAGTCTGGTCTGACTCTTTGCAACCCGATGGACTGTAGCCTACCAGGCTCCCCTGTCCATGGGATTTTCCAGGCAAGAATCCTGAAGTGGGTTGCCATTTCCTTCTCCAGGAGACCTTCCCAACCCAGGGATTGAACCCAGGTCTCCCACATTGTAGCAGATGCTTTATCGTCTGAGCTACCAGGGAAGTCCTTCTTCTCTTATTCAATGTTTAATCTGATCCTTAGGAAAATTAGTTTAAAACATGTAGTTAATACTTTAATTGCTCCCTGGGAGAATATGTAATTTATCACATACTCACAAGCAATTAAAAAAATATATTTCCTAGAAATTCAAATAGTTCGAAAGAATTTTGTAATTTAACACCCGTGGTGGATTCATGTCAATGTATGCCAAAACCAACATAGAATTGTAAAGTAAAAAAAATAAATTATTAAAAAAAAGAAGTTTAAAATTAGTCTTGCCTTAAAAATTACAGTAATGTGTTCCAAATATTATGTTGACTTATTCATTTGATTATGCTTTTTTTTTTAAACAAAAGCTTCAAAGCCAATTGTTTTGTCAAATAAACAATGCAACAGATAGAAACAGTACATTGGCTGTGACTTTGAAATACCAACCAAATTGATAATCTATTATTTTCTATAATCACTGTATGTATAATATAGTTTTACTAGTTTTACTTTGTCACTATTAACCATTTCTGTGTACAAAATGTTAATGGAAACATATAAATCTTATTTTTGAAGTTATTTTAAACTTGATTTTTAATATGAGTGACATATGAGCACAGCTTATATTATGTTCTGTGTGCTCACATTCAGTTGTTTCAGCCGTGTCTGACTCTTTGAGACCCTATGGACTATAGCCCATCAGGCTCCTCTGTCCATGGGATTCTCCAGGCAAAAATAACTGGAATGGGTTGCCATGCCCTCCCTCCAGGGGATCTTCTCGACTTAGGGATCAGACTGAAGTCTCTTGCATTTAAAATGTTGAATTTGGGTTCTTTAGTGCCACAGAGGCACTGGGGAAGCCTGTATCAAGTACTAACAACCTAAAATTAACCAATATGCACCTGAAATGGATAACATGGAAAAAGGTATAAAAACTGAATTCCTGGATAATTTTAGGAATTTTCATTGCATCTTCAATGAGGTTGTTGTTACTGCTGTTATAATTAAATTATGGCCTTTCCTTATCAAGCCTTAGCTGAAAGTAAAATTTCCTGATCAAGTTATTAATTACTAAATGTAAGGAAATGCTGACAACTCATAATTTAATCATCAGAGATGTAATAGTTCTGTTATAATTAAAGGCTAGTCTAATCCAACAAGTCTATAAAATTTGCTTAATTTCAAGGGTATGTTTATAGTGTGGTTTGTTTGATTAGAAAATAATTTTTTGCTTTGCTCCAGTGGAAATTAAATATCTCTCCCAGGAATATATATTACTAACCAACATACAAGATGCTAGAATGTAAGGCAAAGTTTGTTAAAACTCTCAGAGTCAGAAAATTTAATATATCTACAAGTATTGGGACTAGTGAGATTTGCTGAATGAAGATTTCCATATAATTTTTTCTACAGTGGTACAGACATTACTAAATAAATCTTTCTTGCAGTTTATGAAATTTCCTATAAACAGATTATCCTGTACCTTTTCGGAAGGGTTCATTTTGTTACAGTCTAGTCTACTGCTATTAATTCTCATTGTATTATCCAAATATTCTCACCATATTATCCAACTAATTTTAATGAGTTAGTTACATTTAACATGTTTGAGAGAAATGTCCTTACTTGTATGACATACAAAATTATTTGAGATTCATTTTGTATGACTCATTTAACTGATTATTGCCTGTGCTTTCCCAACCTTCCAGGGTGTTTCTCCTTAATGGGAGAAACATATATCAGCGTATTCACTTTTGCATAGTTCAATTCTCACCTTCCTTCCAAACATTCAGCATTTAAGAAGCAGCACAAATCAGAATTTTTTTGAGAGTGTGGAGTCCAATCTTCCAGAAGTGAGTATTTGGA
Organism: Oryx dammah; assembly: GCF_014754425.2. NCBI lineage: Eukaryota > Metazoa > Chordata > Mammalia > Artiodactyla > Bovidae > Oryx > Oryx dammah. The sequence continues at coordinate 80,606,178 of NW_024070213.1, read as the reverse complement.
CTCCTAAGAAGAAGTAGAGTGCCTGAGCCTGGGTTTATACTATACTTACATGTTATCAACCCCACTGAAACCAGTTCTGAAAGTTTCATGGGGCCCTTGTAGACTTTGGATTCAGGATTGCCACTTCTTCAAGGGTGCTAAAAATTTATTTAATTTTTCCATGAGGACTGAGGAAGTGTTATGTTAATGTTAAAGTGTTAGTCTAATGGTCAGTGTCAGTCTAATGATCAATGTCCATTAGAATAAAATCCCTACACTTGATCTAACCATTGCTCTGAATCACAATCCTGGAGGCAAGAGGAGTTTTGATGAGCCTTAGGAACACTACTGAAATGACTAACTATTAGAATTTCCTTTCTCAGAGCAAACTCTCATTCTTTCTGGGTTGAATAGGGATATTGACCACATTTGACATTAGCCATTTTGTATTAGGGACTTCACTGGTGGCTCAACTGGTAAAGAATCAACATGCAATGCGGGAGACCTGGGTTCAACCCCTGGGTTTGGAAGATCCCCTGGAGAAAGGAAAGGCTACCCACTAGAGTATAGTCATAAGGGATTTGATTTAGGTCATATCTGAATGGTCTCCCTGGAGAAGGAAATGGCAACCCACTCCAGTATTCTTGCCTGGAGAATCCCATGGACAGAGGAGCCTGATGGGCTACACTCCACGGGGTCCCAAAGAGTCAGACAGGACTGAACGACTTCACTTTCACTTGAATGGTCTAGCGGTTTTCTCCACTTTCTTCAATTTCAGTCTGAATTTGGCAATAAGTTCATGATCTGAGCCGCAGTCAGCTCCCGGTCTTGTTTTTGCTCACTACAAACAAAGCTAGTGGAGGTGATGGAATTCCAGTTGAGCTATTTCAAATCCTGAAAGATGATGCTGTGAAAGTGCTGCATGCAATATGCCAGCAATTGGAAACTCAGCAGTGGCCACAGGACTGGAAAAGGTCAGTTTTCATTCCAATCCCAAACAAAGGCAATGCCAAAGAATGCTCAAACTTCTGTACAATTGCACTCATCTCACATGCTAGTAAAGTAATGCTCAAAATTCTCCAAGCCAGGCTTCAGCAATACATAAATCGTGAACTTCCAGATGTTCAAGCTGGTTTTAGAAAAGACAGAGGAACCAAAGATCAAATTGTCAATATCCACTGGATCATCAAAAAAGTAAGAGAGTTCCAGAAAAACATCTTATTGTCTATGCCAAAGCCTTTGACTATGTGGATCACAATAAACTGGAAAATTCTGAAAGAGATAGAAATACCAGACCACCTGACCTGCCTCTTGAGAAACCTGTATGCAGGTCAGGAAGCCACAGTTAGAACTGAACATGGAACAACAGACTGGTTTCAAATAGAAAAAGGAGTATGTCAAGGCTGTATATTGTCACCTTGTTTATTTAACTTATATGCAGAGAACATCATGAGAAATACTGGGCTGGAGGAAGCACAAGCTGGAATCAAGATTGCCAGGAGAAATATCAATAACCTCAGATATGCAGATGACACCACACTTATGGCAGAAAGTGAAGAAGAACCTCTTGATGAAAGTGAAAGAGGAGAGTGGAAAAGTTGGCTTAAAACTCAACATTCAGAAAACGAAGATCATGGCATCTGGTCCCCTCACTTCATGGCAAATAGATGGGGAAACAGTGGAAATAGTGGCTGACTTTATTTTCTTGGGCTCCAAAATCACTGCAGATGGTGACTGCAGCCATGAAGTTAAAAGACGCTTACTCCTTGGAAGGAAAGTTATGACCAATCTAGATAGTATATTAAAAAGCAGAGACATTATTTTGTCAACAAAGGTCCGTCTAGTCAAGGCTAAGGTTTTTCCAGTAGTCGTGTATGGATGTGACAGTTGGACTATAAAGAAAGCTGAGTGCCAAAGAATTGGTGCTTTTGAACTGTGGTGTTGGAGAAGACTCTTGAGAGTCCCTTGGACTGCAAGGAGATCCAACCAGTCCATCCTAAAGGAGATCAGTCCTGGGTGTTCATTGGAAGGACTGATGTTGAAGCTGAAACTCCAATACTTGGCCACCTCATGTGAAGAGCTGACTCATTTGAAAAGATCCTGATTCTGGGAAAGATTGAGGGAAGGAGAAGGGGACGACAGAGGATGAAATGGTTGGATGGCATCACTGACTCAATGGACATGGGTTTGGGTGGACTCTGGTAGTTGGTGATGGACAGGGAGGTCTGGCATGCTGCGCTTCATGGGAGTTGCAAAGAGTCAGACTCAACTGAACTACTGAACTGAACCCACTCGAGTATTCTGGCCTGGAGAATTCCATGGACTGTATAGTCCATGGGGTTGCAAAGAGTCGGACATGACTGAGTGAATTTCATTATCACTTTTTTATATTAGACTCTCTTCACAAGTGATTTATATGTGTACCATGATACACATACACATATATACATGACATATTTTTACATTGATTTGTAGGCTAAATATGTAAATATACTATAAGAATATTCACTTAGGGATAAAATACCTCAGGATAAAAATGTCAGACTAGCCTAAAGATTAAGTAGTTTTTAAAAATCATTGTTGTCAAAAATATATGTCATTTTAATGTATAAAATAAATATCTATGACTGAGAAAGAAAGAGAGAATAGGAGGGAGGAAAGTAGAGAGGAGAGAGGAGAGATGGATTAAATGCTGGCTACAGTTGTATTTGTAGCATCCAACAGCATTACAACCTGAAAGAATGTTCATGACCTTCTATGCCAACCCCTTCATTTTACTTGAGAGGCAGAAAATGCTCCAGTGAATTGCGATCTGGTTATATCTTTTGTTCCCTCTGAACTTATCAATTTGAGAAAATTTTAGGGACTAGGAGAGTAAAAATGGTAAAAGAAGAATGAGCAAATCAAACTGAGGACGCTTGCTACCTCTGAATGACTCTTGCAATCAGTGGTAAGTGCTCAGATATCTATATTAACATCGACGGTTATTTAATACCCTTGTCTCATGGTCCCATTTGGATGTCAAGCGTATTTACATCAGAGGAAAAGCCTTTTCTAGATCCTGCAGACCTATTCTTTCCATTGTGCGTCCATCCTGGCCGAACAATTCCTGAGGGAGGGAGAAATAAAAACGTGTAGGAAACCAAGAACAAAGAGTCTACATTCTGGGACTTGTTCTTAAAACATGCTTCTACTTCTAAGCTTCTGTGAATTTTCTTTCAACTTTTCCTTCACTTACCTTCTTGCCCCCTTTTCCTTTCACATTTTCTGTCAAAACCCTGTTTTGATTTTAATGTACAATGCAAATGCTAATTCTTTGTGATATTTGTTCAAATGCTCCCAATAGATTTAATTGTATTGTCTTCTATTGTATTAGTTATTTGCGTGTCTGCCTCATCTATTAAGTCACAGAGATGCCTCTGGAACTAATGGGTGATTTAAAGGTGTAAGTGGACTTCAGACCCCTTTTATGTTGTAATTGGGAAGAACAAGTACAACTTCTTGGATATAGCTGTTCAGCCTCTGAAGACTAAAGTTGAAAAACCACTACCAATATTTTTAATGACTGAAAGAATTATTTTATTCATTTCTATAATTTGGCAATCTTGGAATGAATAGTTTCCAATGAATTAATTAATCAGTAGTTATCCAATCAGATAAGATAAAAGAAATCTACTGCATTTTAGCTTAAAACACAATGAATACACTCAGCATTACTGCTTGAACACCAGTCTTTCTCAAATGTTAAACTGGGAGAAAGATAGACCCTCAAACGTTGGGAGTGTCAGGGAAGAGAAAGATTCAAGGCCCATGGAATTGATTTATGAAGAAGGGTGGTGAGAATTTATGGAGTGGAAACTAACAGATGGTTCACACTTTTTTTTCCTTCCCACAATCAGCCCTCCCTGAGCTCCTGCTGGAATATACATTCTGCATATTTGCACAAAAGCCAAAAGCTTTTGGGAAGCTCTGCTGCAGTCACATGCAATGATGACTCTCGGCTTCCCATCTATAGATTCATACTTGTGGGTATTGTGGGTGATGAGTTTTTCTTCTTCTTACAAAACTGTCTTACCAGACATAATTTAGCAGAGGCTTGGGGAGTCACAGGTGTGCTTTTTAAGCTTCTAGTCTAGACAGAAAGTATAAAACCATTAGTCAACCTCTTTGAATTCATTTAAGTGAATCATGAGTTAATGTCCTTCAAATCCATTTAATAAACATAAGTCACTAATATTTTTCCTTCTTTTAAGAAACAGTCATGGTTGAAAAAATATTCTTTTAAAAGCCAAGTGTGTTTTAAAAAAGCTTATATTTCAACCTGCTTAAACATTTCAGTAAAGAAAAATGGAGCTTGTAAAATATGTACTTGGTTCCATAAGGTTCTTGACATAATTTAATTTTCATTAAAATGTAAAATAGATTTCTAAACATATAGTCCTATTGAACCAGGAAATTGAGTTTAAAAGGAACTTTCAGTTCAGTTCAGTTCAGTCGCTCAGTCGTGTCCGACTCTTTGAGATCCCATGAACCGCAACACACCAGGCCTCCCTGTCCATCACCAACTGCCAGAGTCTGCACAAACCCATGTCCATCGAGTTGGTGATGCCATCCAACCATCTCATCCTCTGTCATTCCCTTCTCCTTCCCCCTTCAATCTTTCTCAGCATCAGGGTCTTTTCAAATGAGTCAGCTCTTCGCATCATATTGAAGCTGAGTCAGCTTCAATATCAGTCCTTCCAATGAACACCCAGCACTGATCTCCTTTAGGATGGACTGGTTGGATCTCCTTGCAGTCCAAGGGACTCTCAAGAGTCTTCTCCAACACCACAGTTCAAAAGCATTAATTCTTCAGTGCTTAGCTTTCTTTATAGTCCAACTCTCACATCCATACATGACCACTGGAGAAACCTTAGCCTTGACTAGATGGACCTTTGTTGACAAAGTAATATTTCTGCTTTTTAATATGCTGTCTAGGTTGGTCATAATTTTTCTTCCAAGGAGTAAGTGTCATTTAATTTCATGGCTGCAGTCACTATCTGCAGTGATTTTGGAACCCAGAAAAATAAATTCAGCCACTGTTTCCCCATCTATTTGCCGTGAAGTGATGGGACCAGATGCCATAATCTTCGTTTTCTGAATGTTGAGTTTTAAGCCAACTTTTCCACTCTCCTCTTTCACTTTCAAGATGCTCTTTAGTTCTTCTTCACTTTCTGCCATAAGAGTGGTGTCATCTGCATATCCGAGGTTATTGATATTTCTCCCAGCAATCTTGATTCCAGCTTGTGCTTCATCCAGCCCAGCATTTCTCATGATGGACTCTGCATATAAGTTCAATAAAGGGTGACAATATACAGCCTTGATGCACTCCTTTTCCTATTTGAAACCAGTCTGTTGTTCCATGTCAGTTCTAACTGTTGCTTCCTGGCCTGCATATACGTTTCTCAACAGGCAGGTCAGGTGGTCTGATATTCCCATCTCTTTCAGAATTTTCCACAGTTTGTTGTGTTCCACATAGTCAAAGGCTTTGGCATATATAATAACGCAGAAATAGATGTTCTTCTGGAACTCTCTTGCTTTTTTGATGATCCAGTGGATGTTGACAATTTGATCTCTGGTTCCTCTGTCTTTTCTAAAACCAGCTACGGTTCACGTATTGCTGAAGCCTGGCTTGGAGAATTTTGAACATTACTTTACTAGTGTGTGCTGCTGCTGCTAAGTCACTTCAGTCGTGTCCGACTCTGTGCGACTCCAGAGATGGCAGCTCCCCCGTCCCTGGATTCTCGAGGCAAGAACACTGGGGTGCATTGCCATTTCCTTCTCCACTGCATGAAAGTGAAAAGTGAAAGTGAAGTCACTGAGTCGTGTCCAACTCTCAGCGACCCCATGGACTGCAGCCTACCAGGCTTTTCTGTCCATGGGATTTTCCAGGCAAGAGTACTGGAGTGGGGTGCCATTGTGAGATGAGTGCAATTGTGCAGTAGTTTGAGCATTCTTTGGTATTGCCTTTCTTTGGGATTGGAATGAAAACTGACCTTTTCCAGTCCTGTGGCCACTGCTGAGTTTTTCAGATTTGCTGGCATATTGAGTGTAGCACTTTCACAGCATCATCTTTCAGGATTTGAAATAGCTCAACTGGAATTCCTTCACCTCCACTAGCTTTGTTCATAGTGATGCTTCCTAAGGCCCACTTGACTTCACATTCCAGGATGTCTGGCTCTAGTTGAGTGTGAAAGATCACACCATCGTGAGTATCTTGGTCGTGAACATTTTTTGTACAGTTCTTCTGTGTATTCTTGCCACCTCTTAATATCTTCTGCTTCTGTTAGGTCCATACCATTGTCTATTGAGCCCATCTTCTGAGCATGAAATGTTCCCTTGGTATCTCTAGTTTTTTTGAAGAGATCTCTAGTCTTTCCCATTCTGTTCTTTTCCTCTATTTCTTTGCATTGATAGCTGAGGAAGGCTTTCCTATCTCTCCTTGCTGGTCTTCGGAACTCTGCATTCAAATGGGTATATCTTTCCTTTTCTCCTTTGCTTTTTACTTCTCTTCTTTTCACAGCTATTTGGCCTCCTCAGATAGCCATGTTACTTTTTTGCATTTCTTCTTCTTGGGGATGGTCTTGATTCCTGTCTCCTGTACAATATCCTGAACCTCCAGCCATCATCTAATCTAACTGTCTTCCAATGCAAGAACCATGTAATAACATACAATAATGTAATCCTCATATTCTGGCTTTTTTGTTGGACAATTCTCCCTTCGGTAAGCCAGCTACCCTATAAGATAGCCAATTTGTTGTTGGCTACTTTCTAGTTTTTCTTTTAAAAAAATTAAACAATTTAAATTAATTTCTTTTTCAAGTTCCAATCTGCCTATAGGAATGATATTACCATAGATCAATATTTTTTCTATATTCTGAGAGTTTATAGATGTCTAATCTCTCTCCAAGAAAGGTTCTTTAAGTATGTGAAAGGGCATATTATGCCTCTGCTTCAGACTTTCCTAGATTATGCATTCATACTTCAAAATCATTTTTCGTGTAACATTGATTCCTGGACCCTTTCAACCTAGTCACATTGACCAGGAACACTTCCTAGTTTGGCAGTGTCCCTTCTAAATTTATGATAATGCTTTTATATTAGATTTTCGGATAACCTTAGATATTTTAAGTAATCTAAGTACTTTGACTTTAAAACAAGACACCAAAAGATAACTTATAAATAAAAATTATTAACGTTTACTATTAAGTATTTGAATACCTTTTCTGATATACATTTACAGGCAAAAACTTCACCTCCAACTTCTTCAGTCTAAACATAGACTAACTAAGTATTTCCAGCTTTACCTAAGTAAATCTGCCATTGTTAATGCACACAAACCTGTTACTATTTTGCTATGTATATTTGCATGTGTTCTTTCCACTGACAATTCTCACTTCCTCAGAGAAGCCTCATTTGTAAGCTTCTTTTGCCCGTGACCCTTGAACTGATTTTTTTTCCTCTTCCATGTAATTCATCAGGCCTGAGGAAGAAAACAACATCCTCTTGGCCACTATCAATAAACAACCCCTTTCTCTTTGTTTGAGGTTTATGCCATTTTCTTTTATTATTGTCTTCATATAGATGGGCTTCCCTGGTAGCTCAGCTGGTAAAGAATCTGCCTGCGATGCAAGAGACCCTACTTTGATTCCTGGGTTGGGAAGACGCCCTGGAGAAGGGATAGGCTACCCACTCCAGTATTCTTGGGCTTCTCTGGTGGCTCAGCTGGTAAAGAACCCACATGCAATGCAGGAGACCTTGTTTTGATCCCTGGGGTGGGAAGATCCCCTGAAGAAGGGAAAGGTTGCCCATTCCAGTATTCTGGCTTAGAGAATTCAATGTATTCTGCCCTGGAGAATTCCATGGACTATATAGTCCATAAGAGACATTAAGAGTTGGACTGAGCGACTTTCACTTTCACATTGTCAGTAACACCATCTATTGTCTTCTAGGACAACCTCTCTTCCATAAGTAGTTAGATCACAGTGCACTTATCTCCATTTTATATATATTACATTGGGATCTCACCATCTCCAGTGTTTTACACATCCATCCCATTTCCCCCATCTAGCTACACAGAGCTTGAATAATTCTTGCTTGAATAATTCTTCACGGGCAACTTCCAATGAAGTTGGAAATTGCCTCTCCCGTAATTTTCACTGATCAATCCTAACTTTTGCAGCTTCTTCAAACTTTTATACATTCTGTAAAGAGGCAGGCATTTGGTTGCATTTCTTCATTTCTAAATCTTCAGCTCTAAAAATATTGTTTCTGACTTGAAGTGCTTTAACTTTCTAATTTTCGGACCTACTGAACCTGCATTGAGTACCCATTGATTCTTGAATCCTTTGACTTTGCTTAATTCTCTCATTTCATCATCTCTTTAATTCCATTTTTCTTTTTATAGACTGCTTCCTATCAGCTATTTCAGTCAGACTTTTACAACTTCTCTACAGTTCCCATTCAGATCTTAACTTTCCCTTTTTTTAGTTTCCTCTTGCTGGGTGGTAATTATTGATAGTCACAACTTGACTGATGAATTCTATGCACTTGTATTATCTAGCTTCAATTATCTAATTGTTTCATTTGTAAGGATTGAGGAGATACTACATGGGCCAGCAACTGTGCTGAGGCCTAGCTATGGAAAGAGGAATTTAATTCAGCTCTTGTCTCTAAGGAGGTAGCAACCTAATAAGGAAAATAGTCACAAACAAATAATTTTATACCCATGAAATATGCTGGAATGTAGGAAATTTCAATAGTCAAAGCTATGGTTTTTCCAGTAGTTATGTAGTAGTACATAACATGTTGAGTAGTCTTCTCAAGAGAAGACTCTTGAGAGCTCCTTGGACTGCAAGATCAAACCAGTCAATCCTAAAGGAAATCAACCCTGAATATTCATTGGAAGGACTGATGCTGAAGCTAAAGCTCCAATACTTTGGCCACCTGATGCGAAGAGCCAACTCATTTGAAAAGAACCTGATACTGGGAAAGATTGAAGGCAAAAGGAGAAGGGGGGCAGAGGATGAGATGGTTAGATAGCAACACTGGATTCAGTGGACATGAATTGAGCAAACTCCAGGAGACAGTGAAGGACAGGAGAGCCTGGCATGCTGCAGTCAGTGGGGTTGCAGAGTTGGACACGACTTAGCAACTGAACAACAGAAACATAAAGAACAAAAATAATTCTGCCTGAGTGTACAGGAAGTAGGAAGTTTTCAGAGAAAAAAAGAAGTATGACTTCTTTTCAATATCTTGACCTATCTTGACTGATAAGAAATATTTTCTCATGTGCTCTAAAGATTGAGGCTGTGCAGAGAGGAGGAAAGGCAGGTTGAACTTCATGGATAAGAACATAAAGCATAGAGGGAATCCCTTGGTAGTCCAGTAGTTAAGACTCAATGCTTTCATTGCCATGGGCCCAGGTTTGATCCCTAGTCAGAGAACAAAGATCCCAGGAGCTGTACAGTGTAGAAAAAAGTAATAAATTGTGGAAATGCAGAGAGGATTACAAACCTAGAGTGAAGATAATCAAAATAAGATACTGAGACAATAATAAAAAGAAAGAATTGAGGAACACTGAAAATATTTTTATGCTCAAGAATTTCAGATTTATTATATAAGCCAGAATTGCCAGGCTGGAGTTTTATGAGCAATAGTTTCCCATGTTTTCTTCTATGAAAAATGTCTTTATGATCATATTTGTTGTTTGTTGCTTAGTTGCTAAGTCATGTCCAACTCCTTAGTGATAATATACATTGGGAAAACTCTTTAATACTTAACCCTTCTGAAATATTAATAGTTCACATTCATGCATTAAAAATTATGAAATTCCTGTATGAATAGCTATTTTGTTTAACCCAGGATCTTCTAATGCAATCAGGTGTGATTTCTCCTTCCTCCGAATCCCTCCTTGTTGCTTAAATGGTGGCCATTTGAATAGGGCAAACTTTTGGCATCTGAGCATTTTTAAGAAAACAGAAGTCTGTGGCATATATTTGCTGAGGTATCATTTTGAATTGTGAGTGCTTCAAGGCTGATGTGTGAGCATGAGTCATAGAGAGCAGGTAAGGAAGTCTAGACAGACACTCAGAATCTGCAGACTTCAGGGCAACAGTACTGCTGTCTGTGATATCTTATTTCATTTAATTGTCAAAACAACCCTGCAATGCTTGTATTATTATATCAATTTTAGTAGGAGTCACTAATGAAATTATATGCTGGTATTTGGAGATTGCAAATGTCTTTGGGCACATGTGTAATAATTTCAAGATCTACTATATTTATTTTTTCCTTTATACTAGTTTGCATGCTTTTTGTAGTCAAGGCTTCATTTGATGGCTCTAGTCTTCTTTTTCTGTTTTACTATCTAAATTTTATTTATTTTTTAAAATGTAGTTTATAGTAGTATGATGTGTGTGTGTGTGTATATATATATATACATATATTCTTTACCATTATGGTTTATCACAGGATACTGAACATAGTTCTCTGTCCTATACAGTAAGACCTTATTGTCTGTCTATACATCCTACATACAATAGTTTGTATCTGCTAACCCCAAACTCCCAATTCTTCCCCCTCCCACCCTCTCTCTCCCGCCTTGTGATGGCCCTATTCTTCTACCACCTTCAGTACTTTGGACAATTTGTTGAAACTTTTAAGTTCTCATTCAGTGTCTGAGAAATGAGTCAATAATATGGTTTCAGAGAGAGGAGGTTATATGGTATATATCGACTGGTTAATTTGAGGGGAAACATCTAAGAGGAAAGTACTATATGGTGAAAAAAACTAGTAGAGCCAGAGAAATGCAAAATAAACTTCAGGTAACATAGTTATGAATTTAAATGCAATGAAATATTTTCAAGATCCATTGGAAGTTTTATAGGAGAAGTATAACAAGAGGTATGCTTCCATGGACAGAAGAGCCTGGCAAACTACAGTCCATTGGGTCATAAGAGTTGGACATGACTTAGTGACTAAACCACCACAACATGACAAGAGTACATTAGTAGTTGCAGTTTAACTCACTAAGTTAAAAAGATATTCAGTTAACTGAATACCATTAACATTTAATAATGAAAACACTGCCAACTCCAAGCCCAGTGAAAATTGCTCAGCACCCAGGAATGGTATTAAAGATTGAATAGAAGTGGCAAATTAAAAACATATAGACAAACTTGCATAGAAATAACTGCTGAATTGCAGTGTGTATTAGTTTGCTATGGATGTCATAACAAAGAACCACAGACTAGGTGGATTAGACAACAGAGATTGGACACAACTGTGTCCAAAATCTAGGTGTTGGCAGGGTGGGTTCCTTCTGAAGGCTGAGAGGGAAGCATGTGCCCAGGCCTCTCTTCTTGGCTTGTAGTTAGCCATCTTCTCTTCACTTTATCTTTTGGCCATTTGTGTATCTGTATCCAAAATTTCTCTTTTTATGACAGTCTTATTGGTATTCTTGCCTTGAGAACCCCATGAACTGTATGAAAGGCAAAAAGATAAGACACTGAAAGATGAACTCCCCAAGTCGGTAGGTGCCCAATATGCTACTGGAGAAGAGTGGAGAAATAATTCCAGAAAGAATGAAGAGACGGAGCCAAAGAAAAAATAACACACAGTTGTGGATGTGACTGGTGATGGAAGTAAAGTCCAAAAAAAGAGCAATATTGCATAGGAACCTGGAATGGTAGGTCCATGAATCAAAGCAAGTTGGAAGTGGTCAAACAGGAGATGGCAAGAGTGAACATTGATATTTTAAAAATCAGTGAACTAAAATGGCCTGGAATGGGTAAATTTAACTCAGATGACCATTGTATTTACTACTGTAAATACAATACTGTCAATACTACTGTATTTACTATTTTATCCCTTCAAAGAAATGGAGTAGCCATCATAGTCAACAAAAGAGTCTGAAATGCAGTACTTGGATAAAATCTCAAAAATGACAGAATGATCTCTGTTTGTAAGGCAAATCATTCAGTACCACAGTAATACAAGTCTATGCCCCAACCACTAATGCAAAAGAAGCTGAAGTTAGACGGTTCTGTGAAGACCTACAACACCTTCTAGCTAGAACCAGCACCCAAAAAAGATGTCCTCTTCATTATAGGGGACTGGAATGCTAAAGTAGGAAGTCATAGCTACCTGGAGTAACTGGCAAATTTGGCTTTGGGGTACAAAATTAAACAGGTCAAATGCTAACAGAGTTTTGACAAGATAACACACTGGTCATAGCAAACACCCTCTTCCAACAACACAAGAGAAGACTCTACACATGGACATCACCAGATGGTCAATACCAAAATCAGATTGATTATATTTTTTACAGCCAAAGATGGAGAAGCTTTATACAGTCAGCAAACCAAGACCGGGAGCTGACTGTGGCTCAGATCATGAACTCCTTATTGGCAAATTCAGATTTAAATTGAAGAAAAGTACAGAAAACGACTAGACCATTCAGGTATGACCTAAATAATATCCCTTATGATTATACAGTGGAAGTGACAAATAGATTCAAGGGATTAGATCTGATAGAGAGAGAGCCTGAAAAACTATGGACGGAGGTGCATGACATTGCACAGGAGGCAGGGATCAAGAACATCCCCATGAAAAAGAAATGCAAAAAGGCCAAATGGTTGCCTGATGAGGTCTTACAAATAGCTGAGAAAAGAAGAGAAGAGAAAGGCAAAGGAGAAAAAGAAAGATATGCCCATTTGAATGCAGAGTTCCAAAGAATAGCAAGGAGAGATACAAAAGCCTTCCTTAGTGGTCATTGCAAAGAAATAGAGGAAAGAAATAAAATGGGAAAGACTAGAGATCTCTTCAAGAAAATTAGAAATACCAAGGGAACATTTCATGCAAAGATGAGCACAATAAAGGACAGAAATGGTATGGACCTGACAGAAACAGAAGATATTAAGAAGAGGTGATAAGAATACACAGAAGTGTACAAAAAAGATCTTCATGACCCAGATAACCATGATGGTGTGATCACTCACCTAGAGCCAGACACCCTGGAATGCAAAGTCAAGTGAGCCTTAAGAAGCATCACTACAAACAAAGCTAGTGGAGGTGATGGAATTCCAGTTGAGCTATTTCAAATCTTGAAAGATGATGCTGTGAAAGTGCTGCACTCAATATGCCAGCAAATCTGGAAAACTCAGCAGTGGCCACAGGACTGGAAAAGGTCAGTTTTCATTCCAATCCCAAAGATAGGCAATGCCAAAGAACGTTCAAACTATTGCACACTTGCACTCATCTCACACACTAGCAAAGCTCAAAATTCTCCAAGCCAGTCTTCAACAGTATGTGAACTGTGAAGTTCAAGTTGGATTTAGAAAAGACAGAGGAACCAGAGATGAAATTGCCAATATCCATTGGATCATCGAAAAAGCAAGAGAGTTCCAGAAAGACATCTACTTTTGCTTCATTGACTATGCTAAAGCTTTTGTCAGAAAGTGATGAAGAACTAAAGAGCCTCTTGATGAAAGTGAAAGAGGAGAGTGGAAAAGTTGGCCGAAAGCTCAACATTCAGAAAACAAAGATCATGGCATCTGGTCCTGTGAGTTCTTGGCAAATAAATGGAGAAAGAGTGGAAACAGTGGCAGACTTTATTTTGGGGGGCTCCAAAATCACTGCAGATGGTGACTGCAGCCATGAAATTAACAGACACTCACTCCTTGGAAGAAAAGTTATGACCAACCTAGACAGCATATTAAAAAGCAGAGACATTACTTTGCCTACCAAGGTCCATCTAGTCAAAGCTATGGTTTTTCCAGTAGTCATGTATGGATGTGAGAGTTGGACTGTAAAGAAAGCTGAGTGCTGATGAATTGATACCTTTGAACTGTGGTATTGGAGAAGACTCTTGAGTTTTCCTTGGACAGTAAGGAGATCCAACCAGTCCATCCTAAAGGAAATCAATCCTGAATAGTCACTGGAAGGACTGATGCTGAAGCTGAAACTCCAATACTTTGGCCATCTCATGTGAAGAGCTGACTCATTTGAAAAGACCCTGATGCTGGGAAATATTGAAGGTGGGAGGGGAAGGGGACGACAGAGGGTGAGATGACTGGGTGGCATCACCAACTGAATGGGCATGAGTTTGAGTAGACTCTGGGTGTTGGTGATGGACAGGGAGCACTGGTGTGCTGCAGTCTATGGGGTCACAAAGAGTCAGACATGACTGCGTGACTGAGCTGAGTCTTATGGACTAGGGCCCATACTAATAATCTTGTTTTAACTTGATTATGTTTGTAAAGGCTCAGTCTCCCAGTAAGGTCACATTCTAAAGTTCTGGGGATTAGGACATCAGTATTTTGATGGGGAAACAATTTAACCCATAACACAATTTCCATGTAAATCCTGGATAAGAATAGCAGGATTTGAAAGAGGAATTCATTTAACACTTACTTATTGAATTCAGTTGCTGCTGTTCAGTTGCTAAGTCATGTCCCACTCTCTACAACCTCATGGACTGTAGCACACCAGGCTCCTCTGTCCTCCACTGTCTCCTGGAATTTGCTCTAATTCATGTCCATTGAGTTGGTGCTATCTAACCTTCTCATCATCTGCTACCCTCTTCTTTTGCCTTCAATCTTTCCCAGCAACAAGGTGTTTTCCAATGAGCTGGCTCTTAAAATCAGGTGGCCAAATTATTGGAGCTTCAGCTTCAGCATCAGTCCTTCCAATGAATGTTCAGGGTTGATTTCCTTTAGGACTGACTTGTTTAATCTCCTTGCTGTCCAAGAAACTCTCAAGAGTTTTCTTTAACGATGCGTGTACACCCGTGGCAGATTCATGTTGATGTATGGCAAAACCAATACAATATTGTAAAGTAATTAGCCTCCAATTAAAATAAATAGATTTATATTTTAAAAAAGCACCAATTGTTTAACACTCAGCCTTCTTTATGGTCCAACTCTCACATCTGTACATGACTACTGGAAAAACATAGCTTTGACAATATGAAACTTTGTCAACAAAGTGATGTCTTTGCTTTTTAATATGCTGTCTAGTTTTGTCATCGCTTTCCTTCCAAGGAGAAAGCATCTTTTAATTTCACAGCTTCAGTCACCATCTGCAGTGATTTTTTAGCCTAGGAAAATAAAATCTGTCTTTGCTTCCACTTTTTCCCCTTCTATTTGCCATGGAATGATGGGACCGGATGTTATCATCTTAGTGTTTTGAATGTTGAGTTTAAGCCAGCTTTTTCCATTTTCCTTTTTAACCTTCATCAAGAGGCTCTTTAGTTCCCCTTTACTTTCTGCCATTAGAGTGGTATCATCTACATGTCTGAGGTTGTTAATATTTCTCCCAGCAATCTTGATTCTGGCTTGTGATTCATCCAGCCTAGCATTTCCCATGATATACTCTGCATATGTTAAATAATCAGTGTGACAATATACAGCCTTGACATACTCCTTTACCAATTTTGAACCTGTCCTTTGTTCCATGTATGATTCTAACTGTTGCTTCTTGATCTGTATACAGGTTTCACAGGAGGCAGGTAAGGTGGAATGGTACCCCTGTCTCTTTAAATATTTTCCAGTTTTCTGTGATCCACACTGTCTAAGGCTTTAGCATAGTCAATGAAGCAGAAATAGATGTTTTTCTGGACCTCCTTTACTTTCTCCATGATCCAACAGGTGTTGGCAATTTGATCTCTGGTTCCTCTGCCTCTTTGAAACCCAGCTTGTACATCTTGAAGTTCTCAATTCATGTACTGCTGAAGGCTAGCTTGAAGGATTTTGAGCATAACCTTGCTAGCATGTGAGATGAGCATGCAATTGTACTAGTTTAAACATTCTTTGCCATTACTCTTCTTTGCAATTAGAAGAAAAGACTTTTCCAGTCCTGTGGCCATTGCTGAATTTTCCAAATTTGTTGACTTATTGAGCGTATCATCATTTAGGATTTTAAATAGCTCAGCTGGAATTCTAACACCTCTACTAGTTTTGTTCATAGTAATGTTTCTTAGGGCTCCCTTGACTTCACACTCCAGGATTTCTGGCTTGAGGTGAGTGACTACACCATCATGGTTATCCTGGTCATTAAGACCTTTCTTGTGTAGTTCTTCTGTGTATTCTCGCCACCTCTTCTTCACATGATCTTAGCCAAAAGGCCAATAAGCGATTGCCACCCCTTGTTAATCTCTTCTGCTTCTGTTTGGTCCTTGATTTTTCTGTCCTTTATCATGTCATCCTTGCATGAAATGTTCCCTTGATATCTCCAATTTTTCTGAAAAAAATCTCTAGTCTTTCCAATTTTATTGTTTCCCTTTATCTCTTTGCATTTTTTTTTATTTAAGAAGGCCTTATATTCAATACGTCAAAGTAAAGATATATCTTCAAGGGTCTTACAGTCTCTTGGATGAGACAGATAGGTAATGACAATACAATTTATTCAGAGCTATAATAATAATTTTCAAAGAATTAGCTAAGACAAGAAAAAGAAAAAGGTAAAAAGAATGAAGAATGAAGAAAGGCATCAGTGAGGAGATCACTTTAGGTTTTAGATGATATGAAGTGCATAGAAGATAAAATTGAGGAGAAAATTCTAACCAAAAGAACCATAAGAGTTATTTTGAGTATTGTCAACTTGTTTAATGTAAAGTACATGTTGGAAGTAAAAGACAAAAAGCTTGAAAATTAGGTAGGAAGCCTGCCATGACCAAGAAGGTCATGCAAATGAGAACCACTGAATCACTTTAAGTAGAGAAGTAACATAAAAGTATCGCCTGGAAGGCTGTTTCCAGGACAACTTGGAAAGGAGTAAAGCAGAAATAAAGGAGAACATTGCACTAGTCAGATGAGAGACCATGAGGTCCTTGATGAAGACTGTAGCAGATGGAGAACCAAGTATGAGGAAGAGAGGACTTAATGTGGTGGAACTGACTTGATTAAAGGAGCAAAGTGTGGAATTAGGTGGTTTTTAGATAACACCTAGATCTATAAATTGAGCAATTGGGTGGGTAGGTTTGCATTAAATAAGATAGGAGACACAAGAACTAAGATTTGAAGGTAAAGATAATTAATTATGTTTTGAACATGTTGAGTTTTTGATGTTTGTGAAGGCATCCAAATGGAGACGTTTGGTAGAGACTAATAATACATATTAAGAAGGTGAAGGGAGAGATCAGGCGTAGAGATAAGATCTGGTAGTCCTCAGTGTACAAGTTCACTCACTCACATAGCAAGTATATATTGGGTGCCTACTATAAACCAAACACTGTGTTTTGGTGAGTATTAAAGCTAGGAGATTGGATTGGGTTATCCTAGTGAAAACATGAAATAAATATAACTTGGGCTCTGGGAAACACCAATATAAAAAGAGTAGCATAGAGAGAGAAATGGATAAAGTGGGTTGAGAATGAGCAGTCAAAAATTAAGAATTCAAAAATTGGAGATTATCTAGAAGGAAG
Organism: Oryx dammah; assembly: GCF_014754425.2. Classification (NCBI taxonomy): domain Eukaryota; kingdom Metazoa; phylum Chordata; class Mammalia; order Artiodactyla; family Bovidae; genus Oryx; species Oryx dammah. Next base: position 80,588,735 of record NW_024070213.1, on the reverse strand, counting down.
GGATGTTTAAGAGTACCAAATTCCATTGTAGGAAAATGTTGATAAAGACTTTAAGGACTTGAAGAGTCAGAGTTTCACCAGGAAACAAATTGCTCCTTCAAATGGGGTAATTAAGAAGTGTGCATGTGTGTGTCTGAGAGAGAGAGATTGAGAGACTGTGTTGTAGAAGAGACCCTCCTGACGTATACCTTCCGCCATATTCTGGCCTCTATAGTGACTCACTGACAAAACTCAGTGGGTTGCCAGAAGAAAAAGGAAGAGCAGTCGAGGCGGTTCATCTAGGTCAGCTTCCTTGAGCAACAAGCTAAATGGGAAAGAGTGGAGAGTAAATCTGTTGGGGTAAAGAATATCCCTCTCAGGTTTTAAAAGAGATTATTATATTTGGCAATTTGAGAAGCCAGCTTACAGTAGGCTAAGGGGTTAATGAAAAGTGTGAAGCATAGATACATCTGTAGGCTTTCAAAATGCTTATGTGAGAAAGGAAGGGAAAAGACAAGTCTTAGCTTTATGAAGATGCAGTGCTGATGCAGAAGTAAGATGAGAGAGATTTGGTGATATATTGATATTTAGGCTGAGTGAAAAGAGTGAAGAGATACATATCTGATAAGGCAATGTCTAAGGGGACTTGAGGGGGTAGGTCCCAGAATAGGAGGAAAGAGGTACTTTTGGCCTTCTCCAAGCAAAGTGCTATATTTTTGAAGTGAATATATGAAAATATGGTAGAAAAGGAAACAATGGAAGTCTTGGGCAGGATGATGATTCCATGAATGGCTGTGATCACCTCTCAGAGCACCTAACTCCCAGGCTGATACAGCCAACTGTAGTCCCCAGGGATGGCAAGTTCTTTGAACCTTATCCACTGCCCAGCTTAGGTGTGTTTTTATGTAGATACAATTTTCAAAACCTCATCCTTGAGGGATGTCTCCAGGAAAAGTCAATATCTCAGACTCCTTGATGGGCAGAAGGACACTAGTTTTTTCTATTTTAGGTATTGTTCAATTTTCTGCTTTTCTCTATGCTTTTCTTTTTTTTTCCCCTCTCTTTCCTCCTCTCAAAATTTAACTTTGGTTAATTTTCATTGTCCAAATGCACATTCTAACCTTGAGTCTACTTAAGCTTCCAGCTTCACAGCTCACCACCAACTGGCATTCTCTTCCATATCTGTTATTTTCAGCTTGACATGGTAAATCTGATTGATTGACTTAGCTCTACTTTTCCTGTGTAGTCTTTCATACCAAAGCATGTTATAGACTTCTGGTGGACTTAGTGTTGGGTTACCTTAGTGTTACTTGCTCACACCTATCCAGCTATCTTTGGTGTGAAGAGGTAAAAGCGTATGGTCCATTGTTTACCTGGTAAAACCTGTGAGACAGAAGATCCTCCTGGGGAGAGTCTGATAGAATAGACATTCCACAGCACCGTTTTTGTAAAGCAGAATTTAAATATCTGCTTCAACTCATTTATTTTACTCCTTGAACAGTGTTCTTTTGAAATTCACTAATACTCATATTAACCAACTTTGATATTGCATTTCCAGGCTTGGTGCTTGTGGTATATAACTTCTAATTCATCTCAATTTTATATGCAAGCATATTGAACTAAAGTAATCATATTCACAAAGTCTCTGTGTAGTCAAAGCCATAAATATGTAAGATTTCATTATAGCAAAAAAGTAAAGTGACACTGTAGACAGTAACATAATAATTCAAAGAGCCTAGCATATATTTATAGTTGACATTGCACATTGGGTCGCTTTCTGCCTCACTTAACTCTGGGATTAAGATTTGAATCTGATCTCCTTGTCCTTGAGTTTATCTACCTCTTTTCAAGAAAACAAATGATTTCTGTCTAAAGCTCATTATAATTTACATGCAGTAAATTTACCAAATTGCTTCCAGATCTGCACTTTTTTATTTTAAGAAGCAGACTAGAAAGAAATATTTGTTCTTTAAAAAGAATCACTGTGTTTGTCTAAATGTACATTTTCTTTAGCTATATATGCTCAGTTAATTTTCTTTTGGTTGAAAATGGTGCCTAGAGAAACTTGAATGACTTAGAATGGACATTGCTTTCTGCAATTACCTTACAGGAATGCAAATTTATTTGTGAAAACTGGCAAAAACACAACTTTCTTGGAAAGTTTTGTTGTTGTTGTTGTTTTGACTATGAGTTTAGGCAAACTCTGGGAGATAGGAAAGGACAGGGAAGCCCAGCATGCTGTGGTCCATGAGGTTGCAAAGAGTCGGACACAACTGAACAACAACAAAAGAAGAGAGGGACTATATAATCTATCTCCTCTTTCCATATGGTTTTATTGGCAGTGGCTGACTTAGGGCTGTTTTGAGAAAAAAATAAAGAATGAAGGATGTGGGATATAGGGAACTGTTCCTGAGAGATCTCTGCTGTACGTATGGAATGGGTGCTATGCCTCCCATCCCAATATTAATGCCATATCAGAAATAGATGAAGAACATTTCTACTAAAAACAAACATGTCTGTAACAAACAAAATTTGAATAGGATAAAGCATGTATGACTCTATGTAGTGATATATAGTCTCATGTATATATATACAGACATATAGACTACATATAGACTATCCAATAAGTTATCAGAGGCTTTTGAAATGGGAAAGGCATACTTTCATTCTCTTACTTCCACTGAGGGGAGTGTTTGGATATGAGGACAATAGGGCCTTGTTTTGCTCCATTCCCAAGTACAGATCCAAAATAAAACTCCTAATACTATAACAAGACTCCAGATGCAAAGGAAAAATAGCCTTTCTAGCTTAAGGAGGTAGAGTGATAAGACGCTATAGAATGGGTCCTGAGGTTGACCTACTATCAGATCTGACGCAAGAAGTTGAAGACAAGTCAAAGAAAGGAAAATTGACACCATTCTGTATAAGAAATAAGTAGGAATGTGAATATGGTGAGTAGCAGAGAAGATAATATGAGAGAGCAGAAAGAGAGAGATCAGGCACCACGTTGGGGGCCTGCAACTTAAATGTAGTCAATAGGGGATTCCTGATTCTGGGGCAGTAGAATTTTTAACAACAATGATTCTAGCTTTCCATTCTATAACATCATGTAAACTCTCTTTATATTCATAAACAAACAGTATAAAACAGTGTAAACATTTTGGAGGAAAAGACACTTGTTTATGTAAGCTCTGTTAAAAAAAACACCCACAAAACCCTATACTGAAGCTATTGTAAAATTGCTCTTAGACCTTATTTGGTCCACATTATTGCAGATCACTTCCTAGGAAGCTTACATTTCTGTTTCTTGTGATAGGGTACAATTTCCACTTTCCCCAAAGAATTCCTTCACACAAGGCTAGACAGGTAAGGTGGACTTTTTCTTTTATTTGTCTACTATAGAGTGAACTAACTTTTAAGAAATATTTTTTCTTCAAATCCATTTAAAAATAAGTATGCATTGGGACTTCCCTGGTGGTTCAGTGGTTAAGAATCCACCTGCAAATGCAGGGGACACAGGTTTGATCCCTGGTTTGGAATGATTCCACATGCCACAAGCAGCGAAGCCTGTGCACCCCAACTATGAGCCCAGGAGTCACAGCTATGAAAGTCCACGTGCTCTAGAGCCCATGCTCCACACCAAGAGAAGCCACCATAAAGAGAAACCCATGCGTCACAATTAGAGAGCAGCACCCTATCGCCACAACTGGAGAAAGCCAACGCACAGCAATGAAGACCTAGCCCAAGCTAATAAATAAAAATTTTTTAAATGCTTATTTGTGCATTATGTTCACTACTATACTTCCCGTGATCAAAAACAGTTTTTGACACTTAGCCAGCATTCAATAAATTCTTATTGAATAAAAAGCAAGTAAAAATTTTACGAGATAACTTAGTTTTACTACATGTGATGCAATCTGATATAATCTAGACAAGTTGCTAACACACTTAATTTTTAGAATGTGAATCAACAACCACTAAACTTAGTATATGACCGACAAGTGGTCATGATCCACAATTTGAGAAACATTGATTTAAACAATAAGGATGGGATTTCTGTGTCCAACATGATTATGTAAGCCAACTATAGCCATATTTTCTACTAATTACAACTAAAATATCAGACAAAAAAAAAAAACCTATCCGAGGACTCTGAAAGTTTATTTTTTGAGGAATGGATTAAAAACTAAAGGCACAAGGCATATTTCCCACTTTTTTTTCCCTCATGCTTTGCTGCAAGGGTATATCCCAGTCATGGAGCAGCATATAGTGGAGTGGATACATGAGGGGCTAAATATTCAATAGAGAGTCCATCCTTATAATCAGAAAAATAGCAAAAGAGGCTCTGGGGATTGGAGAATGAGGAGATAGTCTCAAAGCAGAGAGATCCAGAGAAGAGATACTTTAACTCTGTGTATAAACTTGCAGATATCTTGAGCTCATTTTTTTCTACTGTAACAGGCTCAAACAAACATAGAATGTGTTGTTAGCACTGAACCAAGATTTGAGCCACCACTCACAAAAACAGAGAAGTTTAACAAAGAGAAAATATAAGGAACCAAATAGCTGAAGATATAATAGCCAAAATAAAAATACACCAGAAGGAATCAGCAGTAGATTTAGATGATACAGAGGAACAGATCAGCAAACTGGAAGACAGAGTAGTGGAAATCACTGCATCTGAATAGAAAAAAGAATTTAAAAAATTGAAGATACTTTAAGAAACCTTAGGAACAGCATCAAGAGTACTAACATTTACATTATATGGGTCCCAGAAGGAGAAGATAGAGAAAAGGGAGCAGAGAACGTATTTTAAGACATAATAGCTAAAAAATTCCCTAACCTGGGGAAGAAAATAGACATACTGGTTCAAGAAGTACAGAGAGTCCCAAACAGAAACAACCGAAAGAGTATCACATCAAGATCTATTGTAATTAAAATGACAAGATTAAATATAGAAAGGGAAAACAACAAATTATATACTAGGGAACCCCCATAATGCTATCAGCTGATATTTCAGCAGAAACTCTGCAGGTCAGAATGTAGTGGCATGATACATTTAAATTAATGAAAGGGAAAAACTCACAACCAAGAATACTCTACCTGGTAAGGCTATTCAGATTTGAAGAAGAGATCAGAAGTTTTACAGACAAGCAAAAACTAACTGACTTCAATAACACAGAACCTGCTTTCTAACAATGTTAAAAGGACTTGTATAAACAGAAAAGAAAAGATCACAGACATAAGAATATTAAAATTACAAAAGAAAAATCTCATTGGTAAAGTGAACACATTGTAAGAGTCGTAGATCAACCAGTAGTAAAGTTACTAGGAAGGTTAAAAGACAAAAGGAATAAAATCATATCTATCCATAATGTACAAGATGAAAATATGCAAAATATGATGTGAAAAACAGTAAATGGAAGGGGAGGGAAATTGAGGGTTGTTAGAATACTTTCAAACTTAAGACATATGCACACACACACTCACACCCTTCATGGTAACCACAAACCAAAAATCTGTAACAGGTATACACACAAGGAAGAGAAAGCAATCCAAACATAAAGAGAGTCATCAAATCACAAGAAGAGAGCAACAGAAGAAATGAACAAAAAAAGAACTATAAAAACAACCCACAAATAATTAACAAAGTGGAAATATGTGAATATGTATCAATAGCTATATTAAATGTTAACAGACTAAGTTCTCCAATCAAAAGATAGCTGAATGGATACAGACTGAAAGTGAAGGGATAAAAAAGGGTATTCCATGCAGGTGAAAATAAAAACAAAGCAAAGGTAGTGTTGCTAATATCAGATAAAATAGACTTGAAAACAAAGACTACAACATATATGCAACCAACATAAAGACACCTAAATACATAAAGTAAATTGACAGTAACCCAATACTAGTTCAAAGCCCTCAAGAACATTAACAGATTAATCTAACATATGAAAAGGATTATACATCACAAACAAGGGGTATTTATCCCAGGTATGCAAGTTTAGTTTGACATTTGAAAAGAAATTCATCATATAACTGACTAAAATAGAAAAATCACCTGATTATATGGAATAGATGCAGAAAAGCCTTTGGTAAAATCTGAAAACCATTTATGATTAAAAAACTTTCAACAAAATAGGAATAGAGGAAAACTTCTACCTCAATACTGTAAAGTAATTAACCTCCAATTAAAATAAATAAATTTATATTAAAAAAAGAATATATACAAATTCCCCTGTAGCTAACATCACATTTAATAGGTAGAAATGTGAGTCTTTCCTGACAAGATTAAGAGGAAAACAAGGGTGTTCCCTATCATAAAGTAAAAAAATAATAATAATAAAAAATAAAGAGCAAAAAAAAAAAATAAAATAAAATAAAAAATAAAGCAATAAGTTACGGGAAAAAAAAAAAAAAACCACAAAGGCTATACAGAATGGGAAGGAGGAAATAAAACTGTCTTTGTAGATGACATGATTGTTTACGTAGAAAATTCAAAGGAAATGATTAAAAACAACAAAGCAAAACAAATGCTGGAACAAATAAGTGATTATAGCAAAGGTGTGGATAAAAGGTTAATGTACAAAAGTCAATCAGTTTTCTACATATCAGTAATGAACAAGTGGAATTTCGGATTAAAAACACATTACTGTTTACATTAGCTTTCCCCAAAATGATAATTTAGGTATAAACCTAACAAAATATGTACAAGATCTATAAGGAAGACTATAAAGCTGATGAAATATATCAAAGAAAAACTTAAATAAATGGAGAGATATTCCATGGTCATGGATAGTAAAACATACTATTGTCAAGATGTCAGTTCTTACTAAGTGGAGCTATAAATTCAATGTTATCTCAGTCAAAATTCCAGTGAGTTATTTTGTGGATATTTACATACTGATTCTATAAGTCTGCATGGAGAGGCAAAAACCCAGGATAGTCAACTCAATTTTGAAGCAGATGAAAGTTAGAGATCTGCCACTATGAAACTTCAAAACTTACAGTAAAGTTACAGTAATCAGGACAGTATTGTGTTGGCAAAAGGATAAGCAAATAGATCTATGGAAGAGAACCGAGAACACAGAAACAGACTCCTTTAAATATGGTCAACTGAGATCTGACAAAGGAGCAAAGGTTAAGAAAAGGAACAAAAACAGTCTTTTAACAAATGGTACTGGAACTTCTGAACATTCACGTACAAAAAGTCAATCTAGATACAAACATTGCACACTTCATAAAAACTAGCTCAAAATGGAGCATCCTATGCGAAACTATAAAACTTCTAGAAGATAACATAGGGGAGTATCTAGACGCTCTTTTATGATACAATACCAAAGACATAATTCATGAAAGAAATAATTGATCTGCTCTGCATAAAATGATATAAAGACAATTAGAAGACAGGCCAGGGACTGGGAGAAACTATTTGCAAAAGAAACATCTGATAAAGAAAATACTGTTACTAAAAATATGTAAAAATGGACATCAAGATGGCAGAATAAGAAGATGTAGAGTTCCCCTTCCCACACAAACATATCACAAATGTATCTCTATGTGGAACAATCCTCACTGACCCAAAACTAGCAGAAGAACTCTTACACAACCAAGGCTGTAAGAATGATATACCTGGGCTTACCTGGTGGCAGGGGTAAAGAATCCACTGGGCAGTGTAGAGGACATGGGCTCCATCCCTGGTGCAGGAGGATCCTACATGTTGCAGAGCTACTAAACCTGTGCATCACAACTATTGAGCTAGCACTCTAGAGCCCACGAGCTACAACTACTGAAACCCTTCTCTGTGCTCTCAACAAGAGAAGCCACTGAACCACAATGAAGAGTATCCCCCACTCACCTGAATTAGACAAACCCACGATCAGCCACAAGGACTCAGCCAGCACAGCCAGCCATAAATAAATAAGTAAAAACTAAAAAGAAAGAAAGAAAGAAAGATACTCTCAAAATTGTGCCTGAAGGGAAGAAAAGTAAACATATAGGGACCTGTACCCCTGGTCGGAAAATGGAGACTGTGTGAGAAGACATCCATTATGGGAAGTGGCTGAGTTGAGCCACAGTCTGGTCATCCTAATCCTGGGGTCCAGTGTAGAGGGACAAGTCCCCTTGTCTGGTTGAACAGCTGCTGGGTCAGTAGAAAGGCTGGAGAAAGCTGGACTCTGCTCATAAGGAGAGAGGTCTTCCACAGCAGTTGCTGGGTTTCCTGTGACTACCACTCTGTACACCTTAGCTCGAGCTGAGCAAATCTCACTCTCTCCAAGCCACAGTGTGGCACTAGATCTGAGGCTAGAACCAGGGAAAAGACTTGAATGTGGGATGCAGAGCTGACCTAGCCCTGGGGTGGACTTGGGGTAGAGCAGCAGCCATGTTTGGTGCTTACACAGCACCACAGAAGCTGCCAAAATCTCTGATGGCAGCCATTCTACCACAGCTAACCTCCTGACACATGCTGAGATTTCACGCAGGTCCCTGCCAGCCCTGCGAAGCACTTTCACAAAAGGGTGGGGGTGGCAGAGGCAGGGGCAGTGACCAGTGGCTATGGGAGACAAAAGAGGCTTACACCCAAGGCTGCATATGAATGGAGCTCCAGAAGCCTACACAAGAAGTACACTGGACCTCTGTCTGTGAGGGGTGGGTAGCACTCTCTTCAGCACTGCCCTCCTCTGGGGCAAAGGTCCTGGTATGGGGAGAGGGAAAACACAAACTTGAAGGGAACCAAGCTAGCTTAAGCCTGATGCTCAGGCTTCTGCTCCAACAACTTGGGCTCAGACTCCACCCCTTGACAGAGGGTGATGGTCACTAAGCAGAGAGGAAGTCTGGCCTCACACCCAGCACAGGACTAGCCCCGCTACCCCAGCCACACCCTCTACTAAGGTGGTAGCTGCCTGCACAAAATGAGAAAAAACATAACTGGTGTCCACATCAAATCCAGCCCTCCCATCAAAGACATTGAGCACACACAGTCTGTAGAAGAACACTCCCACAGGAAGACATCCCTTCAAGAACTGAAATAGGCAACTATTTCACCTAAATTCATAGAGGCAGAGAAAGTTAAAAGGATCTTCACAGGGGAATTCTATCAAACATATAAAGAAGAACTAATACTTATCTTTCTCAAACAATTCCAAAATATTGCAGAGATTGGAACACTCCCAAATTCATTTTATTAGGCCATATTATCCTGATACCAAACCCAGACAAAGACACTACAAAAAAAAAACAAAACAAAAAAAACCCCAAATGACAGGCCAATATCTTTGATGAATACTTTAAAAAATCTTCAAGAAAATATCTTCAGATAGCAAGTATTCTTAAGATCCCCAAACTGATTTATAAAATCAATGCAATCCCAATCAAAATTCCATTTTTTGTTCTTTTTTTTTTAATAGAAAAACATTTTCATAGAACTTTCATGGAAATGCAAAGGAGCTAGAATAAACAAAGCCATAAAAAAGAAGAAAGTTGGAGGGTTTACCCTAGTAAATTTCAAGACCTACTGTAAAGTTAGTTTCCTATTGATGATAAAATAGACACATTCATAAGCAGAACAAAACAAGAATCTGAATGGGAAAAAATAATCAACCCTTACTATACACCATACATAAGCATTAGTTTAAAAACAATCTATATGATCTAATCTAAAATGATAAAATATCTATAAGAAAATATAGATGAAAACATTAACCTGTATCCAGAATATATAAAGAACTGTTTCAAGTAAACAGTAGACAAACATAAGGGAAGATAATATGCTCAAAGTTGTTAATCATCAGGGAAATAAATACAAATTAAAACCACAATGAGAACTCACACAAAATAATGTCTAAGATTTCAAAAACTCACCCAAACTGGAACCAACCCAAATACCCATCAAAAGAATAAATCCAGAAGTTTTTGTAGAGTCAGACAATGAATACTATTCATCAGTGAAAAGGAAGATATTTTCGGGCTTCCCCGGTGGCTCAGTGGTAAAGAATCTGCCTGCCAACGCAGGGGGCACTGGTTCAATCCCCAGTCCGAGAAGATCCCTCATGCTGCAAAGCAACTAAGTTGTCATTCATGCTGCCGCAACTACCGAGCCTATGCTTGTGCTCTAGAGCCTGGGAACCACAACTGCTGAGCCCCCCGTCACAACTATTTGTGCCTAGAGCCTATGCTCGGCAACAAGAGAAGCCACTGCAACAAGAAGTCCATGCACCTCAAGGAAGAGTAGCCCCCACTCACGGCACCTAGAGAAAGCCTGCACACAGCAAAGAAGACCCAGCACAACCAAAAGCAAATAAACAAAGTTATAAAATGGGAAGATATCCTCAATACACATAAATACTCTAGTGAATCACAGAATGGTTATGCTGAGTGAAGGAAATCTGGATAAAATAGAGCACATGGTCTATAATTCCACTTTTACAATACCCTAGAAAATGCAAACCCATTTATAGGGACAGAAAGACCAATGATTGCTTGGAGACTGCATGAAGGAAGGATGGATTACCAAGGGCCACATGATAACTTTTGGAGATGATGGAAGTGTTTTTTTTTTTTTTGATTGTGGTGTTCACGGGTATATGTGTGTGTGTGCTCAGTCAGTCAGTTGTGTCTGACTCTTTGTGATGCTATGGACTGTAGCCCACCAGGCTCCTTTCTCCACGGGATTCGCCAGGCAAGAATATGGGAGCGGGTTGCCATTTCCTGCTCCAGGGCATCTTCCCAACCCAGGGATCGAACACACGCCTCCCGCATCTCCTGCAGTAGCAGGCAGATTCTTTACCATAGAACCAATATATGTCAAAACTGATCACACCATAGACTTTAAATAGATGAAGATTTACCTCATTTATATATCTTAATTATAAAATGAAACAATATCAGTGGACATTCTTTGTAGCTCTATACCAAGCAAAAACAAACCTTGTTTCTCCCTTGAAAAAAAAAAACAAAACTAGAATTTGATGCTAAAATATTAATTTTAAGGAAGTATACTAAATACATACAGCATGTATATACATTAATACATATTTATTGTGTACATTAAATCATAAGCTTCATGGAAGGTAAGAATTAACCATAACATTTGTATATCTGTCTTCCATTGACCTGGAACAGAGACAGTAATGGAATTTTAATGCTTTTTTATGGAAGCATCTTTTATTAGACTAAAAAAGTTGGGACAGTTTATCCCACCTTTCCTATTTAAGATCTACTGAAGAGTGTCAAAAAGACCAAAAATGCATAAAACATATTAAGATGAAAAAAGAATGGAAAATTACCCAGAAACATATCAATAAAACAAAAATATATCTCTGCTAAGAAGACCATCAGGATACTCTCAGGACATAAATTTATAAAAGCCTTTCAACTGAAACACACACATACACACACACACTCCACTTTTATCTTTGCAATAAATGAAAAGGAGAATCATAAATTGGAGACCCCCTCACACTGTATTTAAAGGTAACCTACAATTAACTTTAAAACAAGTTACTTTATCCAGACTAACTGAAGGGTAAAAGCTTTGAAAACACTCAGCTGTTCCAGTCAGTGCTTTTATGCATTTAAGTAATGGGCCATGCTTAGAGATGCTCTGTTTGCTGCCCTACACCAGGCAAACCTGTGTTGGGCTATGACTTGAAACCCTATGCCCCTGCACATTTGTTAAGTTTGAATTCCAGTTGATGATCTCTCGGTCACTTGAAATCTTCACCCAAATTTTTGTTATTATTATTATCCTTTGGCTGATGCTCTCCAAAAACAAACTCCTAAAGAAACTCGGTGTTTTCTCCTAACGCTGACTCAGAGAAATGTTCCCTGTTCTTTGTTGATTTTTAACTCCTCTGGGTGGCAGTGGAGAGGCTGAAGCGAATGGATTTGTCTCAAAACAGAGGGTATTTGTACACAGTTTTATGTTACACAGTACATCAGACACTTCAAATTCCAAAGTGCTGTTATAATTTTTAAATAATACATCACTGAAATTTAGTCTTAGTGTAGAACATTCCAGTCCTCCACAAACATTTATGAGCTCCATTTTTTCCCGCTTATTAAACAGCAATCTTCTGGCACATACATCGTACTGTGCGTCCTAGCCAAATAAACTACTGTCAGATGAAATTAGTAAAATTTAATACATATTTCATGCAAGGTTGCAAACAAATTTAATACCTACTATAAATAAATAAAGATCTTTTGATGTTAGGATGTGAAATTTCGGTCATCTTGAATTTTTGAGTCTCAATACAATTTAATATTTATTTGTTAAGGTAGTGTGCATTTTGATTGCCATTAGATCTAGTGATATGATACACAGAGGCGATTTTGCAGCTGTGGAAAAGATTACCAATAGTTTTGCCCTGCCAACAGTTACCACTCTGAAAGAGCGTGAAATACTGCAGTTCATTGCTCTGTGTGAACATAATCGTTATACTGAGCTGCCTTGTAAAGAACTGTGATCTTTGAACTTTGGGAGTTGCTTAGGCACTGGAGAAATGAAAGAACAGTTAACTGGGAAAGTTTTAAAATTGGCATTGCAAAATAACTTTCCTAAAATGATTACACTGAAAGAAAAAAATGAGAAGAAACACCCTTCCCATTCAGTTTTCATTTTTCTGAGACTCAAGGAATGAGATTATAAAATTAAAAACTAAATTTTTCTATCAAACTGTAAGCATCTAGTTTGGGGTGAGTAACAGAACTCTCTCACTGGTACAATTTATTTCTTTGTCTCCCTTCATTTATGGAGAGAGTATGAGGAAAAGCAAGTAGTGAGCTTAGTGCCTGTGGATTTGGTGCCAAGCAGCTTCCGTGAAACAGAACAGAGAACATTTGCTTCTCTAGCAAGTCCTCCTAGGAGTCCACATTATCTCCCTAAAACACGTCCTTTGTGTTCTGTGGAATCTCAAGTTCACTGCTGAAATTCAGCCTCATTACCAGAGGAGGTTCTGATCTGCAGTGGGAAAATACGTCCTTACTTAGAACATTCATAGATCACAAGCATGGCAGGAATTTGTCAGTTAAACTGATCTCATTTATTCATTTTTTAAAAGATTGTATTTATTCAGTCAAGGAGTTTGGGACTATTTCATCATGCTCTTCACTCTATCCTTCATATTCCTCATTGTTTTATTCATTTATTTTATTTAAACTCCACTGTTATTTTTTCTTTGAAATCATTTCCATGATGAACTATGGAACAAAGGGTGTTAGAGGTGTAAGGGGTTTGTTAAATCACTTCAGTCCTGTTCAACTATTTGCGACCCCATGGATTGTAGCCTACTAGGCTTCTCTGTTGGAGAAGGCAATGGCACCCCACTCCAGTACTCTTGTCTGGAAAATCCCATGGATGGAGGAGCCTGGTGGGCTGCAGTCCATGGGGTCGCTAAAAGTCGGACAGGACTAAACCAACTTAGCAGCAGCAGCAGCAGCAGCAGGCTTCTCTGTTCATGGGATTCTCCAGGCAAGAATACTGGAGTGGGTTGTCATGCCTTCCTCAGAAGGGGCTTTAAGGATCACCTAATCCAATATTTTCACTCCACAGTTGAAGAAATGAGGGTTCGGGACATGAAGCTAGTTGCAGAGCCTAGAACTAGCTTTCTGACTCCCCTGTTTGGAGTTAATGCTCATTCTGTCTTTCCTTACTTGTTCTCAAGACACATGATCTCTCCTTTTGGGGGGGTGAGGAAACTCGAACTAAGTTTTTACATTGGCAGCCTTATGTGTTATAATGGAAAGGCATCAGTAATCCTGCTTGAAGCAACATTTCTTCACTGCTGGCAAGTATGCAGGGAATTTCCACCATTAGATCATCATCAACAGCAACAAAAAAGGATGTCTACTGTTTCTTATGAATGAATGTTGGGTCCAACACAAAGATTTGCCCTTTGAAAACTCCTACAATGATTCTGGCAAATGGATATTCTGTCCCTTGACCCTTACCCTTAGACATTCATTAGTCCCAACTCATTTCACCAGATACAAGGAAAATTAGAGTCATATTTCTTAGGATATTGGTCCAGTCTTAAAGAATATACAAGGGGACTTCTGATATTATACTTCCTAACTGTATAGATTGCACAGTGGTTCTAAACAAACAGATACTGTATTAATGGTTTAGAAGTAATGGGAGGAAAGTAGGAAGGAATGAAAGAAGAAAGGGAAAAAGATAAGAAAGACAAAACTGATGGGAAAAAAGAAAGTCTGAATACCATTAATTGTTACAGGCTTGAGTTTTTCCTAACTTGGATATGGCCAAAATGACAAGTTCTATTTGATAGGGCCATACAAAATTTGTCCAGACTAACAAAGGAACTCAGCATTAAAATGAATTTTCATTAGATTATTAAATGAGCTTTTCTTGAGTCCATAAGAATAAAGAAATTGAAATTAGGGTTTTTCTAAGATAATAATAACCAAATAAAGTGAATAGAGAACTCATGTGCTTTAACCACAGCTAGAAATTTCCCTATCTGGTGCATCAGTGTCTTCTGGTCACAAGTGGGTTTAGGATTTCCTTGTTACTCTACTGCTTTAGCAAAGGTGGAGTGGAACACATGGACTCCTTTCATTTATTTATTTGTCTATTTCTTTGTAGTTTTTAAAATTTTTATTTATTTATTGTTTTTGGTTATGTTGGGTCTTCATTTTTCTCTAGTTGAGGGGAGTGGGAGCTACTTTCTATAGCTGCAGTGCTTGGACTTCTCACCGCAGTGGTTAATCTTGTTGCAGAGCACGGGCTCTGGGGCACTCAGGCTTCAGAAATTGTAGCTCACAGGCTCTAGAACATGAGGGCTCAGTAACTGTATTGCACAGGCTTAGTTTCCCTGCTGCACATAATTGTCCCAGACCAGGGATCGAACCTATGTCCCCTGCATTGTCAGGTAGATTTTTAAACACTGGACTGCCAGGAAGTCCTATTTATTTGTAATTTTTTTCCTTTAAAAATTTTTAAAATTTATTTATTTTTAATTGAAGGATAATTGCTTTACAGAAGTGTGTTGGTTTCTGCCAAACATCAACATGAAGCAACCATAGGAATAAATTTCCTAATTTAGTGTCCTTGAAACTTCAGTGTGGTATAGATAAAATGTTGTCTTCCATGATGAACAGAGTGATAGCTTATGGAATCACTGTATAATAATGGAAAAGTAGGTTATGCTGGTTTTGTGTTTTTAAATTTTTGATATACATATATATTTTATTGAGATATAATTGACATACAGCACTGTTTAAGATATACAGTATAGTGATTTGGGTTACAAACATTATGAAAGGATTTTCACAATAGGTTTAGTAACATCCATCATCTCATATAGATACAATATTAAAGAAACATAAAAAAACTACCAGGATTGATTATATCAGGAAGTAATTGTATCAGGGAAGGAGCAGGGATGAAGTGAGAGTCTCCGGTGTAGACCTTGATAACTGGATGAATGATGATGACATTCAGTGGACAAAATACACTGAATAAAGGAGCACAGGGGGATGAACTCATCTGGATTTGGAGACAAAAAGTAGGACAATGTGGGAGATCTGGCCGGTAGTTTCATATATGGGTCCGAAGTCCAAGTGAGAGAACTGGGTTGAATAGAAGATTTGGGGACTGTGAGGTTAGTGATACAACTGAAGCAGTGAGAACAGAAGCTACTCCCTATGGAGCGTATGAAGTTGAGAATTAATGAGGACTAAAGGTTGACGTTGGGAGAACAGCTACATTAATGAGATCCTCAGAAAAAAAATGCACATTTGATTTTTATGATGTAGAGGAATAGCAGTTAGCTAGGATGGTGGTGGTCAGGTTCTCCCCCCATGTCCTCTCGCTGTCACCCCACACTCTGTAAACAATGATTTTGCATGGTTATGTAACAGCTGAGATCACTTAGAGCAACGTGCGTCCACGCCATGATGTACTCGCTTGGCCACATGCTCCTTTGTTCTGTGTACCTTTAAAAGCACCACCTGAAAATTGCTGGCTGTGGCAGCTGTAGCAGCCATTAGAGAACAAAGCATGTCTGCAATTCCTATGGCTCCTCAGATTTTTTCCAGCGTCCCCACTCGAGCCTTGCCTACCCTGGGTTCAGCGATCAGCAAGACCTATGGTGACAAATTTTTAACTGTTGAATAGCAAAATAGTAGCTATACTGTATAATTAGCTCAATACACTGTTTGGTCCCCCATACTTCGATTCTTTAAAAACTAATATATACTTCAGTAAGTATCAAATGACTCCAATCCTACAAGTATATTCAGCAGCAGCATCATAAACAACAAAGTCAAATCTCTAATGGCTAGACGGAGTGGATCCGATATGCCTCCTACCCCAAATTGGTGACATGTGTATGTAGGCTCTTATCTCATTAGGCTCGTGATGTCTCTACAGCAGGTGTCAAAGCAGCCATCAGATAAGCTGATTCTGGACTTCCACACAGCTGGCATTCTTCACCCAAGCGCATGGCTTCATTCTTCCTTCTCTCATTCTTTATTGGTGCTCTGTCTTTGAACACTTAACAAAAATATTTCGAGGACATGTAGCAATTATAAGATATTCATTGACCTGCAGGAACAGAGTTAAAAGTAATAAGGGTTGCTATGAGTTAAAAGCAATTATGCTGTTTTTAAGGAAGCATATAAACTGAGTCACTGTTAGGTCCCTGTGAACAGTTTGTTTAGAATGCTTTAAAAAAGATAAGAGGGAAAAGACAGTGGAAGTAAATTAAAAGAAAAAAGAGTAAGTAAAGTTGCACTATGTCAACCATCAAGTATTATTTGGCTATACCCTGAGACTTAAGACATATTTTATTTCTCTCATATTTTAGACATATTTTATGTTTTCTGTTTGCTCTGTAGATTTAATGTAGTTAGAGGTCAGGTCTCTGCTAATCTCCTGCTATTGCATGCCAGTGAAACAGGATATTATTTTAAGATCAGAAAGACAATTTGTTTATTTTACATCCACATTTGGGGAAGAATACACTGTAGCCTCTTATTGCCATATACTGAGGATCACTGCCATGCACAGAATTATAGCCATTCACATCAATGGGAAGGCTCATAGGACCACTAGAGAAAAATGTATTCTCTCAGATTGGAAGCAGAAGTGGTGTGTCCACTGAATAAATTCATACTCCATACTTAATCCAAAAAACAAGATACAAATTGATTCTTGGTCCCAGGGGGAAAAGGATCATCAGTTCAGTTGGTCATGCAGTTATGTCCGACTCTTTGTGACCCCATGAACTGCAGGATGCCAGGCCCCCCTACCCATCACCAACTTCCTGGAGCTTGCTAAACTTATGTTCATTGAGTCGATGATGCCATCCAACCTTCTCATCCTCTGTCGTCCCTTCCTCCTCCTGCCTTCAATCTTTCCCAGCATCAGAATCTTTTCTAATGAGTCAGTTCTTTGCATCAGGTGTCCAAAGTACTGGAGCTTCAGCTTCAGCATCAGCCTGAAAATGTTCATAGTCAAGTCACAAGGCATCTGTGCCTGGACGTCTCTTCCCCATCTTTGGTCGTAGCATGGCTGACTTGACATTAGCCAGGCCGTTTTCTTGTCTATAGCTTTGTCTGTGCTGTGACAGCTGTGCTTGTGTACCTCAAGCAAAGAGCAAAGGACTGAAAGAAAAGAAATGCTTGCTCACAAATGTCTTGTTTTAAAGCTGGGAGGTCACAACACAGTTGTGGCAACAGTTACACAGTTACACAACCTGTCACAAGGCTATGTGAACAATGGCACCTGGAGCAATGCTCTTAGAAACAATGTGTTTCTGATGACTTAGCCAGTGTGACACTTCTGAGTGTCACATATATTTTTTTAAGTTGGAATAAGTTTTCCTGTTATATCTCAGGATACCTAGTATGACTGGAAGCTTTTACCTTACAGTACATTTTCTTTTATTTTCATAGCATTTATAATTACCAAATATTTGTTTCAAAGATTGATAGTCTTCTTCTGTGTGCAGTTCAGTTCAGTTGCTTAGTCATGTCTGAATCTTTGAGATCCCATGGACTGAAGTGGGTCATTATTTACAGTTTCAAACAGATGGTTGAAAAATACATATCCTGAGATAAAAACTCTTTGCACAAGTAAATCAATCTAATCCAAAATGGTTTAAATGTGGCTATGTTATTTTCATACTGTGAAAGAGAAATTTTATGTCTAAATAAGTAGGGGCAGTATCTTCAACTCTGACTTTGAGGTACTTTCTCAAAGTATTCTGTCACTTTTGGAAGCTAAGTGGTTTTTTTTTTTTTTTTCCTGAAGTTACATTGCTATAGTTCTCTGGTCAATTGCAGCTTATTCCACCTGTCTTACTGCACCACCCAGAGCACCTTGAGGCAGCAATATTCTGCTGAGAAATTGATGTGATTAGCATTCTAAGTCCTATCCATCTTTGTTTTAAATGAGGTACAATTTGACCTATTAATTTTTTTACATTGGATGTGATGTCTGTATAAAGGGAAGATCCTCATCCACTCCTCTATGGAATTCTGGGGCATATTTAACATTATTTTCCAAATCTCTTATGTGAACAAATACATCAGTATCTTTCATTATCCATAGTTTGACCTACTGGTCCATTATTTTGCAATTCTGTTCCATTTTGCAGAGCACTATTTGAAGTAGTTTATAGATGACATGTTTGGAAAATGCAGAATGTATTCACCAAATCAGCTAAGAGGAAAACAACTTTAAGGATTATTTATGACCTAAAGCATAGACTTGAACTCAAAAAAAAAAAAAAAAACCACAACAATCACTGTATAGTGATATTATGAATGCTTTCAAAACCCATCCTAACAAAGCTCTACTTGGCTGTTACTGCACATACTGATACCTTTAAGTGATGAACATATTTTTTGTGAACTCAATATGCACATGGTAGCAATCAGCATTTCAAATGAAGGGAAATGATAAATTTGTCTTTATGTCTCCTATATAAAATAGAAAGGGAAATATTTTTGTCATTTAATAAAAGAAAAATGGAAACATAAGTGTACATAATCCAAGCAAAATCATATCAATAAGCCTGATATTCACAGTTGTCTTGATTCTAGCTTTGCGCTGCCTTTCTGGACATGGCAAATATTAACCACCTTCTGATCTATCATGGTGCCCCAAGGATGAACAACTGAATGACCTTCTTCTCATATCCTTTTCACTTTAATATCTTTTTACTTCCATGTTAATATCTGTCTAAATGCTCCAGATTATAATCATATTTTAAAAGAGATTTTTGGTGGCTCAGCAGGTAAAGAATCTGCCTGTGATGCAGGAAACTCAGTTTTGATCCCTGTGTCAAGAGGGATCAAAGGAAATAGCAACCCATTCCAGTATTCTTGCCTGGAGAATTCCATGGACAGAGGAACCTGGTGGGCTACTATCCATGGGATCACAAAAAGCTGAATACAACTGAGGATAAAACTAAATTCGGGAGCTAATCTATAAAGAACAATATATGTGATGTCTATAAGCTATTTTTGCTATTTATACCACTGGGTACAAAAATTTAATTGCAAGAAACATTATTATTCAAATATGAAGCATATGGGGTAAGGTACATTATGCATTGTACATCAATTTGTACACAGTACTAAACCAAATCCTTGCTCCTCATCAGATATTCTTAAACATATTACCAGCATTTATAACTATCTGAAATTACTGCATTTACTTGTTGATTTATTATTTATCTCCTATTGTGAATATTCCAGGAGAGTAGGGACTTCTGATGGTCTTTCCCATTGCTGTATCCCAGATGCTGTATCTCCAGCACTGACACACATAAGATACCCAGTAAATATCAGTTGAATGGATAAATAAATGAATGAATGAATGCTATATATCAGGATCTGCATCTGGGGTCTAGAAGATACCTACGTCTTCCTTCTAACTGTTTTATTTAATAGTTGGAAAAATGGAGTTTGAAGGAGATGAAATAGCTTGTAGCAATCTACTTGGGATTATCAATAGTACAGCGGGTACTAAAATATGGTCTCTTAATTCCTGCTCTAGTGTACTTTCAAATGCAATTGAACTTGATCATGAATGGTGGTGACTTTTTAGATGGAAATGGTAGAAATTACTTCTCCAATGGTTCAAGTAGAGATCCTAATTATAATACATTATAGTAATTAGACTACTTTGTATGAATATATGTATACAAAGAACTGGTGAATGAAGATACAAATTTGAGTATACTGTCTAATAATAACAATTAGTTGTTGTCTAATAACAACTATGTGCACCATATCTGTGCCAATTAATAAGAGTCAATGGATGTAAGGCCTGGCGTGCTGCAATTCATGGGGTCGCAAAGAGTCAGACACGGCTGAGCGACTGAACTGAATGGATGTAAATGGTTATAAGTTGAAATAGATTCGACTTTTTCTATAAAATTAAAGTTAATAAAGGACCATTCTTATTTTAGCTCTTAGAAACTCTGCTTCTTGCTTCTTTTTCGATAGTGTTAGCTTCTGGTATTGATTTAAACATTTTTTGGAATTATTCATTATTTATTCAAAGACTTTGTATCACAATATAAATGTCCACACACAAAACTTCTCATGTCTTCTGATAAATTAGTCTCCTTAAAATCCTGTCTGTTATTTCTTCTATCTTTCCCATGCAGATACCATGCCCCAAAGAAATATATTGCTCTTATACTTTTAAAAATATTAATTTACATTTTTTACAGTGATGAGTCATTACAAATATATTTTTACAGATAGCTTACGATCACTGATGATAGATAAGCTGGAAGGAAGTCTCCTGAATATTCCAGGAGGTAAGGGAATATTTCAGGTCAAAATCTTTCTACAGTGTAACGACTAAGACTTTCCACACTATAACTACAGAAATAGAGAACTTTCACCTGGAATTAGCATTCTATTCTGAGCTTTCTCCCAGATTCACATCAGTTAAACTTTCTTGACTTTGAAATTTTATCATATACTTCATTAACAGATCTTCTTCAAATTGGTTGGAAACCTAGTATAATGTGATGTCCAGGTTAAAATTCAATAAGAAATACCAAGGAAAATATCAGTTCTATATCATTTTCTTTGATTTTCACTTTTTGAATCTTTGAACTATGTCAATCCTTAAAGGGCCTTGTGCTGACAGGACCAAGTGAAAATTCTTCAGAATGCCTTTCCAAAGTTGCCTCCGGGTTGCTTTCCCTCTGCAACTCATTGTCTCCCCTGGGCCTTGTTTGCCATGACCCAGCAGGTCACGTGATTTTTCGACTCTCCCTGACACTTGTCACGTTTTATTCTCTACTTAAAACCATCTTCTACTATTTCTGTGTAACCCCCTCTTTTAATACCCAGTTAAAATATCACCTCTATCGTACCATTATTTTCTACCTTCTCTCTGTTCTCCACAGAACATTTGTTCCTTCCTTCCTTACCACACAGTATTTTACATTTACCTCTGATTACATTGTATAGTGATTGAAAAAATGTCTCACTGCTGGTAACAGACTCAATAAATCTGTTTGAATCAGAAACTAAGACTTGTTTCTGTTTCTTCAGGGTCTAGAACAGTACCTGGCACTCAGTAAGATCTCAAAAATTAATCAGTGAGTCATGGGTGCATGAAGGAATTCATTAGTGACATGAAACAAATGATTTATTATCTATATTAATTTGTTAAATGTGAAAAACCTGGTAAATACAGAGATTCCTCCATATGACATAAATAGTCTTATTTAGGAAAACAATAAAAACATGTGAAGCATATAAAATGCCAAGAAAAAATTAACATTGTTTAAACTTTGCATGTTTAAGCATAATAAACACATGCTATGATTTAACAGCTCAAAATAAAGTGAAAAATTGGCACACAACCATCTGTTCTTATAAAAAACCTTGAAAAATTGGTAGAACTCATTGTCCTCAAAAGTTTTAGTAATTTTTACAGTAGGAATAAATGTCAAGGGATGTTTTTTATAGCTTATTTGAGATAATATAGACTATTCAAGGATGTCTGTTGGTAGACCCAAAATTGGAATATAAATGAGATTTTGCTACTGTTAATTTATAGAGTGTCTGTTTTATTTCACTGAAATTTTCCTCACTCAATACTTCTTTGTCTTTTCCATTCTCCTTCCTACTCTCTGGAGAGATGAATTTCTTTCCTTTACACATATGTGCTCAATATGGAAACTAATTATTTCTTCCTGATATTGTAAGCAATGATATATAAGGATGTGTATTCATATACACACATATATCGTTGTACACATACATGTATATGAGCTGAATATTATGAGTAATATGTAATACTAATAGCTTTGAGTATTTATTATATGGAAAGTTTTGCCGAGGGACACCATCTCATTTATTTCTTATAATTTTCTTTCAAGAAAAGTATTTCATAAATAGAGGCTCAGAGATCACCTCCATTGGGAGGTGCATTGAAAAGGCAATGGAACTTTTTTAACTAGGAAAGAATCCTTTACAAGCTGTTCACAATTTTCTCCATCTGGAGGTAGAGCTGTCAATTCATCAGTGGAAGAGATTTTGATTTCGTGGTGGAGGTTATGGGAACCACCAGAAGCCAAGCTTAACTTACACAAGTGTACGACAAAAATCTCCTAATGTTTCTGGAAGAGATGGTGACCCAATCATGAACTTGAAAGATAATGCTTTCACTGAGATGTTAGGGCTTCTATTCAGTACTAAACATTTGACACTTTCAGCAGGACCATTCCATACTGAAGACAGAATCTCCCACCAAATCTGCTTTTAAGTTTGCAAATGCCTAAAAATACTGATAATTCTTGGGGGAAGAGAGATGGAGAGAGAGAGAGAGAGAGAGAGAGAATTTTCTTTTTGCCTAAACATTGCTGTTACAAGGTCCATAAGACTAGACTGTAGCAGAAAACACAGAGCTGATTTCTTCCTCTTTGTGCAGGGAAAGCACGATACTAACTTGACTTCACTTTGGTATCCCACACAGTGTTCCTTGAGGCTGGTTTAGCTGTCTTTGAGAATCATGCTGGGGTGTCCACTGTTGTTTCCTTCTCCGGGCCATGGGGCCCAAGCGCACTTGGTGAGTGCAGAAGGGGCTTCTCTCCCTGAAGAAGTGTGTGTTCTCACTGTCATGTTCCCTTGGGAGCTTTGAGGGAGGGGGAGGCTGAGGCAGAAACAGAAGCTGCGTGTGAGCCATATGGAGTTTGGAATTTGAACTCGTCTTCCTTTGTCTAGTACTCTGGGTGGTTGATCTAGGAACCCGAGGTGATGTTGACATCTAGTTTCCCATTGCTGGGTGGAAGTAAAAGGAAGTATGGTGGCCTCGGCACTTCTAGTGTTGGGTCCATACTTCCATTACTCTGGGGTATCGATAATTTCAGTAGTGACTTAGCCGTGCCTACCCAAGAGTGGGAACAGGATATTAAGAGAACCACCTGGCAGAATACTTGGGAGGCAAAAGGAGGTGACCTGCAAAGCTCTGGAGCAGGGGAAGTCCTGTATGAGGGGAAACAGATTTGCAGAACACACTAGCATTGCTTAATGTGGTGATTTTCTGTTGTATCAACTCAGCTTCTATAAAATAACCTTCCCAAGAATTGCTTTTCAGCATGTTTTGAGGTTAGGATTGGCCAGGGAGAGACTGGAAGGCATGCCTGAAGCAGCAGCGACCTCGCTCTGAAGGTCGTGGAGAGCGCCAGTGCTGTGCGTTGCTGCTGATCTGCTGGCCTCGTGTGTGGGTGTTGGGCCACCAGTGGCCTGCAGCCCTGCAGCTCCCCCCAAGTCTTCCTTTAGCTTCTTAGCTTCCTGGGCCAGGTGGGTGTGCAGCGCCATGGAGAAGGGGACGAGCCCTTTCTTCAGGTCATCCACATCTCAAGTTTGGAGATATTGGGAGACAGATGTGGGGTCTACTTTTTACTTGTGGCTTCCAGTTTGTCCTTTGGAGTACCATTTTGCCCTCACAAATTCCCATTTCCCACCAGACTGTGGGCACTGTTGACCTGCTGGCACTTCAGACCCATCATCAGATGTGCAAGTATCTTCCGTTAAATTCTTCGTCAGCTCCCACAAGTTCATAAGGACCAATCCCTATTTTAGAAAATCCCTTATTCTATGTCAGTTATAGCATTTTCACTTCGCTGATCAAATGCTAACTGATACACTAGAGGAAACCTGAAGACTAGAGAGAGGCATCTGGGTTGCATATGTTCTCAATAAAAATGTTTGGAAATACTGTGAATACCTGCAATTAGAGAGAATGATTAATACACTTATGAATCACAGTTCTATTATCATTCCCTTTGAAGGGTAATCATTTATCATCTTAAATAGGACTATATATTATATGTCAATAATGTCCAAGGATAAGCCAGGGACATACTGAAAATCCAAGTGACATTACAGCATAATTATCAAGTTCAAATTCAAATATGCTCATTTAAATAGTCACTAAGAACTCCGCTAAAATTTTTAGTTTAAACTTACAGGTGATTAGTGTTCCACCCCATTCAGTTTTTTTTTTTTAAGTGCTACCACTCCTATTTTACTGATCAAAGCAGGTCAGATAACTTTGATTACATTCAAGAGATAATCATTCTGTATGTCCAGAAGTAGGAAGAGATTGAGAAATACTGACACGCATCAACAATAATTATCAATTAAGTTCTAGTTCTCCTAGTTCTTGATCAGTCCCTCCACATATCCTATCAGCTTCAAACCACATTCACTATGCCAGGCACCGTATGCAAGGGACATAATTATGCTAACAAAGACATAGCCCTTTAAACTAGACAGTTTGGGCATTCATTACTGTGATTGACAGCTGAAAGTAAGACTCAGAAAGCCACATCATTTGAAATCATTTTTCCAGGCCTCTGCTTTGGCTCTTGACTCCGAGGATTTCAAATCCCTAGCGACACACTTTTAGATTCCAAACCTGCTTCTGCTTCTCCCATCTGTTTGGAGACTGCTGGTTTTCAACTCATTGGATTTCAATTTCTCATTGTGCTCTGCTTCTTCCTTGCCTCTGACATCTTCTGAAGCCTTTTCCAGTTCTGCCCTAGGGAATCCAAGGGATAGATCAGCCCCACCCCATCTCTTGCTGAGGAGGTGTGATTCAGGTAAGTGAGGACACAGAGGTGAAATACAGACTTGTAATATAATGAAACAAGTGCTATACTGTTTATGTATGAAGTGTTACAAATTCATCAATGCTGATGTAATCAGCATTGTAAAATGTGACCCCCATCAACTTCCTGCCCCAATAGCTGTGTATTTATATTTGCACTCTGTTATTCTTCCATTCATTCTACAAATATTTATTATGCAACCACCATATGCCACCCACATATGCTGCTTTCCTCCATGGTACAGACACCTCTTCTGCTGTTTCAGACTACCACCTTGGCTTTGAGAATGCAGTATATAACAGTGATTAGGCTGCTGCTGCTGCTAAGTGACTTCAGTCATGTCCAACTCTGTGCTACCCCTTGGTAGAGTTAATCTGCCTGAGTTCAAGTCTTGACTCACACTGCTATCTGCTTAAGTTTTTTTATCCAGAAAATGAGGATTATCACAACATTTACCTCTTAGGAGTATTGTTAAGGTTAATACAAACAATGCTTTGAAGCCCTACCC
This sequence comes from Oryx dammah, assembly GCF_014754425.2. Lineage (NCBI taxonomy): Eukaryota > Metazoa > Chordata > Mammalia > Artiodactyla > Bovidae > Oryx > Oryx dammah. The sequence continues at coordinate 80,563,130 of NW_024070213.1, read as the reverse complement.
TAGTGCTTGGAATGGTTAGGTAAATACTCAGTATGTATAACTGTTATTATCATGAACGACACCATCTTGTCATCTGCTATACAACCAGTTGTTCATTTTGCTATATTTTCAATCTTTTTTATTTGTTCCTTCTACCCCATACAGTCTACAAATAAATGGTCCTGTCTCATTTATCAATAAATGTCCTCCATTCTATGTATCTTTCTAGCTTCTACTCTAGTCATTCTCCTTTCCTTTAGGATCAGAATACTTAGAATATTGACACTATTTTTTAATTTCCTTATATTCAATTCAGGGCTTCCCTGATAGCTCAGTTGGTAAAGAGTCCTCCTGCAATTCAGGAGACCCCTGGTTCGATTTCTGGGTCGGGAAGATCCCCTGGAGAAGGGCTGGGCTAACCACTCTGGTATTCTGGCCTGGAGAATTCCATAGTCCATGGGGTCACAAAGAGCTGGATACAACTGAGTGACTTTCACTTTCAGTTTCATTTCACATTGAGCCCTTTCAACCATGCTGCTACTTTGATTTCAAAAACCCCATTAATTTTCAAGTTCAAAGATCAAATCCGCCCTCTTTAATTTGACTTACCACATCTTTCCTGAAACTTTCTTTCTTTGACTTTTGCACTCTGCTCTTTCTGGTTCTTTGTCCCATTTTGAACCATTTCTTCTCAGTCACTTTTGCAGAATCTTCCTATTCATATGCAGTTGGCTAGAGAATTCTGCCATTTCAACATTCTGTACACATCTCATATCTCATTCTGTACACATCTCATATCCCTTCTCTTTTCATACACAGTTTCCTTGGTCCAGATCCTTATTGTATTTTATCTGAATCATGCAATAGTCTTCAAATTGGTCATACTGTTTAGTTTCTTGACCCTACTCCATGTTTCTTCTATATAGTGATTTTTCAAAATACAAATATGATACATTTTATATTCCCAGGCCAAAGCAGTATAGAGATAAATATATGCACAACATCAGTATCAAAATAGTCTAATAATGTGAAAAAATCAGGAAAATTCCAATAGAGGAGAGTCCTACAAGCTACCTGGCTAGTCCTCCTCAAAACTGTTAAGGTCATTGGAAAAAGGAAAGTCTGACAAAATGTCACACCTCAGAGGAGCCTAAGGAGATGTGACAAGTAAATGTAATTCTAGATGGTGTCCTGGATAAGATCATAGAGCAGAAAAAGGACATATGGTAACTACTAAGGAAATCTGAATAAACTATGGGCTTTTGTTAATAATCATATATCAATATTGGTTAATTAATTGTCATATAGGTAGCATATTGATGTAAGATGTTAATAATAGGGAAAAGCAGTGAAAACTCTCTATTATCTGCTCAATTTTTCTATAAATCTAAACTGTTATGAAGAATAAAGTTTATTAATAAAAAATAGTATTCCTCTTTATATTTCACTGACCCCTCCCTATTGAGAAACCTCTAGATCTCTCAAATTCTTCTCCAAACGCGGGAGCCTGGGGGGCTGGTGGCATTCTGTGTACACTCTGAAATATGTAGTCTTTTGGTCATCCATTATTTTCCTTCTCCCTTGTTCTACCTCCTAAAGAAAAAAGAGAATAATGTTTTCTGCTGAAAGATCTGGAGTCCTTGCCAGGGCACTGATGCCAATGATGGTGTCCAAAGTTTAAGGCTCTAATGTCCTTGCAAAGCAGCCAGTACCTTTCGTCCTGCCAAATTACTGACTCCACTGCTGTTGATTTGATGATATTGTCTTGGGATCTGAGATTCTCATAGGAATCTTGTGAAACAGTCCTTTTGTTTATTTTTTTTTTTTTTTGAAAAAACGTAAAGTGCATTTATTTTATTTTTAATTGTAGTTTTTTTTTTTTTCCCCCACACAGCACACAGCATGTGGGATCTTCCCCCTAAGCTGGGTTGGAACCCATTCCTTCTGCAGTAGAAGCCTGGAGTCCTAACCACTGGACCACCAGGGAAGTTTCTGAAATAGTCTTGTAGATTCCTCGCTCGTCATTACAGTTCTTTCTTCTTGTACCTCAGGCATCAATCTACAGGGACAGGAATTAAGGGTAATCAGAGCTGCAGACATTGTGTTGCTAAGCTTAAAGCACTGCTCTTCTGTCACTGACTTTAAGAGTCCTAGGAACTCTTGCTTCTTACAGATTGACTTATTTTCCAGGGTGTTTCTTGATCACTCGTGCAAACGGACTGCTGAGGGTCTGCACCACTTAGTCCTCAAAAACCTGTCCAGACACGTCTGAATCTGAGGGAGAGAACAGCACAGGCTCAAGTTACATAAATATGATCATGTTGTCCTGCTGTTTAGAATTCTTCAATGCCTCTTTTCTCTCCACTTTCCATGACCTCACAATGCATTCTCCTATCGTGGTTTAGTACATCTATCTGGGCTCAGCTGGAGACAAACCCTACCCTGACTCTCTAGTCTAGTAATGCTGAATTACTTTAAGCAACACATTTCATACATTTGCCATGCTTCTCATGTTGGTATGCTTTACCCATTATGTCCAGAAGTAGCATATTTTCTTTATGTATTTTCACCACTGTAATAGTCTTTTGTATTAGTTACCTATTGAGGTTTAGGAAATTGTCTCCAAACCTAGTGACTTAAAACAATGAATATTTATTATACAGTAAGTCCCTTACATATGAATGAGTTCCAATCCAAAAATGCATTCTTAAGTCCAATTTATTTGTAAGTTCAACTAAGTTAGCTAAGTACCCAACAAACACAATCGACTATATAGTACTGAACTATAATAGGTTTATAATACTTTTCACACAAATAACATCAATATATAAAAAACAAACATACACAAAAAATAAAATATTTTTAATCTCCCAGCACATTACCTTGAAAAGGACTGTAGCATGGTATGACAGCTGGCACACAGGAGCTGGCATCAAATGAAAAGGCAAGAAAAGTTACTGACTGGAGAAGGGAGAGGAAGTGGGAGATGGTAGGGCTGAAGAACTGTCAGCAATTGAAGACAGAGGGCAAACTGCAATTTCACTCATACCTGACTAGGATGGAAAGCGTGCTTCCATCTTCAAAAGTTTACAACTTGAAGGCTCGTATGTAGGGGACTTACTGTACCATAATTTCTGTGGGTCAGGAATCTGCTCATGGTTTGGCTGGGTTCTTTATCCAGGGTCTCTTACAAGGTTGTGATCAAGGTGCTGATCAGAGGAGTGGTCTCATATGAAGGTCCAATTAGAGGAAGATCTACTCTGAAGCTCACTGACCTTGCTCTTGGCCAGTTCAGTTCCACTGAGGGAACACATAGGCTGAGGGACTGAGGGCTCAGTTCTTCATTGGCTTTTGACACCAGCCTCCTTCAGTTCTCTGTTATGTGGCCCTCATAGGTAACTCACAGCATGGTAACTGGTTTCCATCAGACTGAGGAAGACAGCAGGAGAGAATGAGCAGGGGCAAACAAGTCTTTTGCATTCTAATCACAGAGGATTACTTTAACTTGTTTAAAGGGACTTCTCAAGTGGCTCAGTGATAAAGAATCCATCTGCCAATGCAGGAGATGAGGGTTCAATCCCCGGGTTGGGAATATCCCCTGGAGGAGGAAATAGCAACCTACCTGGAAAATCCCATGGACAGAGGAGTCTGGTGGGATATTGTCCTTGGGGTTGCAAAGAGTCAGAGTCGGACATGGCTTAGCACAGAGGCATACAACTTCTTTTAAAGTGATAGGATACACCTGTTAGAAACAAGTCACTAGGCTTAGACCACATTCAAGTAGAGGGGATTATACAAGACCTGGAACACCCAGGCTGGGATCATTGAGAATGTTCTGTGATTGTCCTGTGGCGGCAATAAATCCCACCCATAATTGGTTTGCATGTCCAGACTGATGACACCACACACGCACCGAGATGGTACAAAAATGTTTATTACTCACATAATGGGATCTTTCTGAAGAAAGCAGGGCAGGCATAAAAGCCAGTCTGGAATTTCTTGAGAGAAGGGAGAAGACAGTGGCTTTAGTTTTTATTATACTGAGGAGGTGGGGCCTTGGTCAGGGTTCCCACGGGAAAGGGGTTTGGATAGTTTAAACTTTTCCGCCGGAACCAGTGGATGGAGCCCCAAGGCTTTCTCACTGTCTTGCTCTGATATGGGTGGAATGGAAAGGGGGAGAATCGGGCATGAGAGGTGTCAGGAATCAAAGAGCAAAATGCAATTGAAGTCAGACGCCTTGTTCCATGAGGCTATTTTAGAGGCTTTCTACTGTATCTGTTATCATATAGTTGCTTATTTTACTTGTTTGCCTTTTGCAAGATAAGAATGTATTTTAATTTATTTTTATGTTCTCAACCCTTAGTGCAGTGCTTGACATATCATGGTCACCCAATAAATGGCTGAATGAACAACTGAATGACTGCATATATAGACTCTCCTGTTTCTCTTGATTCTTATTTATCCCCTGTTGTATGCCTATTGACGTTTTCAAGATTCAGCTCAGGAACTATCTTCTCTATGATTTTTTTGGACCTATTCCTCCTTGCCCCCTTTGCCCTCTTCTAGAACTGATCACCTTCTTCTTTGTGGTCAACCACTCTGAGTACAGATTTTTGTCATAGAACTGATGCACCAAGTGGCATTTCTTTCTTTCAGAACTGTATCCCTTACTAGTCCAAAAGCTCACTGAAGGCAAGAATTTGTCTCATTATAAACATTTGTACCCAAAGTATCTAGTATGCTATCACACATAGATGTTTAGTTACTATTGCACAAAGGGTTCAGTTCATTCTCCCAAGGAGAAAGGAGTAAGACAAAGCTGCAAAAAAGAGGATATTTAGTCTGGATATTGAACAATACAAGGTTGACAGGTAGGGACACAGGATTGGTGAGACTTTAGAAAGAGAATAATTTAGACCCACTAAGTAGCAGTAGCAAATACAATGAGTTACAAAAAAAAAATCATAGTGTAACAGTAAGATTTAGCTGGTTCGAGATATGGTTAAAAAGGAGGTTCACATCCAAGTTGTGAAGCTTTGTAGGCTAGATTAAGAAGGGCAGAATGTCTCTTTATGATAATGGGGTTTTAAAACTTGGGTGTAGCTGTTAACGTAAGCAAATCTATTTCAGAAAAACAATTTTGATGGCAGAGTAGAATGGATTTGAGTAGGAAGTGACCTGGAATCAATCAGGAGTAGGAATTTGTGGTTTCATTGGGTCAAAGTGAACTCTGCCTGTGAAAGTAGAGTGTAGATAGTAAGTAAGCACCAGCATTCTGAGTGAGGCTGAGAGGAATCCAGTGCTCTGATATTTGTGAGATGTGAACAATAGAAAATACTATTGAAAGGATTGTGAGGGTATACAGGCAACAGAGATGAATCACCTAAAGAAGGAAAGATTTATTCTGATTGATAATTGACCAGTTGGTATCCCCAGTAAGAACTTCAGCTCACTTTCAATTTTGGATACATATATTATGAGATTAATGAAAGAAAACAAAAGAAAAGGAAAAAACCTTATGTTTATATAATATGTATATTATGCCCAAAGCATTACAATGAATACAGTTTTTCCTATTTCTGTGGTACTAATTTCATGGAAGTATATTATCTCTTCAACAGTCTTTTTTTATTCTGAAGGAATTATTTCATTTTTCTCATGTCAAGTCTCAAAACTATTTTCTAATATGGAATTTCACAGCCTAAGCTTTGTGTTCCAAGAAGAATGTTGCAGTTGTTAGAGGCTAGATTATCTTCCTGGCAAAAAAAGAAATAGACATGCTTCCGGTCTTTGGTATTCCTAGTTTAAGCTGGAGTCTGAAGGCACTGTGCTTAGAATCCACAGCCATAGACACAGAAAAAGTCATCTTAATAGTGAGGCAGAAAACAGGATAAAGAGGTGCCCAATAGCTCTATTTTTACATTACTATAGCCCTTCCAAAGAGGAGCCTAAGAATTTTGCATGGCGTTTTTTTCAAGGATTTTTTAACATTTCAAAGTTGGCATAATCTCAGACTTCACCAGATACTTTAATAGGACCTCTCACATAATTTCAGCTGTAATTTTATTGTTAGATGATTAATAAAAATGCAAAATAACAAATGCTTTTCTGAATTCAGTAAGCCTTTTAAATGAATTTATAGTCTACTAAAAGCAACAGTATATGCATACATTTGAAACATTAGTAATACATGTGTTAGTGTGATAGTAGGGTTTATTCAATTGTACATTTGATTTATCTGAACCTTTTTACTAACTTCATTGCCCTTAACAAGTTTTAGACCCACAGGTTAGAAACTGACTTGATCCAACTTCCTCACCTCATAGATGAGGGAACAAATGATTTAGAACAGATCATTTACATGAATTACTCAAGGTAACAAAGAGTTCTAAAGGAAGGGCACAATCTAGAATTCCTGACCTTTAGACCAGTTAATACCAAATTAGCCAAAAACATTAGACCTATGAGCATAAAGGCAGAATTAAATTTTAACATGTTTGCTAAATGGTCTGATGTATCAATTCTACTCTTCAGAAGGTGCTCTCAGATGCTGAATTCCCTGACTTGTATGACATATCATACTAGGCCCTATATTGCTACTGAAAATTAAAAATTATTTTCCTGATTTGAAACAAGCTACGCACAGAGTTTAAAAATCTAAGTATGAGAGAGTCTATCTACCTGCTTATGTATGTGTGCCCAGGAACTTGGTACTGTGGCTCTGTTTCTTTCACATTCATTTTTTCTCTTTGAGTGTAGGAAAGATAAATAAAGAAAATAAAAGCCAGAATAACTTGGCTTGCAGGAAGAGGAGCTAAAAAGGGTCAGAAGGGTAGACGTTTGAGATGCTCAACCTGTGTGTGGATGGCTCTGTTCCACTGATCCCACTGGAGGAGTGTATTTGAAGTGGCATAATAATTAGGCTCAAAAATTTACCCTCAGTGTGCCCTTCAAACAAAAAGCTTGGGTTGAACCTTGGGGCAATGCATCTCAGTCATTTTTAGACCTCTGTATATTACAGCTGCAGAAGAGAAGTCTTGAGAGAACGAGGTTTTCTCCTTTTTGAGACCTAACATTGCACATTTTCTGATTAACCAGAGTATTGGTAAAAACCACTTCCCTTTAAATTTCATATTGGTTATTTATTCTTTATGATTAAACCATCAAAACCACAGCATAAAATTATAATTAAGCCTCATTTTTATGAACTTATACATGTCTTAAAAACCTTATTCTTATTATTAGATTTAGTATCTGCAGACAGAAGTGTAAAGATTTCCTAGCCAGCTTCTAAACTGTATGTATTATTTGTTTCAAATAGTCAAAACTAGGAAATGATAATGACATTACAGAGTTAAAATATAGTTATCACTTCTTTCATGAAATATACTAAATATTTGTCTTTCCTTGATTTGTGGATGGTTTTTAAATAAATGTAAGTTTGAATCCGATGAAATAAAGGTTTGGATGTTATTTCTTTAGAGCAAAGTTAACATACAATCTTATGTATAACAGACACTCAGTATTGTCAATCAAAAAGGTCTTAAATATGCTTAAGGAATATGGATTTCAACAAACAACCACTTGCTGACACTTAAGATAAGCACTTTAGAAGTGCATGAGAGTATAATGTTATGTTCTGGCATGGAGCCAGAATGTTTTATTTTCTTACCAACATTTTATTTCCCTGAACTCTAAAAGAAGTGACAGGTTATTTTGTCTGTAATGGTGGTTATTTTCAACTTCAAAAACTTTTCTGTGATCTTAAAACCTTATAATTTGTTCACAGTTACAAGTTAATACAGGCACAGAGCAGCATCTGTATGCAATTTTAGCTGAGAGATAGAGTGGGAACTTTTAGTCCTTCCAAACTTATTTCATTAGACATGCATTATTTAGGACAAGCATAGTACTGAGTTAGCTTATGCCTGATCTGTTGGAAACTGGAAACGTGGACATTTAGTCTTTTGAGGGGGTGGGTCCTGGCCATGTCCCCCATCGGGCTAGTTCTCTGTTATATGGACAACCAGGAAGAAGGGCAGAAAAGGAGACACTATACAAAAGCTCTTTCTGCCAAGCTGTGTAGTAGTGCTTTCTCCTAGGCTAAATCACCTAGTGAAGGGAAAGTTGCTCAGTCGTGTCCGACTCTGTGACCCCATGGACTATACAGTCCGTGGAATTCTCCAGGCCAGAGTACTGGAGAGGGTAGCTCTTCTCCGGGGGATCTTCCCAGCCTAGGAATCAAACTGGGGTCTCCTGCACTGCAGACAGATTCTTTACCAGTTTCTGGCTTCCCTCATAGCTCAGTTGGTAAAGAACCTGCCTGCAATGCAGGAGCCCCTGTTCCACTCCTGGGTGGGAAAGATCACCTGGAGAAGGGATAGGCTACTCACTCCAGTATTCTGGCCTGGAGAATTCAATGGATTGTATAGTCCATGTGATTGCAAAGAGTCAGACACCACTGAGCGACTTTCACTTTCTTTACCAGTTGAACTACCAGGGAATCCCTATATCACCTATTTCAGCTCAGTTCAGTTCAGTTGCTCAGTTGTGTCCGACTCTTTGTGACCCAGTGGGCTGCAGCACACCAGCCCTCCCTGTCCACCACCAACCCCCCAGAGTTTACTCAAACTCATGTCCATTGAGTTGGTGATGCCATCCAACCATTTCATCCTCTGTCATCCCCTTCTCCTACTGCCTTCAATCTTTCCCAGCATCAGGGTTTTTTCCAATGAGTGAGTTCTTCACATCAGGTAGCCAAAGTATTGGAGTTTCAGCTTCAGCATCAGTCCTTCCAATGAATATTCAGGACTGATTTCCTTTAGGATGGACTGGTTGGATTTCCTTGCAGTCCAAGTGCCTCTCAAGAGTCTTCTTCAAAACCACAGTTCAAAAGCATCAAATTTGGAAAACTTAGCAGTGGCCACAGGACTGGAAAATGTCAGTTTTCATTTCAATCCCAAAGAAAGGCAATGCCAAAGATTGCTCAAACTAATGCACAACTGCACTCATCTCACACACTAGTAAGTAATGCTCAAAGTTCTCCAAACTAGGCTTCAACAGTATGTGAACCATGAACTTCCAGATGTTCAAGATGGATTAGAAAAGGCAGAGGAACCAGAGATCAAATTGCCAACATCCATTGGATCACTGAAAAAGCAAGAGAGTTCCAAAAAACATCTACTTATGCTTTATTGACTATGCCAAAGTCTTTGTGTGGATCACCACAAATGATGAAAAATTCTTCAAGAGATGGAAATACCAGACCACCTGACCTGCTTCCTGAGAAATCTGTATGCAGGTCAAGAAGCAAAAGTCAGAACTGGACATGGAACAACAGACTGGTTCCAAATTGGGAAAGGAATACGTCAAGACTGTATATTGTCACCCTGCTTATTTAACTTCTGTGCAGAGTACATCTTGTGAAATGCCAGGATGGATGAAGCACAAGCTGGAATCAAGATTGCTGGAAGAAATATCAATAACCTCAGATATGCAGATGACACCACCCTTATGGCAGAAAGCGAAGAAGAGCTAGAGAGCCTCTTGATGAAAGTGAAAGAGGAGAGTGAAAAAGTTGACTTAAAACATCACCGAAGTTTGCAACAAAATTCACCTCTCCTTTGCTGCATCTTTTCAGGTGTTCCTTTGCTGGGCATTGCCATGACACTCCCTTTTTGAGTCTGCCCTTCCAAGATGGTGACTAACCCACTCCAGCTTTCTCTCTTCCTATTTTCCTTTCAGGCATTGTTCAACAGCCTTACCATGGCTTTCCAGAGATGCAGGACTTAACATAAAGTAGTCTGAGAAGAGAAAAAAAAAAGTATTGTGGGCAAGGGTCTTCAAACCACACAGAGACTACTCTGCTTTCATGAAGAAATAAATCCCATGAATAGCCCTATGGAAGTAAAGGTTAAAAAAATTTTTTTTAAGTTTATTTTAAAAGAAGGGAAGAAGAAAAAGAATGACTGCAGTGTTTTGTTGAAGTCTCACTTATCAAAAAATATATGGAGTTGGGAGGCAAAAAATTTATAATAAAGTTGGAGATGGTCTATTTCTTATATGATCTTAGGATAAATGCTGGCAATGTCGATTTAAAGATCACAAGTTGGAGAGAAATAATAGGAACTGTATCCACTTTTTGAAAATTAACTGCCTTATTATATCCAGTCTTTATATTTGCAATTGTGCCCCATGTTAAAGCAAATGATTAAAGTAAGTCTTCCCTGATAGATTATTAGAAAAATTTGGTGGGTAAAATTTTGGATGGAGTAGGGTTTCTGAAGAAATCTAAAGGTGAATCTGTATCACTTAAAAACAAAACCAGGGACTCTGCTTGTTAATTTCCATGCAAGGTTTTGCCGACTGTCAGTCAGGACAGGAACTGGGGTGCTTTGTGGCAGCAGCAGAAGGCTGGCAGTGAAAAGTATATAACAATGCCCCTGTTTTCTGTTTCCAATTCTTGCAGCATTGAGCTGGAATCCAGAAAATGTGCCGCTTTGAATAATTCAACTTTCAAGTCTGTTGGTGGTTCATGACAATTTTGATTTTACTTTTCCTTAACATTTTATTCTTTGCTTAGTTTTTGCCCCTAGTTGTTGGTTTTTTAAAATTCTTCTTCCTTAAGTTCTTTGATTTTAAGAATCAGTGTGATGATCTCCTTTAGAAATATTAAACAAGGCTATTGAGTCAGAAACAGGATATACAAAGAAAGATATATGAGAAAAATCAAAGACAACTTCTAAAATAAGAAGTCAGCCCGAATTTTACAAAGCTTTATGGATTTATAATGACTCTCTCACCCCATGCTAATGTTCTAGGAGAGCTTTAGAGCTCAGTTCTTACCCAGAATCTTCTTTGTAGATAACAAGCTTGACATGCTTTAAATATTTATAGTGGGGTCCCAGAGTGTTACTGAAGGCAATGCAGCTTCTAGCATATGGACTATGAAGCCAGAATCTTCATTACTGTCACACATGGTGATAGAACGGAAGTAAACAGCCTAAAACAGGCAAGTCTGGAGAGGCTAGATCAGTTAAAGGATGATAAACATTCACATGTGTCCTCCCAATATGTGTTTTATTATATACGTTTGTGTTTTCTTCTGACTTAAAAAAATAATTTTTGTTTAAACAACAGGAAAATGTTTAATGGAGAAAATGTACACTGAAAAACATAATTACTATTTTCCTAATAAAAATTTTCTCTCTGCCTCTCTCTCTTAGGCACCCCCCCCCCCCACACACACACACCTCTGAGCTTATCTTTGCTGGCCTTCATTCTCTTCTCCTCCATGCTGGCTTTTTCTCCACGTGACCGTGAACATGGCTGGGAGCAGCAGCTCCAATGTTGTTAACATGGTAGGTTTGTTACTGTGAGGAAAGGTAGAGTCCCTGCTTCTGCATATGACATTTCAATGAAAAAATGCTGATTAACCAAAGTTTGAGTCTTGTGTCAATCCTTCTTACCAGTCCCCGTTGCTAAAACAATTGAACCATTTGAATGGCAAGCCTGATTCATGTGCCCACGACTGGCAGCCTCACTTAATATCAAAAGTTAGAGCCAAGGAGGATCAGGTCCATCAAAGAAGAGCTGCATTTACTTGAGGAAGGGGAAAGGGGCATGTTCAGCAGGTAAAGATACAGGTGGCTGAAAGTGAGAGTGAAAGTGCTAGTTGCTCAGTCATATCTGATTCTTTGAGACCCCATGGACTGTAGCCCACCAGGCTCCTCTGTCCAAGGACTCTCCAGGCAAGAATACTGGAGTGGGTAGCCATTCCCTTCTCCAGGGGATCTTCCCGACAGAGGGACTGAACCCAGGTCTCCTACAGTGCAGGCAGATTCTTCACCGTTTGAGCCACCAGGGAAACCCAAAATATCAAATTTCATTTTTTTTGTTGCACCATGAGGCATATGGGATCTTTGTTCCCCAACCAGGGATATAACCTGTCTCCCCTGCAGTGGAAGCGTGGAGTCTTAACCACTGGACCACCAGGGAAGTCTTTAAAAGTGTTAGTCATTCAGTCAAGTCCGACTCTTTGCGACCCCATGGACTATAACCCGCCGGGCTCCTCTCTCCATGAAATTTTCCAGGTAAGAATACTGCAGTGGGTTGCCATTCCATTCTCCAGGGGATCTCCCTAACTTAGGGATCAAACCGAGGTCTCCTGCATTGCGGGTGGATTCTTTACCGTCTGACTCACCAGGGAAGTCCCTCTACAGAAAATTAAGGATACAAAGAGAATTGCCAGACACACTGTTTTGCAAGAACTGATAATGAGATCTTCCACAGAACATGACAACATCCTTATTATTTATTCAGTGGACATTTATTAAGTGTCTCCCACTGTAACCCTTGACATTCAGTTTCTCCTGTCTTGGAATATAGGAGTAAGCAGTAGGTGAAACTCAAATGCAAATCCCTTTCCTTGGTGAAGTGATTTACTCAAGCTTCTTGGCATGTTAGGGTGTCCCTCTATAGCCATAAGAGGTTGTTTCTCTAATTCCAAAGTAATTCTGTAATTTGTCAGAGGCCACTGCTACTGATATGTCATAGTGTCACAGTCACACGCAGTCTGTTGACTTCCTCTCCTCTGTGCCTCTTCACACACTGAGCCCACACACTTGCTGCTCGGCCTCTCACAGCATCCATATGGACAGACCAAATCACAATTCAGGGTTTGTCATTTTCCCTCAGATATCATGCCCATATCCTCATGCTTTTCAATACTTTCTTTTTATCCCTGACCACTCTTACCTTCAGCTGACATAAGGAATAACTTTCTTTCCTCCAATGAAATAATTTTTAAAACCTTTTTATTTTATGTTGGAGTATAGCCAAGTAACCATTGTGATAGTTTCAGATGGACAGCAAAGGGCCTCAGCTATACATATACATGTATTCATTCTCCCCCAAACTTCCCTCCCATCCAGACTACCACATAACATTAAGCAGAGTTCAATGTCCTCTACAGTAGATCCATGTTGGCTATCCATTTAAAATACAGCAGTGTGCATGTGTCAATCCCAAACTCCCTAACTATCCCTTCCCCCATCCTTCCCACTGTGGAAACCATATGAGAAAACTCTTAACTGGCTCCCAAATAGCATCATTGCAATGCTTTAGAGATAAAAATCCTTTCTTAAGCTCAATTTCTTAAATTCTCCCCCTGAGGTTTCTAAATCCAGGTGTTGGGAACTGGTACCACTTATGGATCTTTCAGGTTTGTCCCTGGTGCATGTCTGCTGGTACCTCAAGACTGAGTCTTACCACCTCCACACTGTTCACTCAGGTTCATCTGAAGACCACACTCCTCATAGGTAACTAGATTTGCTTGACCCTGGACTTGTTCAAAGGTCTCAGTCACTGCTTGTTCAGGCAGACTCTGAATCTTCATGTAACTGGAATCTGATAAATCCATCTTTTTATTTCTTGATAAATTGAAAATTGGGAGTGAATGTACATGTGGGGCTTTTGTCTTGCACCCTTTCTACATGGCTAACTATAATATGAAACAGAATGAAACAAGATCAAAACAAAAAGAATACAGAAAAGGTCAGGAGAATACAGACCAGGGACTGATTCCAACTGGGGGAATCAGGTAACATTTAAGAAAAGGTGATATTTGAGCTGAACTTTGAAGGGTGGTTGGAGTTTGATTGGGGTTATGGAAGCATTTCAGCTTGAGAGACAGAGTTGTGATATTCATAGTAAGTTTGGGGAAATAAAAGTCCACATCCACAGAACTTTGTGGGGCCAAAATGTATTCTTAGAGATCTATTTAAATATTCCTCTTCATAGTGTGTCCAAATACAAGTCAAAACACTTATATGTTGGAAAATGAATAAGAAAATAGATTTTTTGAATGCCTTCCATGAATACTGAAGAGTTCAATCTTAACTGGGAGGGAGCAAGCATTAAAAAAAGGGTCAGAACAAGGAAGTAATATTTCTTTTGGAAAAGTATTATTGAAAGCAATGTAAATGTTGGATAAAGAACTGCTAGACTGAAGATAAGGTGACCAGTTAAGAAACTACAGGGGAGACCCTCTAGTCATCTGTTGCAATCCAAGGAGGCCTGTCCATGTGGCAGGCAATACTGAGTTTCCACTGAGTCAAAGATCTCTGTTGTGTTCTTGTACACTGGCTTCTGGAACCCAAGTAAAGGCCCTCTCATTTGGGGTGAAATTCCTCTTGGTAGATTGGACCTAAGCTGGTCTTTGAAGAGAGATCAAGCCCTGAGACTTTGGAGTGGGAGCACTGACTCCAAGATCCTAGACAACCAGAGAACTAATGCTAGGGAGTATCAAATAGGGAGAACTCACACAAAGGAAACCACTTGAATACAAGACCCAGCATTACCCAACCACCAGTAGCATCCTGTGCAGGACACCTCATCTAAACAACAAACAAAACAAAAATACAAACCCAATCATCAGCAAACAGGATTACCACCTCACTCGGCCTTACCCATCAGAGGAAAAACAAACAAACAAAAACTCAGCACAAATCTCACCCTATATGAAGCTTACACAAACCACTGGACCAACCTTAGGAAGGCAGAAACCAAAAAGAAGAAAGAATTCAACCTTGAACCCTGGGAAAAGGAGACTTCAAACACAATAAGTTAAAAAAAATAATGAAAAGGCACAGAAATACTACACAAATGAAGGAACAAACTAGAAATACAGAAATCCAAATAAATGAAGAGGAAATAGATAAACTACTTGAAAAAGAATTCAGAATAATAACAGTAAAGATGATCAAAAACCTTGAAAACAAAATGGAGAAAATGCAAGGGACAATTAAAAAAGACCTAGAAGAATTAAGAAACAAACATACAAACAACACAATTACTGAAATTAAAAATAGTCTAGAAGGAATCAATAGCAGAATATCTGAAGCAGAAGAATAAGTCAGTGAGCTGGAAGATAAAATGGTGGCAATAACTTCTGAAGAGCAGAATAAAGTAAAAAGAATGAAAAGAATTGATGATAGTCTCAGAGACCTCTGAGACAGTACCAAATGCACCAACATTCAAGTTACAGGGGTCCCAGAAGAAGAGGAGAAAAAGAAAGGGTATGAGAAATTTTTTTAAGAGATTATTGTTGAAAATTTCCCCAACATGAAAAAAGAAATAGGCAATCAAGTCCAAGAGGCACAAAGAGTCCCATACAGGATAAACCCAAGGAGAAACACATCAAGACACATACTAATCAAACTAACAAAAACTAAACAGGAAGGAAGAATACTAAAAACAGCAAGAGAAAAGCAACAAGTAACATACAAGAGAAATCCCATATGCTTAACAGCTGATCTTTCAAAAGAAACTCTGCAGGCCAGAAGGGAATGGCAGGATATATTTAAAGTACTGAAAGGGAAAAATCTACAAGCAAGATTGTAGTACCCTACAAGGATCTCATTCAAAATTGATGGAGAAATAGAAAGCTTTCAGACAAGCAAAAGTTAAGAGAATTCAGTACCACCAAACCAGCTTTACAACAAATGTGAAAGGGGCTTATTTGGTCAATAAATACAAGACAAGAAAAAAGATCTACAAAATCAACCCCAAACAATTAAGAAAATGGCAATAGGAACATATATCAATAATTACTTTAAATGTAAATGGATTAAATGCTCCAACCAAAAGACACAGACTGGCTGAATGGATACAAAAACAAGACCTGTATATATGTGGTCTACAAGAAACCCATTTCAGACCTCAAGACACATATAGACTGAAAGTGAGAGGATGGAAAAATATATTCCATGCAAATGGGAAGCAAAAGAAAGCTGGAGTAGCAATTCTCATATCAGACAAAATAGACCTTAAAATAAAGAAGATAACAAGAGATAAGGAAGGATACTACATAATGATTAAGGGATTAATCCAAGAGGAAGACATAACAATTGTATATATCTATGCGTTCAACATAGGAGCACCTCAATACATAAGGCAATCATTAACAGACATAAAAGGAGAAATTGACTATAACACAATAATAGGAGACTTTAACACCCCACTCACACCAATGGACAGGTCAACAAAACAGAAAATTAATATGGAAACACAAGTCTTAAACGATACATTAGAATGAGATGGATCCCATTGATATCTTCAGGGCATTCCATCCAAATGCAGAAGAATACACCTTCTTTTTAAGTGCACGTGGAACATTCTCCAGGATAGATCACATCTTGGGTCACAAATCAAACCTCAGTAAATTTAAGAAAACTGAAATCATATCAAGCATCTTCGCTGACCACAATGCTATGGGATTAGATATCAATTACAAGAAAAAATCTGTAAGAAACACAAACACGTGGAGATTAAATAACATGTTTCTAATTAACTAACAGGTTACTGAAGAAATCAAAAGGGAAATCAAAAAATTTCTAGAAACAAATGACAATGAAAATATGACAACTGAAAACCTATGGGGTGCAGAGAAAGCAGTTCTAAGAGGAAAGTTTATAGCAATACAATCATATCTCAAGAAATAAGAAAAAAATGGAACAGACAAAATAACTTTACACTTAAAACAACTGGAAAAAGAAGAACAAAAAACCCCTAATATTAGTAGAAGGAAAGAAATCATAAAGATCTGAGCAGAAATAAATGAAAAAGAAATGAAAGATATAATAGTAAAGATTAATACAACTAAAAGCTGTTTCTTTGAGGAGATAAAACAAAATTGATAAGTCTTTAGCCAGACTCATCAAGAAAAAAAAGAGAGAAGAATCAAATCAACAAAATTAGAAAATGAAAAAGGAGAGGTTACAACAGACAATGCAGAAACACAAAGGATTGTAAGAGACTATTATGAACAACTATATGGCAATAAAATGGATAACCTGGAAGAAACGGACAGATTCTTAGAAAAGTTCAATCTTCTAAGACTGAACCAGGAAGAAATAGAAATGATGAACAACCCAATTACAAGCACTGAAATTGAAGCTGTGATCAAAATTCTCCCAAAAGACAAAAGCCCAGGACCAGATGGCTTCACAGAATTCTATCAAACATTTAGAGAAGAGCTAATGCCTATCCTTCTAAAACTCTCTCAAACAGACTGCAGAGGAAGGAACACTTCCAAACTCATTCTATGAGGCCGCCATCACCCTGATACCAAAACCAGACAAAGACAACACACAAAAAGAAAACTACAGGCCAATATCACCAATGAACATAGATGCAAAAATCCTCAACAAAATTTTAGCAAACAGAATTCAGCAACACATCAAAAAGCTCATACACCATGATCAAGTTGGGTTTATTCCAGGAATGCAAGGATTCTTCAATATACACAAAATCAATGCAATATACTATATTAACAAATTGAAAGATAAAAACCATATGGTAATCTCAATATATGCAGAAAAACTCTTTGACAAAATTCAGCACCCATTTATGATTAAAACTCTTCAAATAATGGGCGTAGAAGGAACCTACCTCAACATAGTAAAGGCCACATATGAGAAGCCTACGGCAAACATTATTCTCAATGGTGAAAATCTGAAAGCATTCCCCCTCAGATCAGGAATAAGACAAGGGTGTCCACTTTCACCACTATTATTCAACATAGTTCTGGAATTTCTAGTTACAGCAATCAAAGACAAACAATAGGAATCCCCATTGGAAAAGAAGTAAAGCTCTCACTGTTTGCAGATGATATGATACTGTACATAGAAAATCCTAAAGATAGTATCAGAAAATTACTAGAGCCAATCAGTGAATTTAGCAAAGTTTCAGGATACAAAATCAATACACAGAAATCACCTGCATTTCTATATACTAACAATGAAAAATCAGAAAGAGAAATTAAGGAATCAATCCTATTCACCATTGCAACAAAAAGAATTAAATATCTAGGAATAAACTTACCTAAGGAGACAAAAAAATTGTACACAGAAAATTATAAGGCACTGATGAAAGAAATCAAAGATAACATAAACAGAAGGAGAGATATTCCATGTTCCTGAGTAGGAAGAATCAATATTGTGAAAATAACTATACTACCAAATGCAATCTACAGATTCAGTGTGACCCTTATCAAATTACCAATGGCATTTTTCACAGAACTAGAACAAAAAATTGAACAGTTCGTATGGAAACACAAAAGACCCTGAATAGCCAAAGCAGTCTTGAGAAAGAAGAATGGAGCTAAAGGAATCAGCCTTCCTGACCTCAGATTATACTACAAAGCCACGGTCATCAAGACAGTATGGGACTGGCACAAAAACAGAATTATAGACCAATGTAACAAGACAGAAAGAACAGAAATAAACCCATCCACCTATGGGTACTTTATTTTTGACAAAGGAGGCACGATTATACAGTGGGGCAAAGACAGCCTCTTCAATAAATGATGCTGGGAAACTGGGCAGCTATGTGTAAGAAAATGAATTAGAACACTTCCTAATACCATACACAAAGATAAACTCAAAATGGATTAAAGACCTAAATGGAAGACCAGAAACTATAAAACTCTTAGAGGAAAACATAGGCAGAACACTTGATGACGTAAATCAAAGCAAGATCCTCTATGACCCACCTCCTAGAGTAGCAGAAATAAAAGCAAAAGTAAACAAGTGGGACCTGATTAAACTTAAAAGCAGGAAACCATAAGCAAGATGAAAAGACAATTCTCAGAATGGGAGAAAATAATAGCAAATGAAACACCTGATGAAGGATTGACTTCCAAAATATACAAGCAGCTCATTCAACCCAATGCCAGAAAAACAAACAACCCAATCAAAAAGTGGGAAAAAGACCTGGGCTTCCTGTAGGAGATGGCTGAATGCTTCTTTTCCTCTGTTGGAGGCTCTTTTGTGGCTCCTCTGAGACCCACCCCCCATGGTCTCAGGACCTTCATATCATAATATCCCCTGTCATGGGTGATACTTTCTCCAGCTTATCTTTCAGGACAATGTTCAGCTTTTCAAGCTCTGTTCTGGAGGTAGAGCCATCATAGTCTTTCTCTGCTGGATTCCCACCTCCCAACCAGACAACTCTCTTAGGTTAGGATCTGGCTTACTTCAATGACATTTGTTTGGTCCACCAGAGCTGGGCTCTCCATCCGGGTTCTACCAAACTCTAGAAACACAAGTTGGTCTTTCCTACTACCCCACCCTCCTCTCTCTACTCACCTACCTGCCAAAGGCCACTGTGCCAGATACCACTGCCACACTGCTCCAGGGGTGCATCTCATACCTACGCTTTCTGCCCTCTGAACTCCAGGGATTCACTAGGTTCTCTCAAGGACTCTTCTACTTCACTCTTGTATTATACCAAGATGAATCAAGGGGTTTATCCACTTAGAAAGGGGCATACAATGGGAGAATGAGATGTCTGTTTACCTTTCCTTTTGAGTATGCTACCTCCAAAGAATGTTCAAACTACCTACCACACAGTTGCATTCATCTCATGCTAGCAAAGTAATGCTCAAATTTCTCTAAGCCAGGCTTCAACAGTATGTGAATTGTGAATATCCAGATGTTCAAGCTGGATTTAAAAAAAGCATAGGAACCAGAGATCAGATTGCCAACATCTGTTGAATCATCGAAAAAGCAAGAGAGTTCCAGAAAAAACATGTACTTCTGCTTTATTGACTATGCCCAAGCCTTTGACTGTGTGGCTCACAACAAGCTGTGGAAAATTCTTCAAGAGATGGGAATACCAGACCACCTGACCTGCCTCCTGAGAAATATGTAAGCAGGTCAAGAAGCAACAGTTAGAACTGGACATGGAACAATGGACTGTTTCCAAATTGGGAAAGGAGTACGTCAAGGCTGTATATTGTCACCCTGCTTATTTAACTTATATGCAGAGTACATCAGGTGAAATGCTGGGCTGGATGAAGCACAAGCTGGAATCAAGGCTGTCGGGAGAAATATCAATAACCTCAGATATGCAGATGACACAAGCCTTATGGCAGAAAGTGAAGAAGAACTAGAGAGCCTCTTGATGAAAGTGAAAGAGGAGAGTGAAAAAGTTGGTTTAAAACTCAACATTCAGAAAACTAAGGTCATGACATCAGGTCCAATCACTTCATGGCAAATAGATGGGGAAACAGTGGAAACAGTGTCAGACTTTATTTTTTAGGGCTCCAAAATCACTGCAGATGGTGACTGCAGCCTTGAAATTAAAAGACACTTGCTCCTAGGCAGAAAAGCTGTGACCAACATAGATAGCTTATTAAAAAGCAGAGACATCACTTTGCCAACAAAGGTCTGTCTACTCAAAGCTATGGTTTTTCCAGTGGTCATGTATGGATGTGAGAATCGAAGAATTGATGCTTTTGAACTGTCTGTTGGAAGACTCTTGAGAATCCCTTGGACTGCAAGAAGATCCAACCAGTCAATCCTAAAGGAAATCAGTCCTGAATATTCATTGGAAGGATTGATGTTGAAGCTGAAATGCCAATGCTTTGGCCACCTGATGTGAAGAACTGACTCATTGGAAAAGACCCTGATGCTGGGAAACATTGAAGGTGGAAAGAGAAGGGGATGACAGAGGATGACATGGTTGGGGGGAATTTCTGGCTTGATGGGTATGAGGTTGGGTAAGCTCTGGGAGTTGGTGATGGACAGGGAAGCCTGGCGTGCTGCAGTCCATAGGGTTGCAAAGAGTTAGACACGACTGAGAGACTGAACTGAACTGATGCCACCTCCATCAGTCTATCCAAAGATTGTTCTTTGCTCCCATCACTAGGAATTCATCTTGCTAAAACCCCTAGGGAATTTCTAATGAAACTCTATCCTGATCTATAGATTTTTAGAAGTGATGACTTCTAGAATAGTTATGGTAAGTCCTGTTATGTTGAGTCCTTTAGATCAGAGACATAGTACTTTTCATCCATTGACCTCAGATTTGGGACCTCAGCTGAAGACTCAAGAATGGTATAGAAGTCCTATTTACTACTCTTTTATATGACTAAATATATGCCTAAATTATGTTTATATGAAAATAAGAACACTATTTTGGAGAAGGAAATGGCAATGCACTCCAGTAAACTTGCCTAGAGAATCCCATGGACAGAGGAGCCTGGCAGGCTACAGTCCATGAGGTCACATAGAGTTGGACATGACTGAACAGACAAGCACAATCAGAACAGGCCTAAATATGAATATAAGTGAAAGGTTCTCCAGTAGGAGTGTGGGCTCTGGAGCCAGAGAGGCAAGATCCAAATTCAGAGTCTGCTGTTTCTTAGATACATGATGAAAACACCCAGTACTTCACTTCCTTGAACTGAAAAATGGAGTGCTATTTTTTCCCATCTTCTGTGAGACTATACTGTGATAAATAAATAAGTAATAAATTTAAAGAGCTTAAGTTATTGCTTGACCATAGTAATATTAGCTACTATTGTTCAGTTGCTAAGTCATGTCCCATTCTTTGTGACCTCATGGAGGTCACAAAGCCTGTGCCAGGCTTCCCTGTCCTTCACTATCTCCCAGAGTTTGCTCAAATTTGTGTCCATTGAAGTTAATGATGCTATCTAACCATCTCATCCTCTGCCACCCCTTTCTCCTTTTGCCTATAATCTTTCCCAGCATAAGTGTCTTTACCAATGAGTCAGCTCTTTGCATCAAGTGGCCAAAGTATTTGAGCTTCAGCATCAGTCCTTCCAAAGAATATTCAGGGTTGAATTCCTTTAGGATTGACTGGTTTGATCTCCTGGCCGTCCAAGGGACTCTCAAGAGATTTCTCCAGCACTACAGTTTGATAGCATCGATTCTTTGGCACTCAGCCTTCTTTATCATCCAACTCATATCTGTACATGACTATAGGAAAAGCCATAGCTTTGACTATACAGACCTTTGTCAGCAAAGTGATGTCTCTGCTTTTTAATACACTGTTTGCCATAACTTTCCTTTCAAAGAGCAAGCATCATGGTTACAGGCACTGTTATAGCAGACTCCAGTGATTTTGGAGTCCAAGAAAATGAAATCTGTCACTGCTTCCACTTTTCCTCCTATTTGCTATGAAGTGATAGGCCCTGCTGTTACTTTTTCCTATTTTTGGTATTCTCCCAAATTCTTCTTATAGTGGTCTTTGTTTCTTGCTGCTCTCACATTACAATAATGGAATAATAGCAAAGATTATTAGGACAGAATTTCTCTCAAATATCTGAGTTAAAAATATGTTCCTAAGTTATGAATTACAATAGATCCATTTCAGTTTGGTCAAAATTGTTAAGATCAAAAATGGATCCAGTCACTTAGCTAAGGGTGAATTTTGTTCATTGAGTCAATGAATTGGAATTAGGTGGTATTTTAAATTATGGTATTTTAAATTAATGAAATTACATTAATATGGAATTAATGTATCAGGGTTTATGGCTTTCAAGAATGGATATGAGATTGCTGGGCTAGGGATGAAGAGACCTGAGTTCTATTCATCGGTCTATGATTAACAAAGTGTGTGAATACAGACAACTCACTTTATTCCCCAGGCCTTGGTTTCCACATTAGACAAATGAAGGGTTGCACTAGACAAGAAGACAGCATGGGGAAGAGAGTAGACTCTGGTGACAGAAAGAGCTAAACCCATATGAACCCTGACGCTTACCAGATCTGTACTCATTAGCAAGTTATTTCATCTCTCTAAGTATAGTTCCCTTTGTACAAAAAGAGGATGCTAATAGTGTCTGTCTCCCATGGTTGTTGTAAAGATTAGAGAGTTCATCTAAAGTGCTGAGCCCAGAACATGGTACATAATACATACCCCAGAATGTTGTCTTAATAATGACTAACTACTGTTATTTCTGGTTTCATGATTAAGTCCTTGGATCATCAGCTGAGGATGTGAAATTTGTATCTGTACTGACTGCATTTCCTGAGGTCAGCCCTCTGTCTTTTGGCTACTGTCTCCTACTTTCTCCTGATACAATAGTTAAATATGATGATCTCCTTTTAGTAAGTGTACCTGGATCTCTTTTAAATCATATTCTTTAGTAATAAACTAAAAGTACAGGTATGTCTTTCCACATGCAATTTGCCAGTAAGTAATCTACCCTTTCACTTTATACTGATGTGTGTGCATGCCTAGTCATTCAATTGCATCTGACTCTTTGCAACCCTATGGACTGTAGCCTGCCAGGCTCCTCTGTCCATGGGATTCTCCATGCAAGAATACTGGAGTGGGTTGTTATGCCCTCCTCCAGGGGATTGTCCCAACCCAGGGATCAAACCTAGGTCTCCCACATTGCAGGTGGATTCTTTACTGTCTGAGCTACCAGGGAAGGCACTTTACACTGATATTTTATACTGATCTTTTTACAATGATACTCTATACTGATTTCTTTTGGTCTTGAAGACAAATGACCAATGTTTTGTTTTCACAGTATATTGAAGAAACCCATCCCATAGCAAAACCTATAGCAGTGATTTAAATAAATATTTATCAACATTTATTGTCTGCTATGTGCTTGGCCCTGTTAGATCCTGGGGCACAGTGTCAGAAAGGCATATCTCTGGCCTCAAATAGACTTACAGTGATTAATTCCTAGAAATATGAGAAATTTGGTGTGCCTTCCAAAAGGTTGTGTATGCATGTATTTAAATAGGTCTTTAAGGCTGGCAAAAATAATTTCCGATAGGTGATATAATCTTAGGAATATTTTAGGCCATTTTATTTTCCCTCAATTGATTCTAGTGGTTAAGAACCCACCTGCCAATGCAAGAGGCATCACAGACACAGGTTCAATCCCTGGGTTGGGAAGATTCCCTGGAGGAGGGCATGGCAACCCCACTCCAGTATTCTTGCCTGGAGAATGCCATGGAGAGCAGTCTGGTGGGCTATATAGTCCATAGGGCCACACAGAGTTGGACATGACTGAAGTGACTTAGCACCCACCCAATATTTTCTCTTACTAGGCGACTAGGTCCTGCTGAAGAAAGTGGCCTAAACATGGCTTTGGTGCCAACACAGACTCCTCTCCAGCCTTAGGCGGCTTCTCGGTGCTTCTTGGCCATCCTTAAATATCTCCCCCAGAATCTCCTTCTGCCCTCATCAGAACCAAAACCCTTCAGACTTTCTCAGCTTACCTGACACCTCTCATCTGCTTCCTGACCTTCCTTTTCAGAAGGTGACTTGGTTACTTACCTTAGGGGGAAAGTCTAAGTCTGAACGGAGAATTCTCTTAACTTCCTGCCACCACACTGAGATGTTAATTTGGGTTATAACCTACCCTTTACCAGCTGGGTATCTCTTTCTGCCCATGGCCAGCCCACATGCTTCTTCCCAGGATACTATCCCCTCCTGCCTCTGACTTCTCTCAGTCTTCAACTGTTTGCTCTCTACTAGCTCCACCCTGTTAGTGTTTGAACATACTCAAGACACTTCTGCCTTTAAAATGTTTAGAAAACAAAGCCCTTTTCAAGCATATGTCTCTCAGATGCCATTCTCTCTTTGCAAAGAAGTTATTTGAACTTCATTCTGAACTCACTGTCTGCACCTCCTCACCCCTCCTCACCCCTCCTCCACATTAACCCTGCTCCAGTTTTATATCAGTGGCTCCATGAAGGTCATCGATGATTTCCTTTCTGTGAAATCCAGTAGATATTTATCACTCCTCATTTTATTTGACCTTCTTACTTGACTACACCTGTCCTTCTGGAAACATTTTGGTTCTTAAGCAATCTAATTTTGAATCCTATTTCAACATTCTGTCCTGATATTTTAAGACAGCATTTTGAACCATCCCAACAGCTCTTTATTCCAATTCCAACTGTGATGAACCAAACGTGCAGATGTAGGCATATCTTTATGCTTGTTACTATATTTAAAAAAAGATATGATGGCAGAACAGAGCGATTGAAAGAAAGAGATTGGGAGAGGAAAAGAGAGAGAGAGAGGGTGAGAGGTGATAGATGTTTTCAATATGCTTTGAGAAATGTTGGGCCAGATTTTGAGAGAAGAGGTTCCTGGGGATCTCTGGTTACATGGCACTCAGGCACTACTCTGGAAAAAATAAAACCCTGAGTATTGTTTTAACTCAAAAGAGAGACAAAGTGAGAGGGAATTTAAATAAGTTCACATGTGGGGCTTTGTAATAATAAGTGCAAAATCATGCCTGCCTGTTCTTACTGATTAGTCATAGATGTGGTTTCCATGGTGATTTCACACATAGGCAGAGCTCACCACCCTGCTCCTCCTATCTTCTTTCTGGCTTACATTAAATGAGACAAAGCCCTATCAAGAATAATTAACAAATATTTCAGTGCTTTAAGCTCTGATCCAGATTGTGGAAAACCACTGTCAAAAATAGGTAACTTAGCTTACCCTTCCTTACTTTGTATTCATAAACAGGTATCTAGGTATTTCCCAAATTTCCAACTTCATATGGCTCAAGCTCAGCAGGCATGTTAGAATCCTTGTTTACTTCTGGAAGAAGGGAGAAAATGACGGTAAGGGATGATACCTGGTTTGCGTTTCAGCATCATTTCTGTTCTGGATACTACAAACCTTGTGTGTTCTCAGCATTACCTCAAAGGTAATGGGAAGTTATAATAGCACCTATTTGTATTTATCTAAAGCCACATAAGTGAAAAAAAAGCTATATAAAGAATTTCTTAGGAAGATATATGTTCAAAGTGATTCCTAAGAGTTCATTTAATTTAGCTGTGGATGACAGAAGATGGCTTTATCTTTTAATTATATATATTGGATAATTTTGGTCAAGCAGATTATGTGGTAGATAGATAGGTTATGCTCACAGTTCTAAAAATATTTTCACCTAAAATATTAAACAAAACATATTTGCTTTTATGCACTATGTGATAGGGACTATTAATGTTTCTTAAAACAGATTGAAATAATTTTTAAAGAATTTTTCTTGGAGGGAGCCACTACGAAAGAAATTTTAGGGTCCCCAGTGGAGGTCTTAACATGTATTTGAATTTCCAATACATTCACTATTCAACTGAGAGTAAGTCTGGTAAAATATGTAACTTGGACAATGGGGTAATGAAATGTATGTAGCAATAAAACAGGTAAAATGATTTTCTCATATGGCTCATAATTGGGCTCTGAAACCTACACTTTTCCAAGCATGTTTCATGTACTTGCAGACAAAATTAGGAAAAAGCAAACAACCAGAAAATAATATAGAATTATACTTGCTTCATAATATCTTTCTTAAATTTTCTGTAAAAACATCATGCTTTTATGTGAAATACATTTTTGGTCTCAGTTTACACAGGTGAGTACATGAAATAAAGGAGACCGCGCATTTCTGTTGAGTCTATTTCAGTTTTTATTACCCTTATAGTTAAAGGAGTTCTTTTTAAATTTGTGGGCAGTGTAAAAGGATGGAACTAAAAAAATCAGTGTGCATAAATCTTATTTCTATAAAACATCTCAAAACTGGTTGTGAAATACATTCTTTTCACTTCAGTGTGTTTGTGAAACTTGGTTGACTACATGTAATTCATCTGAGCTGCACAGACCTGCACTGGATGGCGAAATATTGGTTTTAGCTTTTGGTTCCCACCATATTTTGTTTCATAAAGGAGTAAGAATTTCTTCAAGTTCCTGTATTATATCCCAAAATGCATTGCCCATTTTTGCTGCTACTGCTGCTAAGTCACTTCAGTCATGTCCGACTCTGTGTGACCCCATAGAAGAAAGCCCACCATGCTCTCCCGTCCCTGGGATTCTCCAGGCAAGAACACTGGAGTGGGTTGCCATTTCCTTCTCCATGCATGAAAGTGAAAAGTGAAAGTGAAGTCGCTCAGTCATGTGTGACTCTTAGTGACCCCATGGACTGCAGCCTACCAGGCTCCTCCATCCATGGGATTTTCCAGGCAAGAGTACTGGAGTGGGGTGCCATTGCCTTCTCTTCCATTTTTGCTACCTTTCCTTTAAAATGAAGATCTAATATCCATATTGACTTATTTCAGCCCATAAACTCTTCCACTCCCTGGTGATTGTGTGTTTTTTATACTTTATTTCAAGTCATATTACAGAGACATAAAATGTTAGGCTTGTAAATGGTCACCAAAATTATCCAGTCCTGTCTTCATAATTTATTGATAAGAGAACACACTGAGACCTCAAAAGGCTAAGTAAAGAGATTTGACATGTTTGCTCTTTTTTTGTGACATTGTCCTAGAGTATCTGTCTAATTAGTCTACATTTTTATAAAATAAATGGTTGTAATTTTTGAAAAATGTGACATTGTATGTCGAAATGAAATGCATGGATGGATTTTTGCTCAGTGTCATTTTCTCCTGAGAGTGGGCATGTACTTGGCTTTTTGCAAACGCACTGGTAGAATCTTATATTTAAACACTCGGGCATCATGTTACTGCCACGGGTTTCCAGGCACCTCCCCAGCTAGAACAGAGTTGTATTATTAGCTCCCCCTTTGCTTCCAGAGTTTTCTAATTCAAGGTGGGCTGGGTAAGAGCACTCTTTCTTCTGCTCTTTCCTTCACTAGTTTGCTGAAGGCTCCTTGCCTTATTTTCACTCCATCCTGCTGGCATTTCAGCTTATTTGGCATTCAATTATGTCACTAGGGTAAACTTCAAGAATGGCTCCTGTGTTTTCTGATCTTCTGCCATTTTTTTCCCCTGGTGAAAAACTACTGGTTGTATGCCACAGTGCTCATTTCCAATTTAACACCTCATTGCTGCTAAGTCACTTCAGTCGTGTCCGATTCTGTGCGACCCCATAGATGGCAGCCCACCAGGCTCTCCCGTCCCTGGGATTCTCCAGGCAAGAACACTGGAGTGGGTTGCCATTTCCTTCTCCAATGCATGGAAGTGAAAAGTGAAAGTGAAGTCGCTCAGTCGTGTCCGACTCTTAGCGACCCCATGGTTAGAGGAAGGCTATTTTTACTTTTTCTAAATGTAGTATATCCTTGCTCTCTACTGTAGGATTTTAAATAAAGCTTAGTGAAAATAATTTTTTCTGACATTTCCTATCCTAATAGATTGCTAGAATTTTGTCTTATTAGCAAAATGAAATGAACAATATATTACTGAATTAAGTCCAGAAGGAAGCATTTTGTTTATATGTATCTTTATACTATAAACAATCAGGAACTTGCTTTCAATAATTTTTGACCAAAAGACCAACTTTCAGGAGCAAGGCACATCAATTCACAATAATTTGCAGAATTCCAATTATAAAGGCCATTTAAACAGAAATAATTGTGTAAATGTTTTGAAAAACTTACATCCTTTTAAAGCAGTTGATGCTTCCAATTATATTTCACTTTTCATGGACTATTATTATTTGTCTCCATAGAAACTCAGTTGATGTATTCAGTGTGAATCCATTGTGTCCAAAATACTTCTATCAAATAATCCTATAATGTTTATACAACCAACAAGTTATTTTTATCAGAATTTTCCTGACAATTTTGGCTTGTGAGATTTCTAGTTATGACTCTAGTTTTGGATTAAATTGTGTCTGGAATTAAATATTTATCTTAAAAGATTATTTTAATATTTAATTACCTGAAGTTCTTTCAAATTTTTTCCATATAGCAAAAAAAAATAGTGAAGTTTCTTTATAGTAACATGTTACTCTAAAAATGTCTATTATAGAATGTATTGCATCACATATACACAGAAAAATGATACATATCATTATGATATGAAAATACACAAGATTTCAGATATATGAAATTTCACACAATACCTGTACAATTAGAACAAAGACCAAGAAATAAAAAAGCACCAGCATCTTAGAAGCTCACCCATCTTTACTTCAATCTTTATTCTCCCCATCCTGAAAATTAGCCACTTCTAATAAAATTGACTAGTTTGCCTGCTTTTGTATATTGCAAATAGATTGAATCACTTTGTATGCACTATTTTTTGGGAGGAGGAGGCTCTAAGTCTTTCTCTAAATATTTTTTCGGTGAGATTCATTTCTATTGTTGCATGTAGTTGTAGATTACACATCCTCATTCTGTCTAGCATTCCCCTATGTACAGATATCACAATCTGTTGGTCTATTTTACTGTTGATTGATTTTGTGGTATTTTGTCATTTTTGGCTATTGCAAAAATAGTGCTGTTGTGAACATTCTTGTCCATGTCTCTCATGTCTCTTCCTGAACTCACTAATGCGTTTCTTGTGAGAATATACTCAAGAGTTATATACTACGCATATGTTCAGCACTTTCTAAAGTGGTCATAGGGCTTTGCACCCCCAGCAGTGTCTGAGTATATCAAGTCATTACCACCATTTGGTACTTTTCATCTTTTAAATCTCTCCATTCTGTGCATATGTAATAAAATGTATAATTTTAAAATTGTGTTTTTTTATTTTAATCTGTATTTTCTTGTTGACTAATGATGTTGAGCACATTTTCCTACATTTATTGGCTATTTTGATATACTGTTTAACCAAATATATTTAAATATTTTGATTATTTTTATATTTAGTTGTCTATTTTTTTATTTCAAGTTTTTTCTAATATATTCTGGTTACAAATTTTTGTCAGATAAATGTACTATAAATAATTTCTTCCATACTTTTCATTCTCTTAATAGTGTCTCCAACAGAAGTTCTTAATTTCATTGTAATTCCAAGCAAAACTTTTACCTGTATATATTTAGAACAAGTCCTTTGTCACATACAAGATTTGCAAAGCATGTCTTCCACATTCTTTATTTTTCTAATGGTATCTTTTGATTAATGAACGTTCTTAACTGTACTACAGTCAGTTTTGATTGACACTTTTGTATCCTTTTTAAAAAAAAGTTGGGGTATAGTTGCTTTACAATATTGTGTTAGTTTCTGCTGTACATCAAAGTGAATCAGCTATATATATATATATATATATACATATATCCCACTCTTCATTTTCCTCTCAGTGATTCTTTTATGATCACCTTCCTTTCTTGTTTCACTCCCTTCCTTATTCTCAGGAAACAGTTGGGAAACTTATGGACACCTAGGATGACTTTGTCCTATACCTCAACCACATTTTCAGACCTGTCTCAGTTTTAAACAACCAAAGTGAAAGAAACAGTATTTTCTGAAATATGACTATTATTATCAATACAGTTTTATGCAACAGACTCTGCTTACTGTAAATCTTTCTTGACAAGATCTACAGACTGTATTAGGAGGATGAAGAAAGAAAAGAACAGAGGAGACTCTTGGAAGCAGCATGTGTTTTCCTCAAAAGTCAGAACAATTGTCTGGTGATAATGAGACATTTAAATCAGATTAGCTTTCCAAATGATTTAGATATCACTCTGCAAAGTATGGATCTTCCCTGTAGCTCAGACAGTAAAGAATCTGCTAGCAATGCAGGAGACCTGGGTTCAATCCCTGGGTTGGGAAGATCCCCTGGAGAAGGTAGTGGCAATCCACTCTGGTTTTCTTGCCTGGAGAATTCCATTGACGGAAGATTCTGTAGCCCACAGAGGCAGGTCACACTACATGGGGTCACAAAGAGTCAGACATGACTGAACGACTAACACTACCACTATCCCCTCCTTCTTAGACTTCCCACCCACCACCCCAACCCCACCCTTTTAGGTCATCACAGAGCACTAAGCTGAGTTCCCTGTGCTATGTAACAGCTTCCCACTAGTTATCTATTTTACACATGGCAGTGTATATGTGTCAACTCC
The DNA here is from genome assembly GCF_014754425.2 of Oryx dammah. Taxonomy (NCBI): domain Eukaryota; kingdom Metazoa; phylum Chordata; class Mammalia; order Artiodactyla; family Bovidae; genus Oryx; species Oryx dammah. The sequence continues at coordinate 80,532,547 of NW_024070213.1, read as the reverse complement.
AGTCTCCCAATTCATCCCACCACCTCTGCCATGCCTACAGGTCTGTTCTCCACGTCTGTATGTCTATTCCTGCCTGCAAATAGGTTCATCTGTACCATTTTTCTAGATTCCACATGGGAAGAATACTATTTGACATAAATCACAGCAAAAAAATTTTTGACCCACCTTCTAGAGTAATGGAAATAAAAACAAAAAATAAGCAAATGGGACCTAATTAAACTTAAAAGGTTTAGCACAGCAAAGGAAACAATAAACAGATGAAAAGATAACCCTCAGACTGGGAGAAAGTATTTGCAGATGAGAAAGAAAGAAAAGAAAGCATTCAGTCATGATGGGCTCTTCGCTACCTCATGGTAACCCACCAGGCTCCTCTGTCCATGGGATTTTCTAGGCAAGAATACTGGAGTGGGTTGCCATTTCCTTCTCCAGGGGATCTTCCCAACCCAGGGATTGAACCCAGGTCTCCTGCATTGCAGGAGAATGCTTTAACCTCTGAGCCACCAGGGAAGCCCATTTGCAAATGAAGCAACTGACGAGGGATTAAGCTCCAAAATATACAAACAGCTCATGTAGTTCAACATTGAAAAACAAACCACACAATCAAAAAATGGGTTGAAGATCTAAATAGACATTTCTCCAGAGAAGACACAGATGGCCAAGAGGCTCTTGAAAAGATGTTCAATATCACTAATTATTAGAGAAATACAAATAAAAATTAATGTGATATCACCTCACCCCAGTCAGAATGGCCATCATCAAAAAATTTACAAACCATAAATGCTGGAGAGGATTGGAGAAAAGGGACACCTACTGCACTGTTAGGTGCAGTGGCCACAGGACTGGAAAAGGTCAGTTTTCATTCCAATCCCAAATAAAGGCAATGCCAAAGAATGCTCAAACTACCGCACAATTGCACTCATCTCACACGTTAGTAATGTTTAAAATTCTCCAAGCCAGGCTTCAGCAATACATGAACCGTGAACTTCCAGATGTTCAAGCTGGTTTTAAAAAAGGCAGAGGAACCAAAGATCAAATTGCCAACATCCACTGGGTCATGGAAAAAGCAAGAGAGTTCCAGAAAAATATCGATTTCTGCTTTATTGACTATGCCAAAGCCTTTGACTGTGTGGATTACAGTAAACTGTGGAAAATTCTGAAAGAGATGGGCATACCAGACCACCTGACCTGCTTCTTGAGAAACCTGTATGCAAGTCAGGAGGCAACAGTTAGAACTGGACATGGAACAACAGACTGGTTCCAAATAGGAAAAGGAGTACGTCAAGGCTGTATATTGTCACCCTGCTTATTTAACTTATATGCAGAGTACACCATGAGAAACACTGGGCTGGAGGAAGCACAAGCTGGAATCAAGATTGCCAGGAGAAATCTCAATAACCTCAGATATGCAAATGACACCACCCTTATGGCAGAAAGTGAAGAGGAGCTAAAAAGCCTCTTGATGAAAGTGAAAGAGGAGACTGAAAAAGTTGGCTTAAAGCTCACCATTCAGAAAACGAAGATCATAGCATCTGGTCCCATCACGTCATGGTAAATAGATGGGGAAACAGTGGAAACAGTATCAGCCTTAATTTTGGGGGGCTCCAAAATCACGGCAGATGGTGATTGCAGCCATGAAATTAAAAGACACTTACTCCTTGGAAGAAGAGTTATGACCAACCTAGATAGCATGTTGAAAAGCAGAGACATTACTTTGCCAACAAAGTCCATCTAGTCAAGGCTATGGTTTTTCCAGTAGTCATGTATGGATGTGAGAGTTGGACTGTGAAGAAAGCTGAGCGCTGAAGAATTGATGCTTTTGAACTGTGGTGTTGGAGAAGACTCTTGAGAGTCCCTTGTAAGGAGATCCAACCAGTCCATTCTGAAGGAGATCAGCCCTGGGGTTTCTTTGGAAGGAATGATGCTGAAGCTGAAACTCCAGTACTTTGGCCACCTCATGCGAAGAGTTGACTCATTGGAAAAGACTGATGCTGGAGGGATTGAGGGCAGGAGGAGAAGGGGACGACAAAGGATGAGATGGCTGAATGGTATCACTGACTCGATGGATGTGAGTCTGAGTGAACTTCGGGAGTTGGTGATGGACAGGGAGGCCTGGCATGCTGCAATTCATGGGGTCGCAAAGAGTCAAACACAACTGAGCGACTGAACTGAACTGAACTAAACTGCACTGTTAGTAGGAATGTAAATTGATACAATCACTATGGAGGACCGTATGGAGGTTCCTTAAAAAACTAAAAATAAAACTACCATAGGACCCAACAATCTCATTACTGGGCATATACCCTGGGAAAGCCATGATTCAGAAAGACACATACACCCCAGGGTTCTTTGCAGCACTACCTATAGTAACCAGGACATGGAAGCAACCTAAATGTTCATCAGGAGAGGAATGAAGAATATGTGGTATATGCATATAATGGAATACTATTCAGCCATAAAAGGGAACACAAAATTGGGTCGTTTGTAGAGATGTGGATGGAACTAGAGGCTGTCATACAAAGTGAAGTGAGTCAGAAAGAGAAAAACAAATATTCTATATTAACACATATATGTGGAATCCTTTTAAAGAAAGTTTTGCTGATCCCAAGGTCACATATATATTATGTTTTCCTTAAAAGTCTACTGCTTTATCTTTCACATTTAAATATGCAGTAAATCTGGAATTGATTTTTGGGTCTGTTGTGAGATAGAGAATCCTCTTTTAATTATTACTATTTAAGGGATACATGCCCATTGTAGCTAAAATTAAGAATACATATTAATTATGCTCTACCATCCAAGAATACCATCACTGACACTAGTGTGTATCTTTCCACATACTTCTTTTGCTATCATTTCTTAGTTTTATTACCTAGTGATACTGTTGTAAAAGTTATTATTATTTTTTATTCCTCTCATTTATGAACCAGAAATAAGATGTCTAGTTTTTTGTTTTTTTTTTTCTTCTTCTTGGAACCTCTCCCTTATCACCCATGACAAAAAAACAAATCAAAAAAAGTTTGCCACTAGGATAATATAACTACACATATTTAAGCTACACATATTTACAGACTAACTTCTCAAGGAGACTTTTGAGTTTTCCTTTTGTGGCAATTGTCTTCGTTTGTGGCAATTTTCTTCCGCCAGTCATTTAGACACATTATCTTTAGTATAATTTAAGAGCCTAATAGTTTGTTTTCTAGTATTTTATTCTGCTTGCATATTTATTAGTTTCTTTATTCTGTTTTCCTTTAATTTTAAATAATATTTGAATTACTTGTTAATTTTTCCTTTATTTTTTAAAGTTATCTGAAATTTTAAAATTATAAAATAAATTTCTTTTGAGTCTTGTTTTACTTTACCCCTATGTTCAGCTTTTTATTATTGCTGATATTCTAAAACAATCTTTTAGAAATCTTTAGCATATGTTTTCTATTTGACCTAAGAATTATTTTAAAACTCTCTCTAGAAGCATCTTTAATTTTTCTGCTTTTGTTATTTTTTTTTATTTTACTAGACTGTGATCAAAGAATGCTGTTGCTGTCAGAACTATTTTTATTTATTGGAACTTATGCATGTTACATGCTTACACAAAAGTCATATCTCAAGATACAACTATTTTATTACTTACGTTATTTAGGTCTTCTGTATTCTCACTTATGTTCTTGCCCTCTGCTATGTCATGAACTGATGGATGTGTTTTAAAAACTCCTGCAATTAATCTGTTCTTTCTTGTATCTCCTTTAATTCAATTTCTACAATGTGGTGTTTGTTTCTATGCAATATGGTTTTATATTTAAAACTGTGATGTATTTGTATTTTATTTTTCATCTTTGTTGTTCAGTCACTTAGTCATGTCCAGTTGTTTGCGACCCCATGGACGTCAGGCTTCCCTGTCCTTCACTATCTCCCGAAGCTTGCTCAAACTCATGTCCATTGAGTTGGTGATGCCATCCAACCAACTCATCCTCTGTCATTCCCTTCTCTTCCTGCCCTCAATCTTTCCCAGCATCAGGGTCTTTTCCGATGAGTCGGCTCTTCGTATCAGGTGGCCCAAGTATTGGAGCTTCAGGTTCAGCATCAGTCCTTCCAATAAATATTCAGTGTTGATTTCCTTTAGGATTGACTGGTTTGATCTCCTTATAGTCCAAGAGACTCTCAAGAGTCTTCTCCAATACCACAGTTCAAAACCATCTTACTCGATATAATTTTCATTTTGTTCTGTTACTCAACATTTGTTTCAATCTTAGCTTCAACTTAAAATTATTCAAAACTATCATTCATTTTGCCATCATTTACCTATCCTCTCTTTGCATTTTGGCTGCCAGATAAATATTCTCTGAGTGCTTGTATATTCAAAATTGTTTGTCTATTGTCTGTATGTAAAGGATAGTTTGGGTGGGTACAATCCTTGTCTCATGTTTTCTTTCCACAAGTATGTATATTAAGGATATCATTCCACTGTCTTGAGATGTTGAATATTACTGGGGAGAATGTGAATATGACTTATTTTATTCTCATAAACAATATTTATTTTATCTGATTGGGTAAAAACATTTCTATTTGTTTTAAAGCCCAGTGACTTTGTTAGGAAATGTCTTGATGTTGACCTTTTTTTGTGAATTCCTTTGTAGTCAGCGTGTCTTTCTAGATACACTGATTCAGATGTTCTATTTCAACAAAAGCTCTCCTGAATCATGACTTTAACAATTTTTTTTTTCTGTTCTTCTGTTTTGTTTTGTTTTTTTTCCTTCAGGGATGACTCAAAATTCATGCAGTTGATTTCTAATACATATCTTTTTATTTTTTCCACCCTAATCTATCCATTCTTCTTTCTTTCTTTTCTTTCCTGCCATAATTTCCATTTCAACATGTCACTTTCCTCATTTTTCCAAATTCTTTATTTCTTAATATTTTTCAATTTTCTCTTAAACTGTTTTCAATTTTGTTTTAGTTGTGATGCTCCCCCCACTTCTCTAAATTTTGCTAGAATATATTTTATTTCTTCCTTTTATCTTTCTATACTGTCCCTCATTTCCTGTATTTCTGATTTGAGGTCTAATTTCAAAAGAGATCTCTTCATTGTTTTATAATTAATTCTAAAATATTTGGTCACAATTTTTATCTGCTCCATAACCAGATTTCTCTGACATTCTTTTTTCCAGTGGTAGGTAAATTTTGATCCTCTTTCCCAGCTTGCTTCTTAGAGTATATTTGCATTTATTGTGGGCAATCCTTAAGGAAGAAAAGCTGTCTTTGAATTAACTGAATTGTTCTGGACCAGCTCAGCTACTTGTTGGGGCTGAGAGGTGCAGTAGCTTTCCAGCTACTTTCTTTCTGTCTTATCACAAAGCTTCCTAAAACTCTAGCTTCTTTTTATTGTTTGCATAGCCTGTTTCCTCTGCTTCTCTTGACAAAACATGGTCTAGGAGAACTGCTGAACCTGCTCACATACTCAACTTTTGATGTGTCACACAAGGTCTATAATTTTCAAAAAAAAGGGTGAATACTCATCTTAAGAAAGTGTATTTTTCCCTCATATTACTTGATATCTGTGCAGGCCAAGCCTTCTTTCTCCTTTGTGAATATTTTATTTATTTCTTTTCTTTATTTCTTTGTTTATAGTAACTGTTCTATAAGCTTGGAGTTACCATTATCCTTTGTTTTTTTAAAGAAATTTCCAGAAGAAGGTGAACTATCCAAATCTATGCAGCCATGTTCATCTTTTAAGTCAACTTTTCCATCATAATTGAACAATATGAACTAAGCCAGTCTTTAAAAACCGTGCATATGCATGTGAGACATTCTACAAGAATAAGGAAAGAACCACCCAAAAGAATCAGAAGTGATAGTGCCCTTGGCTCTTATAGGATTAGAAACAGTGTCTGTTCCCAAACCAGACTGGAAAACCTTTCCATTCATAAGCATTGATGTACACAGACAGGTCTTGCCTCTAATTAATTATTATTAATAATAATACATAAGGGCAATAATTATCCCTATATTGAGCACTGCTTCACTGTTGCTTGTGAAGTCATTCAGCCGTGTCTAACTCTTTGTGACCCCATGGACTGTAGCCTACAAGGCTCCTCTGTCCATGGGATTCTCCAGGCAAGAATACTGGAGTGGGTTGCCATTTCCTTCTCCAGGGGGTCTTCCCAACCCAGGGATTGAACCCAGGACTCCCGAATTGGAGGCAGACACTTTAATGTCTGAGCCACCAGGGAAACCCTATGTTCAGTCGCTCAGTCGTGTCCGACTCTTTGTGACCCCATGAACCACAGCACGCCAGGCCTCCCTGTCCATCACCAACTCCCGGAGTTCACTCAGACACACATCCATTGAGTCAGTGATGCCATCCAGCCATCTCATCCTCTGTCGTCCCCTTCTACTCCTGCCCCCAATCCCTCCCAGCATCAGGGTCTTTTCCAATGAGTCAACTCTTCGCATGAGGTGGCCAAAGTACTGGAGTTTCAGCTTTAGCATCATTCCTTCCAAAGAACTCCCAGGGCTGATCTCCTTCAGAATGGACTGGTTGGATCTCCTTGCAGTCCAAGGGACTCTCAAGAGTCTTCTCCAACACCACAGTTCAAAAGCATCAATACTTCGGGGCTCAGCTTTCTTCACAGTGCAACTCTCACATCCATACATGACCACAGGAAAAACCATAGCCTTGACTAGACGGACTTTAGTTGGCAAAGTGATATCTCTGCTTTTGAATATGCTATCTAGGTTGGTCATAACTTTTCTTCCAAGGAGTAAGCGTCTTTTAATTTCATGGCTGCAGTCACCATCTGCAGTGATTTTGGAGCCCAGAAAAATAAAGTCTGACACTGTTTCCCCATCTATTTCCCATGAAATGATGGGACTGGATGCCATGATCTTAGTTTTCTGAATGTTGAGCTTTAAGCCAACTTTTTCAGTCTCCTCTTTTACTTTCATCAAGAGGCTTTTTAGTTCCTCTTCACTTTCTGCCATATGGTGTCATATGCATATCTGAGGTTATTGATATTTCTCCCAGCAATCTTGATTCCAGCTTGTGTTTCTTCCAGTCCAGCGTTTCTCATGATGTACTCTGCATATAAGTTAAATAAGCAGGGTGACAATATACAGCCTTGATGGACTCCTTTTCCTATTTGGAACCAGTCTGTTGTTCCATGTCCAGTTCTAACTGTTGCCTCCTGACTTGCATACAGGTTTCTCAAGAAGCAGGTCAGGTGGTCTGGTATTCCCATCTCTTTCAGCATTTTCCACAGTTTATTGTGATCCACACAGTCAAAGGCTTTGGCATAGTCAATAAAGCAGAAATCGATGTTTTTCTGGAACTCTCTTGCTTTTTCCATGATTCAGTAGATGTTGGCAGTTTGATCTCTGGTTCCTCTGCCTTTTCAAAAACCAGCTTGAACATCTGGAAGTTCACGGTTCATGTATTGCTGAAGCCTGGCTTGGAAAATTTTGAGCATTACTTTACCAGATTGTGAGATGAGTGCAATTGTGCGGTAGTTTGAGCATTTTTTGGCATTGCCTTTGTTTGGGATTGGAATGAAAACTGACCTTTTCCAGTCCTGTGGCCACTGCTGAGTTTTCCAAATTTGCTGGCATATTGAGTGAAGCACTTTCACAGCATCATCTTTCAGGATTTGAAATAGCTCAACTGGAATTCCATCACCTCCACTAGCTTTGTTTGTAGTGATGCTTTCTAAGGCCCACTTGACTTCACATTCCAGGGTGTCTGACTCTAGATGAGTGATTACACCATCGTGATTATCTGGGTTGTGAAGATGTTTTTTGTACAGTTCTTCTGTGTATTCCTGCCACCTCTTCTTAATATCTTCTGTTTCTGTTAGGTCCATACCTTTTTTGTCCTTTATCCAGCCCATCTTTGCATGAAATTTTCCCTTGGTATCTCTAATTTTCTTGAAGAGATCTCTAGTCTTTCCCATTCTGTTCTTTTCCTCTATTTCTTTGCACTGATAGCTGAAGAAGGCTTTCTTATCTCTTCTTGCTATTCTTTGGAACTCTGCATTCAGATGCTTATATCTTTCCTTTTCTCATTTGCTTTTCGCTTCTCTTCTTGTCACAGCTATTTGTAAGGCCTCCCTAGACAGCCATTTTGCTTTTTTTCATTTCTTTTCTATAGGGATGGTTTTGATCTCTGTCTCCTGTACAATGTCACGAACCTCATTCCATAGTTCATTAGGCACTCTATCTATCAGATCTAGGTCCTTAAATCTATTTCTCACTTCCACTGTATAATCATAAGGGATTTGATTTAGGTCATATCTGAATGGTCTAGTGGTTTTCCCTACTTTCTTCAATTTAAGTCTGAATTTGGTAATAAGAAGTTCATGATCTGAGCCACAGTCAGCTCCTGGTCTTGTTTTTGTTGACTGTCTAGAGCTTCTCCATCTTTGGCTGCAAAGAATATAATCAATCTGATTTCAGTGTTGACCATCTGGTGATGTCCATGTGTAGAGTCTTCTCTTGTGTTGTTGGAAGAGGGTGTTTGCTATGACCAGTGCATTTTCTTGGCAAAACTCTATTAGCCTTTGCCCTGCTTCATTCCACATTCCAAGGCCAAATTTGCCTGTTACTCCAGGTGTTTCTTGACTTTCTACTTTTGCATTCCAATCCCCTATAATGAAAAGGACATCTTTTTTGGGTGTTAGCCCTATGTTGGGAAGCCAAAATGCACTGTTGCTGAATGCATTTTAAAAGTAGAATCAGAAGGGATCTAACTGCATCCCAGAACAAAGCTCAGGAAGATTTATAGGAATACAAACACATGTACCACCCCAAAAGGTAATATTCACAATATCTGCAAGTGTAATATTCACATCCAATCAAAAATTATCAAGCACTCAAAGGTGCAGGAAAGTATGACCAATACTGAGGGGGAAAAAATCAATTGGTCAAAACTTAACTAAGAATTTTCCTCATATGTTAAAAACAGATATCAAAAGGATGATTGCAACTGCATTTCATATGTTCAAAAAGTTGAGTAGACACATGTAAACTACAAAAAAGACCCAAGCTAAAGTTCTAAACTGTAGCTTATGAGACAAAAGATACATTGAATAGGATTACTGTCAAATTAGACATTGCAGAAGAAAAGACAAGTGAATTTGAAGACAGCAAAAATAAATAAATAAACAAACCAAATGAAATATAGAAAGGAAGAAATAGTATTTAAAGAACTGAGCCTTAAAGGGCTGTAAGACAATTTCATTCAATTTCATATATGTATAATTAGAACCCTTAAAGGAGAAGAAGGAAAAAAATACATTTGAAAAAATAATGGCTCCCAAGTTAGCATATTTTATGAAAATGATAAACTTGCAGTCCCCCAAATTCAATGAACTCCAAAAGCAAGACACATGAAAAAAATTACCTCAGGGTACACCATAAACAATTCACATAACAATAGTGATCAAGAGAGAAAATCATAAAAATGGTCATTACAAAGATACCCCATATACAGAGGATAAGGGTGACATATCTTTATTGGCAAAACACTCAAGGAAGAAGACAGTAGATCAAAATCTTTAAATTATGAAAGAGAAAGAAAAAAATAAGCCTCAACTGAGACTACTATTCCCAGAAAAAAAGAAGAGAAGAGAATAGGAAACAAATAGCAGGATAATAGACTTGAATGTAAATATATAATTATATTAAGTATAAATGGCATAAATCTCATAATTAAAAGAAAGATGATAAGATGGGCTGATCAATTCAAATCAGTTCACTTGCTTAGTTGTGTCTGACTCTTTGTTGCCCCATGGACTGCAGCATGCCAGGCCTCCCTGTCCATCACCAACTCCCAGAGTTTATTAAAACTCATGTCCATTGAGTTGGTGATGCCATCCAACCATCTCATCCTCTGTCGTCCCCTTCTCCTCCCACCTTCAATCTTTCCCAGCATCAGGGTCTTTTCAAATGAGTCAGATCTTCGTATCAGGTGGCCAAAGTACTGGAGTTTCAGCTTCAGCATCAGTCCTTCCAATGAATATTCAGGACTGATTTCCTTTAGGATGAATTTTTTGGATCTCCTTGTAGTCCAAGGGACTCTCAAGAGTCTTCTTCAACACCACAGTTCAAAAGCATCAATTCTTCAGTGCTCAGCTTTCTTTGTAAGTCCAACTCTCACATCTGTACATGACTACTGGAAAAACCATAGCCTTGACTAGATGGACCTTTGTTGGCAAAATAATGTCTCAGCTTTTTATATGCTGTCTTGGTTGGTCATAACTTCTTCTAAGGAGTAAGCGTCTTTTAATTTCATGGCTGCAGTCACCATCTGCAGTGATTTTGGAGCGCCCCCAAATAAATCTGTCACTGTGTCCACTGTTTTCCCATCTATTTGCCATGAAGTGACAGGACCAGATGCCATGATCTTCGTTTTCTGAATGTTGAGCTTTAAGCCAACTTTTTCACTCTCTTCTTTCACTTTCATCAAGAGACTCTTTAGTTCTTATTCATGTTCTGCTGTAAGGGTGGTGTCATCTGTGTATCTGAGGTTATTGATATTTTTCCCAGCAATCTTGATTCCAGCTTGTGCTTCATCCAGCCCACTGTTTCTCATGATGTACTCTGCATAGAAGTTAAATAAGCAGGGTGACAATATACAGCCTTGACATACTCCTTTCCCTATTTGGAACCAGTCTTTAGTAAGATTGGCTAATAATTTTCCCTAGTTCTCCTAGGTTATAGAAATTTTGGTACTTACACAGCATGTGGCGATGGAGGATACTTCCTCAAACTCTGTTTATAATTCTTCTTCACGTGATGCTTATAATCTAGTTTTGTTTGCAGAAAAGTAAATAGACAATTAGAACATAGTTTAATAAATCCTTGGGAAGTGGAGTTTGGTTTTTTCCTGTATACCTGTATATGAATACTGCAAATAACAATGGTTTAAAAGTTATTAATTCAATGGCCACAGCTTGTACTATTTTAACTATAATAATGAAAAATTTCCAGATCTGCTACAACATATAGAGTTTCTACTGAACAATCGGTCATTTATAATTAAAAATTAAACAGCAACTCTGGGGGTCTCTTGGCAAACCCATTTTCTGTGCATTTACAATTTTCCAACTCTCTCCCCCTGTTAGGTCAGTGATTCTCAACTGGGGCCAATTTGTTTCCCTGGGGGCACATTTGACAATGTCTAGACATATTTGGGGTTGTCACAACAGGAGTGAGGTATTCCTGGCATCGAATGCATAGAGGGCAAGGATATTGATAAACATTCTAAAATGTACAGGGAAGCAACTCTATAACAAAGACTCACTCAGCCCAAAAAGTCGATGGTGCCTTAGTTGAGAACCTTGCACCTTTGTGACCATTCATCCCAGTTTGCTCAGCATATCCCGTTTTCACATTGAAAGTCTTGCATCTCAGAAAACCCCCCAGTTTTAGGTAAACAGTGGAGAATGATAAACCTAAATCCTACCTATTAATACTTGAAAAGCAGTCTGTATTCACTTAGTTGTTTCTTTTGGTATGAATGCTCAGTCTCCTATTGTAACATAATAAAAATCATAGTCAGCATGAACATAAAGCACATATTTTGTTCAATATTATGCCAAATATGTTACCTCTTTTAGTCACCTTAACAATTGCCTGAGATAAATATCATTGCCTCTATTTTACAGTTGATAAAGAGTAGGCTTATAGAGTTTGAATACATTCTTGAACTTTACACAGCTGGTCATGGTCAAATTCAGATGATAAAGCAAGGTCTATCTGGAGTATAGTGCACAAAAATCCTTGCTCTGAAAGACTGGAATTACTTCTTCCACACTGTGCCAATATCATAACATAGTTTGTATTTATAATAATAATTGTTGGCATTACAAATCAAACAATACATTTGATATAATTATGGCTTTATTTTCCAAGTTGTTGTTGGTTATGACTGTGCTGCATGAGATTAGAGCTAGTATAAAGAATACAGTCTTCTCTTAAAAAGTATGGATTTTGAAACCAAAGAGATTTGAGTCTAACTTGATATGTGATCTGGGTTGAATTACCAAATTTCTCTAAGTCTCATGGGGGGAAATGCATAAATAAATAAAGTAACCTTTCTCAAGTCCCTTGTATAGTGCTTGGTATGTCAAAGGAATTCCCTAAGTGGTAGCTATAATTGTCCATGTGGAAAAATGTTTGATTTAGGTGGCATAGATTAGTTTATTCATGACATGTTCACCAGTAGGGAAGGAAAAAGGAAGAGAGAGAAACAATGTAAGATAATAAAGAGAGATAAGTAAATGTTGTGATATTCATCACAACAGTTGTAGTCTGGAATAATGAAAAAATTCTGGTGTCAGGGTTTTTAGAAATCCAGTCACTTAGATACAGTGTAACATTTATCTTTTATAAAAGGAAAGAAATAATGCTCTTTACTAAACACTGTGCAGATTATAATGACATAAAATATATATCCCATACATCTTCCTGCTTCTTTAAAACAAGAAAAAAACAGTCCTGTTCCTAGGACATTGCTCCAAAAAGTTAAAGCAGATCAAAAAAAAATCAAATGCTCCACTGCAAATACTACTTTGAATGACAAACATTCTGTGATGAAAATGAAATATTTATTTTGCCTGCAGTCGGCAGTCATAGTCAGTTAAACAGGTGCAGTTCTATCTTCTGTTATTTGTATGAAGGTAGGCATGGCACCTGGGCTTCCCAGGCGGCACTAGTGGTAAAGAACCTGCCTGCCAATGCAGGAGATGTAAGAGATGCAGGTTCCATCCCAGGGTTGGAAAGACCCCCTGGCAGAGGGCCTGACAATCCACTCCGGTATTCTTTCTTGGAGAATCCCCTGGACAGAGGAACCTGGTGGGCTACAGTCCACAGGGCTGCACAGAGTCACATGACTGAAGTGAGTTAGCATGCACACACAGGCACGGCTCCTAAGGTAACGATGCATTCAGAGCTGCAGGGCAATTGGAATGACTCTAAATTACAGTATACTGAAGGTAACCACCAAATAGTTGTGGGTCAAGTCCATTTTTGCTTTGTTTAGAGTAACAGTAGGATTAATTTAGAAAAACACCATGAGGAGTCTGTAATTCTGTGATGAATAAAAATGACACTTGTGAGCAAGGGGTAGATGAGAAGGGGATGGATTGTGGAAGAATTACCATTATCAAGCTGGGTAATTTCCTTGGCAAAAGTAAGAAAATCTTCCTTGGACAAGACTTCCACATTTGTGATGAACGGATGGACCAGGGGCATGAAGCAGAGGCTTGTTATGAGAGGTCAACTCAGAGTGAACAGTATTTTCATTGTTGAGAGCTCAGAGGAGAAAGGACAGCCGGGGACTAAATTGAGAGTGTATTTCTTTATGTTTGTGAAGATTTATTCATCTAATTCCTTTATTTTTTATACTCATACTTTTTCTCTCCCTTAGTTGGATTTGGAGAATATCTCACCACTGCCTCTTCCTTTTTTTTTTTTTTTTCCCCATATTGGTTATTGAGAGGAGCAATATGGAACCTGTAAATTAAACGGGGGGATTTGGGTAATGAGAAAGGAGTTCTGAAATGATGACACTTTTTGCTGCCCCTGAGCTTTATCCAGCTTAACAAACCACAAGATGAGGCAGCTGGATTCAGAGCTACAATAAAAGCTGAGGAAGATAACTGTGAATACATGGGGCTGTTTGGGTGTTATAAACAAAGGGCGTATGAATACTGTGAAAGTACCCGCAGGAAGTCTCATAAAAACAATGGCCCATAGACAGGAGTAGATCCAATTTTTGTGGTGGCTGATATTTACATAATTTGGTGAGGCCCTTTATGCAAAATTAGGTACAAAAAAATGAATATTGAAATTAAAAAAAAATGATGACTACTCTAACTTTGGAGACTACGATCCTTTTCTGTTGTTGAATTTCTTTAGGTGATTGTCAGAAATTCTCCCCAGAAGTGTGTTGATTGCACCTTTGCTTTCCACTCTAATATTGAAACCGTCAACAACTCCTCGGGTGCACAAGGGGCCCTGCAAATGAGGCCTGGCCATTAAGCATCATTGGTAGCATTCTCTGCCTATAAGATTTTCCCGCTGTAGTTTACTTTATCTTGCTTGAGTAGCCTAACATTACCATGATGCTTAAATAACAGAAACTTTTCATTTGATGCTTGCCATCTCATTGTAAGAACTAAAACCTCACACACCTATCCCCTATCTGGACCTCGGCCGCGCAACTTGAGTCCTAGGTTTTACGGGTACCTGGATGGTGTCCAATTGGGCTTCGGGCGACACACCACGCTGCACGCCCACAGCGGGAGCCCTCAGGGACCGCACTCCGCGTGCGGCTGGGAGCTGGGGGCGGGCAGCTCGCTGGAGTGGGGCCGCGTCTCCCTCTGATTGGCCCGGCGCGGCCCCTGGGGGCGGGCTCTCCCCCGCGCTAGCCCGGCCCGGGGTGGCTATCTTGGCACCGTTCCTGCTAGGTCGGCTTGCTTCCTCGCGCTGGGCTGGACTGGTGTAGAGGGCTTCTGAGGGCGGTGCGGGTGCAAGAAGCGAAGCGAGGCTGCCGAGAGCGAGCCGGGGGCTGCGGGGCTGCAGTGAGATGAAGCAGCGGCTCAGGGAGCGAAGACTGGCAGTGTGGCGCGACGGGCCGGCCCGGGGCCGAGGCTGCTGCTCCGGAGGCTGCTGAGACGCCGCAGCGGCCGGCGCGGAGAGCGACAGGCGAGAGGGAGGAGAGGCAGAGGAGCGCTGGGAAGCCGGCGGGGCGGCGGGCGGCTCGAGTTGGCCTCCCCGGTCGGGATCCCCCGGGTGGAACCATGCGGGTGGTCAAGTGGCTGACGGGGCTGCTCTACCAGCTCTCGCTCTTCATCACCAGGTCTTGGGAAGTTCACTTCCACCCCAGGCAGGGTAAGGTCACCGCGGGGCGACTTCAGGAGCGAGGTGGGGCGCGGGCCAGAGGGGGCGGGAGGACGGAGGCGGGGGGGAGCGACTCTGTCCTTTGGGGGACCGTAGCCCTGCCGGGGCTCTCGGAACTCCGGGATCCGTCAGCCCGAAGCATCCTCGGAGGTTGCGGCTATGCGGGGTTTCTAGGAATCGCGCGCGCAGGGACCACGTCTCCCTTCGGGGACCACGCGGCGGGGGCGCGAGGGGCAGGATGGCGAGGGCGCCAGCGGGCACGAGTTGGCGGCCACAGGGAGGAGAAGAGGGACGCGGGAAGGAGGTGGCTGCTGAGGACCCTGAATGTCAGAGCCCCTGCTTGGGGAGGGTGGAGAGAATGGGGGTGTGGGAAAGCAGGCAGGCACACTCGCAGAGCGCACGTGTGTGTGTGCGCGCGCGCGCTGGCCAGCGTGTGTCCATTTGTCGCGCCCAGCCGAGGATATGGGGACCTGGGGCCTCGGCCCTTTGGAAAGGAAGTCTGGTTGATGAAGTTCGAGGCTGGGAAGTTGGAAACGGGTGGGGCTCAATGGCCGTATCCCTGTGATTGCAGAAGCCTTAGTGAGGACACTGGCCTCCTACGAAGTGGTGACCCCCGCGCGGGTCAATGAGTTCGGCGAAGTATTCCCGCAGAGCCACCACTTCAGCCGGAGGAAGCGCAGCTCGGAGACTCTGGAGCCCACACCGTTCAGAACCCACTACCGAATCCGCGCCTACGGGCAGCTCTTCCAGCTGAACCTGAGCGCCGACGCGGCCTTCCTGGCTGCGGGATACACCGAGGTGCACTTAGGCACCTCTGCGCACCGGGCGGAGGAGCGCAGCGCGGCGCTCGCAGACCTGCGCCACTGCTTCTACCGCGGCCAGGTCAATGCTCGCGAGGATCACACAGCCGTCTTCAGCCTCTGTGGAGGCTTGGTAAGCGCCCTCCGCTCCCTTAGCGTTTTCTTGGGATCCAGTTCAGTAAGCCGGACGTTGGCTTTTCTTGAATGCGCGGTTGGGGGACCCAGGCGATCAGAATGCGCCACCAGAGGGGTTAACACCTAGATGAACCCAAGCCAGAGGCCACTCCTTCCTGCAGGGGCAGAGGGGTGTGGAGGATCAGCCTGTCCCTCCCTGCTGGGCAAAACTGACCCTCTTTTGCAAAGCTGTGAGAAAAAGTGTCAGATGCTGAGCTAGTCGGGGAGGCAGGCAGGGCTCTTTGCCCTCACATGAAGTGCGGTTTCCAGCCGGAAGGCAGGCTTTTTCACTTACACATCCATGCTGGACTCTCTGTTGAGGCCAACACCCCTGAATTTACTTTACTATGTTCTTTGAATAAAGAGTGATAGAAGAAAAAGAGAATGAATATAGGGTTTGAAAAGAGTTGGGTTTTTTTTGGCTAGTGTGGGGATAATCATTAATCTGTGAATTACAGGATAGGGAAAAGGTTGAATCTGTCTGTTTAAAATGTACACTTAAAAATGTAGAGCATCTCCAAAGATCTGGTGCCAGCAAATGAGAAATGATTATCAGAATGACAAGAGTAAAAGATGTGGATTTTGTAAAAATCTCATTGTAGAGAGAGGAAATAAAATGAAATATTGGATTCTAAAACAGAGGTTCTAAACCTTTTTTTTCTCCCCATCAACTTTTTCAGCATTCTAGGGGAAACCCAGGACCTCCTGTCAGCATAATTTTACTGTGTAAAATAGCATACATGTTCTTTAATTGACTTTCTTTTAAATACTAACAATAATCAAAATGTTATAAGTATTAGAATTTGTGATGTCATAATACTTCCTTCTTTATTAATGTATTAAATAATATCTGTTGGGGAGAAGACTACTTCTATACTTTTGTGGTGGTAATGAGAATAAATAATCCAGATAGTTTCATATTACATTATGTTAGTGTTGAAGTAGCTATTATTTTGGGGCTTCCCTGGTGGCTCAGTGGTAAAGATTCCACCTCCAATACAAGAGACATAGGAGATGAGGGTTCAATCCTTGGGTTGGAAAGATTCCCTGGAGAAGGGCATGGCAACCCACTCCAGTATTCTTGCCTGGAGAATCCATGGACAGAAGAGCCTGGAGGACTATAGTCCATGGGGTTACAAAGGGTCAGACATGTCTGAAGCAACTGAGCACGAATGCACAACTATTCTTTTGTTGCTAACAAAGTCACAATGTCTGTAGTTTTACCTGCAATCATAATTGAAGGAAATGTTAAGTATCAGAGGTTAGGGAAAATAAAGATGTAACACTTTTCTATCCAAGTTCACAGAACCCTTAGTTGTGAACACTTAATATCAAAACATACACAAACTTGTGTTCAAGAAAAAGACACTAATAATTTGGCTACAGGATTCTCTTCAAGTATTCTGGCTTTTGTTGGTCAAAATTTAGAAGAGTTTCAGAGCATCAACATTATTTACTTTCTGATGAAGTAGAAAATTGATAACAGTTCCCTCTAGGCAAAATATAATACTTCCTTCCAGGGTAATTGATGTAAGATGTCTTTCTGGGTGTGAGTATTGGTCATTACTAAGTAGATTTGGAATGTCTCTTTGTTCTTTTCCCTGCTATTTTAGTATATATATATATATATATATATATAAAGATATTACATATATATCTCTCAAGGTATTTTATATATAGATATAATTATTATTTTGATTTATACATACAAGGAATGCCTTGGACAGTTTTCTTTCCTGCTATAGATAAATGTAAAATTCAACATCAGAATGGCAGAAACACGCTAATATTTACACAGCCATCTACAGATAAAAAGAAAGAAAAATATTCTCTTTTCTAGAAACTTTCAAAATGTTTAGTTTGTCTGGACAATTCTAGATTTACTACCACAAATTTGCCACAGTCAGTATGTTTTCTTGATTTAGTATTTAAGGCATGGAAAAAAGTCCAGATGGGAAATGTTATTAGGAATGATGTTTCTGCTCATGTTGATTCATAATGTTGGTGTAGTTCAAATTATTTTTCAGCATCTCCTTTTTGAAAATGTTTTTAAGTCTTAATAGAAGTTCATCCTTTCCTCTCACTTCATCAATTAAGACATAGTTGTCTAGTTATACTGTGTTATTAATTTGATTTATGTATGTACTTTGCTTTTGATAGACTTATTGATATTATCAGTTTAATTTGATTTAACATTTAAAAACATATTTTTCATACCTATATAACTCAGCTTTATCTCACTTTCTTTGTCTGTGTTAAGACATCAGTCATGGCAGAGATAGAAGATTTCTAGTAACACAGCAGATAACTAGAGGTACCAGGATCTAAAAATCTTTTAGAAGTGTGATGAGGACCAATTATAAGTCTGAATCACTAATGAGATTAGTGCCATTTCTTTGATTTTTTTTCACTTATGATATTAGTACTATAGCAGATATTAGCTATTATTTTGGGCTTCCCTTGTGGCTCAGCTGGTAAAGAATCTACCTGTAATGTGAGAGGCGGGGGTTTGATCCCTGGGTTGGGAAGATCCCCTGGAGAAGGGAAAGGCTACCCACTCCTGTATTCTGGCCTGGAGAATTCCACACACTGTATAGCCCATGAGGTAACAAAGAGTCAGACATGACGACTGAGCAGCTTTCACTTTATGATTGTTTTATTTCTACTTCAACTCTCTCCTTAGCACTCTTTAGAATGATAGTTCTGTCAGGTGGCAGAATTTCTGGTAGGCTTTAGAGTCCATTTGTTATAACACCAGATTTCTTTTTTAAATCTCAGATTAGCTTTTAGATCCAGATAAAGTTGCATTACCCACAACCTGAACCAGCTGAGTTTTTGCAAATCCACCTTGATGCAATGCCCAGGTTGTCAGTAATGCTCACCTACAGCCCTGTTCCTGCTCATTTCCCAACTCATCTTTGTGACTTTGTATATATGCTGCTGTAATGATCCAGCTTTGATCTTTGTCAGTCTGTTAATTGCTAAAGTTGAGATTTACTGAAGGATATTTAGAGCGAGTCTTACTGAGGTTCTCTTTTTCTGGTTGTTCTTTGCTTTTAGTTTTGCTTTTAATCATGAATAGATGTTGTACTTAATCAAATGCTTTTCCCGAATATCTTGAATGAGTGTGAGACTTCCTAATTTTTTTTCCCTGCTAATGTTCATTATCTTGAGCATTGCTGGATTCAGGCAAATGTTGACCATTGGTGAAAGTGACCTCATACAGGGCCATAAAGTGTTTTGAGGCCTTTGTATTGCTTGAGAGGAGGGTGGAGAAATCATATTGTCCTCCAGTTCCTCTGGCCTCCAATGTCCTTTGTGCCTTGGTCTCTGCATTTTTCTGGCACCAGCAGCTATATTCTGAGCCTGATGGCTTTTCTTTGTTCAGCTGGGTTTCACTGACTCATTCCCTCCTGGGTTCTCTCTAGCGCTGTGTGTCCCTCTGAGTTCTGGCTGCAACACCTGTTTGATTTCTTGTCTGCCGGATGCATTGTGCAGCCCTCGACACAGGGTCACTTAATTCCTGTGCAGTGCTGTCCCCATGTAAGGTGGTTTGGTGATGCCATTGGTAATCTTCCAGACCCCACTAAGGTTCTGAGACCCTCCAGGTTATGGGGACTTGATTCCTCCCCTTGCCAGACTCTGCCTTGCCCCTTAGTTCAATGTGTGTGTGAGAGGGCCTTGCAGAGAGAAATCCCTTCCCTGAATCCTGTGTAGCACGCTGAAGCACTTATCTTGGCAGTGCCCCTAGACCATCTAACTCGCTTTCTGCCTCCAGACCTTAACCTCCAGTGAGTCAGCGTACACACCTCCTTTCAACTGTCTCCTTTGCACCCATCCTTCTTTTCTTCCTGGAATCCACTAAGTTCTCCTTTCATGTCTCATTCACTTGACTTTTTCCCCTTCCAGCTTCTCACTTGAAGTAGCATCTGTCCTTCCTTTCTCTGGTGGCTGCTGAGGAACTTGACTTTTAGAGGAAGGGAATAAAATACAAATTACTATTTTCCAAACACCTCTGAACATACAGCCTTTAAAAAAACTGACACCACAACATATTTATTGATTCCTTTTAGTTGCTAGTGTTGCAACTCAGATATATGAACTGAAGCTTTCTTTTAATTTCTATTCAGCTATATTTTCCCTACTTCTGGAAGTCTTAGGTTTTACATGTTTTTCTCTTTCATTAAACCACTGAACCATAACTTGTATTGTTTAGTTTTCTTAAGTGTTTTGGGCCCAAGAACCAGAAGGGGCGATGAGTCTGCCAGAAATTTTCTTTGTTTCATGTGGGTATAACTTTGCTTTTCTAATCTTACCTTCCCTATAATTTTTCTTTCTCATAAGTATTTATCACATACTCAAACATTTCTGATTATTTTTATGTTTCTAAAATCTATAGTAGATATGAAAATAGAGCCAAATCATAAGGTTATCTATAAGCAATATAATGGCTAATCAAACTCTGTTTTTAGTTCATTGATAAAGTCACAGACTATATAGTTATCAGGCCTTAATACCCCTAGATTCAACTATAGACTTTTTTTTTCACGGTCATATTATTTATCTTCTCATAATGTTGATAGACAGTTGCCAAAGTAGAGGTCAGTATTCCATAAGATATAATATTGGGGGTATATCCTGGTCAGGATGGCATGTGTAAATTGTACAGAGACATTCCCGACAACCCCTGTCTCTCTACCAGTTCTCTTACATTACCTGGTGGGTTCCCTTCTTCCAAAGGCCCTCAGGGACTAACCCGACTGCCTAGACAATTAACTTCACTGTTTCTTGGTGGGATTTGAAGCAATGCAGTCTTTTTGGTTGAAAGAAACAGTTTCCAGATGTCATAAAACCAGACGTTGCATCTGGCTTTTACAGTATTCTCACAGAGTAGCTTGCAGTGTCTGTGTGTACTTTTTTGAAGTTTCTCATGTGAACCATTCTGCAGCATGTCAGACACTAATGCCCTCTGATGACTGATTATTGAGGTGCTCTAGTAACTCCTTGTTCAGACAGGAAATAACTGCATGGAAACCATCAATAGTGTCTTTACTGTTTTTTTGTCTTGTAAAACTTTTATTTTCTAAACTTTCTATTTGCTCAGAAGTCCTAGAGCCTTAGATCATTACACATGCTATTCTGTATTATTTGTTGGTAAAATTCACAAGGACCCCCTTTATTTATTCCCATACTCAGTTAAGTAAACAACACTAGGGAGACTTTCTTATGCGTCTGCCTTTAACATTGTAGTGTTAGCCTAGGTCCTCAGATGGCAAGGTGGGATTAACTGTGCAAAGAGTTTATTTAGAGGGAGTGTCTGTGTTAGAGAGGAGAGAGCAGTGGAGTCTGAAACCAGTGAAGAGAGGATGACAGTGTTGGGTAGAAGTACCCCAGGCTGCAGGGCAGTCTAAGCAAGGTTCCACAAAGCTCCCCCTCAAAACTGTTTGTCTGGCAGAGGAATCCCTTGCCTCCTAAGAGAAAGTTTCCTCTTCATAGCCAGGCCACACTTGGTTACTGACTGACCGGTGTATGTGAGATTCAAAGCCCACTGTGGGAGTCCTTAGCTAATTATGCTCAGCCTGCTCAGGGCCACCACACCGTGATGTCAAGCACACACACACACACACACACACACACATACCCGCTCAATGAAATAGTCTGTTCGATGCTGTTAACAGAGGAGTATAAGAAGTGCTGGGTGAACTTTGAGAAAGGCACAGGAAAGAGTGTTATGAGACCTAGGCTGTAGGAGGCTTCTCAGCTGGACTTAGGGATGACTAAACACCTGGGGATGTGAACATTCGAGGGCTTCCTGTGGGTCTCAGCTGCTGAAGCATAGAGTGGCTTGGGAAGTGAGGGAGAATATTAAGGTTAAGTTCGGATTAAGGCTTGAAATGTGTTACGAGAGACTAAGGGCTTAAACTGTAGGTGGTATATTAGCCCGATGTGTTAGGAGTGGTATCCCCTTATGCACATTGTGCAGGGGCAGAGGAGGCACTGAGAAGACCACCGTTGTGTAAGGACGACCCCTGTATGGGTAGGGTAGGGGAGCCGCTGGGAGTAATGTAGTTGCAGTGGCAAGAAGAGTGGGTCCCTGTGGGCAGTGCACATGGAGACCAGTCTTTCTCAACTGCAGTTTTGTCCCCTAGGGAACATTGGCAGTGTCTGGGGAAACTTTTGGTGTCACAGCTGTGCAGCGGGCAGGGGAAGCTAGTGGCACCAAGTGCATAGAGGCCAGATATGTTGCCAAACATCCCATAATGCCCAGAACAATGAAGCATACCAAAATGTCAATGGTGCTGAAGTTATGCAACCTTGTAGGAGACCTATTAGAATTTTGGATCAGAAGAGCAGTCGAAAAATATGGTTTTAATGACTCATGACTTAAATGACTGAGTGATCCTGTAGCCATTGACCAAGAAAGTCAATACCAGGAGGAGGTGGCAAGAAACAGATACTTATTCTAGAAATATTTGTTTGATTTTACCATAGGTATACTTTAATCTTCAGAAGGATTTGAGTTCATATTTACTCTTCTCTTTGTCTAGAATGTCCTTTTTCTAAAACTCCTACTCATCTTACTTGCTTTCTTTGCCCTGATCTCTGGGAAGAGCTGACCAGGCCTACCTTCATTCCACCACCAGACTTTATATACATCATATATGGAATTGTGGTTATTTGTCCATGTTTCTGTCATTTATAGATTTTAAGTAAGAGAATGATAGTCCTGTTTACTTTAGCACCCAGTATAGCATATAGAAATGTTCGGTACTTGAATGAATGATCTAGAGCAACTTTTATTTATATGTTCCAGGTAATTAGGTTAATTCTTTTCTGGAATTCAGTGCAAGAAAATTATTTTATCAATTTTAGTTGAAATACTTGGACATATTTAACATTTTTTTCATATAGATTGAATCTTTTTCAGATGTCCAAGTTAGTTGTGTTCCATTTATTACTTCATTTATATGGCTTGGAGAAGGAAATGGCAAACCACTCCAGTATCTTTGCCTGGAAAATCCCATGGACAGAGGAGCCTGATGGGCTGCACTCTACGGGGTCACAAAGAGTCGAGCTTGACTGACAGACTAACACTTACATGGGCTTACACTGCACCTTTGTTACTTGTGGCTGTATTTCTGTGTATCTTGTAACTGCTGTTTCCCATAAAATAATGTTACTTAAGCTGTCCATTTCATACTAATATTTAGAGGAAGAAATAGATCATTCTTTTTAACTGATCCTTATCAGTGCTTATGTACCAGCCACTGTTATATATGACATACAGTCATGTCCTTATTACAACAGCAGTAAATCTATTAATTAAAAATATTCATGAGTTACATAAATGCTTTATTACCATAGTAACAGAATTGGAAAGGCATGCCTAACCTCTTGACTTCCTCAGTCCAAAGGTGACACACACCACTTCTGTCTACATTTTGTTGATGAAAATTTGTTGCCTGGCTCTGCCTAGATGTCAGGGGCTAGAAAATGAGGGACAATGCTATGTCCATGAGGAAGAGAGGACAGATTCTGGTGATCACCAACACTTTTCACTGTAGGCTGTTTTTTCTGTGCACCAAGCATACCTGTGCTTTTCTCTTCTTATACTTCAAACATATTTATATTGTATATAAGGAGACAAGCCTTCAGGGGCTGTCTTTCTGCTCATGTGCAGGATCTCTGAGTAATGCACAGTCTTTGCTATAAAGTTCAGATGTGGCTCCTTGTGGTTTAGCAATTACTGAATTAAAAGGTAAATTATCTGCACCACCCCAACCCAATATACAGCATGACTGTAATTCAAATTTTAACTTCCTACAGAATGTTGGTAGTTCTGAGGGTCTGTAGATTATTCTACAATGAAAATGTCCAGGGCTTCTTTAGTCTAGGCTCATGTATCTTGGAAAATGTAATCTCGAAAACCAGGTTGACTTCTGATGGGAAGTCAAGTTTTGGTAATTACTTCGAATTA
This sequence comes from Oryx dammah, assembly GCF_014754425.2. NCBI lineage: Eukaryota > Metazoa > Chordata > Mammalia > Artiodactyla > Bovidae > Oryx > Oryx dammah. Next base: position 80,508,703 of record NW_024070213.1, on the reverse strand, counting down.
GTTTCCTGTGACAGTTACCAGAGCCTAAAAGGCATTTACATTAAATCTGTGAATTCCAAGACTCTTCTATGAAGAGAAGCAAAATATTGAATTCTCATCTTTGGTAAACCAAATTCCAACTGTATTAAAGAAGTATTGATAGAATAAACTTCTTGTATATTATAATCATTAGAGAAAAATGTAAAGGAAGACATAATGAGTGATAAAGATGATATTTGCTTAATAATTGAAGAGTACCATATGTCAGAATAATTGTAAATAAATTGAAAATTTAAAGTGAAACTAGGAAAACATATGCTGTAAATATGACAGATGGTCTGGCAGGTATATAATATGTGTGCTTCTAACTATTTTATATATATAATACTTACATATAAATCTTTGTTAAGTAATACTACTTTAAAATATTTTGACACTAGATTATGAACATCTTTCTATTATACATCTATGGAGTGGTTCTTAATCATTTCTTATTGTTTTAAATTTATAATTTGTTATAATGACTTTAGGCCTTATGCCTTCACAGATATTTTAGTAAGAGGTTGGGAGAGACTTTTCTGAGGACCACTACACAGACCCCACAAGAATATGGCCATTTCTTTGATAGTTCTCTCCACTTCTAGTGAGTCCATGTGACTTCAAACACATCTCAGTTCCTCCAGGAGAAAGAAAAGTTACAGAATTTACTCCTTGTTAGTGATGTCTCTGGGACACTGTTTATATAGCTGAGTCATTTGGCTGCATGAATCTTGGGTAGATGAATCCAGAGTCTGTCTTATATTCTTAATCCTCATGGGTCAGGACGTGGTGAGAGCATCGTCTTTTTCGGTGAGGATCAGCAGTATTTACTCTCATGTTCACACTGGAGATCTGGAGTTGTCCTGTGGAGTGGGGAATAAAGAATGTTAGTGGAAAACTAGCCAATCTGATCACATGGACCACAGCCTTGTCTAACTCAGTGAAAGTGGGGCATGCCGTATGGGGCCATCCAAGATGGACGGGTCATGGTGGAGAGGTCTGACAGAATGTGGCCCACTGGAGAAGGGAATGGCAAACCACTTCAGTATTCTTACCCTGAGAACCCCATGAATGGTATGAAAAGGCAAAAAGATAGGACACTAAAAGATGAACTCCCCAGGTTGGTAGGTGCCCAGTATGCTACTAGAGATCAGTGGAAAAATAACTTCAGAAAGAATGAAGGGATGGAGCCAAAGCAAAAACAACACCCCGTTGTGGATGTGACTGGTGATAGAAGCAAGGTCCGAGCCTGTAAAGAGCAATATTGCATAGGAACCTGGAATGTTAGGTCCATGAGTCAAGGCAAACTGGAAGTGGTCAAATAGGAGATGGCAAGAGTGAACGTTGACATTCGAGGAATCATTGAACTAAAATGGACTGGAATGGATGATTTAACTCAGATGACCATTATATCTACTCCTGTTGGCCAGAATCCCTTAGAAGAAATGGAGTAGCCATCATGATCAACAAAAAGAGTCTGAAATGCAGTATTTGGATGCAGTCTCAAAAACCAGGGAATGATCTCTGTTCGTTTCCAAGGCAAACCATTCAATATCATGGTAATCCAAGTCTATGCCTCAACCAGTAACACTGAAGAAGCTGAAGTTGAATGGTTCTATGAAGACCTATGAGACCTTTTAGAACTAACACCCCAAAAAGATTTCCTTTTCATTATAGGAGACTGGAATGCAAAAGTAGGAAGTCAAGAAACACCTGGAGTAACAGGCAAATTTGGCCTTGGAGTACAGAATAAGGCAGGACAAGGCTAATAGAGTTTTGCCAAGAGAATGCATGAGTCATAGCAAATACTCCAACAACACAAGAGAAGACTCTACACATGGACATCACCAGATGGCCAACACTGAAACCAGATTGATTATATTCTTTGCAGCCAAAGATGGAGAAGCTCTATACAGTTAGCAAAAACAAGACCGGGACCGGACTGTGGCTCAGATCATGAACTCCTTATTGCCAAATTCAGACTTAAATTGAAGAAAGTGGGGAAGACCACTAAACCATTAAGGTATGACCTAAATCAAATGCCTTATGACTATACAATGGAAGTGAGAAATGGATTTAAGGGACTAGATCTGATAGAGTGCCTGATGAACTATGGACAGAGGTTTGTGACATTGTACAGGAGACACGGGATCAAGACCATCCCCAAGAAAAGAAATGCAAAAAAGCAAAATGGCTGTCTGAGGAGGCCTTACAAATAGCTGTGAAAAGAAGAGAAGCAAAAAGCAAAGGAGAAAAGCAAAGATATAAGCATCTGAATGCAGAGTTCCAAAGAATAGCAAGGAGAGATAAGAAAGCCTTTCTCAGTGATAAATGCAAAGAAACAGAGGAAAACAATAGATTGGGAAAGACTAGAGATCTCTTGAAGAAAATTGGAGATAGCAAGGGAACATTTCATGCAAAGATGGGCTCGATAAAGGACAGAAATTGTATGGGCCTGACAGAAGCAGAAGATTTTAAGAAGAGGTGGCAAGAATACACAGAAGAACTGTACAAAAAAGATCTTCATGACCCAGTTAATCATGACAGTGTGATCACTCACCTAGAGCCAGACATCCTGGAATGTGAAGTCAAGTGGGCCTTAGGAAGCATCACTATGAACAAAGCTAGTGGAGGTGATGGAATTCCAATTGAACTATTTCAAATCCTAAAAGATGATGCTGTGAAAGTGCTGCACTCAATATGCCAGCAAATTTGGAAACCTCAGCAGTGGCCACAGGACTGGAAAAGGTCAGTTTTCATTCCAATCCCTAAGAAAGGCAGTGCCAAAGAATACTCAACTACCACACAATTGCACTTATCTCACATGCTAGTAAAGTAATGCTCAAAATTCTGCAAGCCAGGCTTCAGCAATACATGAACCGTGAACTTCCAGATGTTCAAGCTGGTTTTAGAAAAGGCAGAGGAACCAGAGATCAAATTGCCAACATCCACTGGATCATTGAAAAAGCAAGAGAGTTCCAGAAAAACATATATTTCTGCTTCATTGACTATGCCAAAGCCTTTAACTGTGTGGATCACAATAAACTGTGGAAAATTCTGAAAGAGATAGGAATACCAGACCACCTGACCTGCCTCTTGAGAAACCTGTATGCCAGTCAGGAAGCAACAGTTAGAACTAGACATGGAACAACAGACTGGTTTCAAATAGGAAAAGGAGTCCATCAAGGCTGTATATTGTCACCCTGTTTTAACTTCTATGCAGAGTACATCATGAGAAACGCTGGGCTGGATGAAGCACAGCTGGTATCAAGATTGCTGGGAGAAATATCAATAACCTCAAGTATGCAGATGACACCACCCTTATGGCAGAAAATGAAGAAGAACTAAAGAGCCTCTTGATGAAAGTGAAAGAGGAGAGTGAAAAAGTTGGCTTAAAGCTCAACATTCAGAAAACAAATATCATGGCATCCAGTCCCATCACTTCATGGCAAATAGATGGGGAAACATTGGATACAGTGGCTGCCTTTAATTTTTTGGGGTTCTAAAACCACTGCAGATGGTGATTGCAGCCATGAAATTAAAAAACACTTACTGCTTGGAAGGAAAGTTATGACCAACCTAGACAGCATATTAAAAAGTAGAGACATTACTTTGTTTGCCAACAGAGGTCCGTGTAGTCAAGGCTATGGGTTTTCCAGTGGTCATGTATGGATGTGAGAGTTGGACTTATAAAGAAAGCGGAGCACTGAAGAACTGATGCTTTTGAACTTTGGTACTGGAGAAGACTTGAGAGTCCCTTGGACTGCAAAGAGATCCAACCAGTCCATCCTAAAGGAGATCAGTCCTGAGTGTTCATTGGAAGGACTGATATTGAAGCAAAATCTCCAATACTTTGGCCACCTGATGCAAAGAGCTGACTCATATAAAAAGACCCTGATGCTGGGAAAGATTGAGGGTAGGAGAAGGAGATGACAGAGGATGAGATGATTTGATGGCATCACCTACTTAATGGACATGAGTTTGGGTAGCCTCTGGGAGTTGGTGATGGACAGGGAGTCCTGGCGTGCTGCAGTTCATGGGGTCGCAAAGAGTCCGACACAACTGAGTGACTGAACTGAACTGAACCAGAGGAGAGAAGACGCATCTTTTCAAACACTTTGCAATGGATCTTCTGCCTTAGGCTCCTGGGGCCAGTTACATGTTCTTCCTGTCATCTGTTCATTCATTCAGTGTGTGCTTGTGTATCATACACCATTTCCTCGGCATGATTAGTAGTGTAATAATGAGGAGCTGTCAGGGGAAAAGTCCTTTTGCATTGAACAGAGCACCCTAAAATAAAGATAAAACTCAGAGTTAATCTTTATCTTCTTTTATTACTTAACACTTATACTTTATTTAGAATAAAAAATAGTCGCTGTAACATTTGTGGTTTTAGTGGAGACTGTTCCATCCTGTGTCAAAATGTACTGACTTTCAAAACTGTTACTGACATTATTTTAACATACACTTTGCCTTTCTAAGGAAGTTAGGTGCTGGACTGTGCTGAGTTTTTCTTCAGTCTTGTCTGACTCTTTGTGACCTTATGGCCTGTAGCCCTCCAGGCTCTTCTCTCCATGGGATTCTCCCGGGAAGAATACTGGAGTGGGTTGTCATGCCCTCCTCCAGGGATCTTCCTGAGACTCAGGGATGAAACCCACATCTCTTATGTCTCTTGCATTGACGGGCGGTTCTTTACCTCTAGTGTCACCTGGAAAGCCTAGTGACATCATTTTAACAGACATAGCCTTTCTAAGGAAGTTAGATAGATAGAATTATTTGTTTGTTCTACGAGTGGTGGAACTGAGGTTTGAGATATGAAGTGGCTTGCCCAGGATTCCATGAGTGCAAACCGAGGATTCAGACTTCCTTATTACAAATAGTGTCAAAGTGATTTTCATATGACTTAAAGGGATGGGGGAGCCGGGTGGGCTGTCGTCTATGGGGTCGCACGGAGTTGGACACAACTGAAGCAACTTAGCAGCAGCAGCAGCAATGATTAAAGATTGAGAAACTAAACATTTTGATTTCATGATATTAATTACCAGTGTTTGAATCCTTAAATAAAAATCTGATTTTGTTAATAGTTGGGAGCAATTTGTTACTAAAATAGATTCTCAATATTGGCTCTAATTGTCTTGTTCAGTAGTACTTCATTTTGAACTAGTTCTGTTGTTTCCAATGTTAATGTGATTAGCTGTAAGTTTTTGGGAAAAGAGTCCAAATGGTTTATATTTTGTGCTTGTTGTTTTTACCCTTTAATAAAGTCTGAGAATACATTATTGTTTGTGGCCACAGTACATGTGCTTGCCATGCTATTAGAAAAAATTATGTATGAATGAATGTCACAATAGTGAAATAGAAACATTTTGGAAAAACAATTGTATGAAAATCCTCTAAACATAAAAATTTTGGCCTATGAGAGCAAATTAAAACTTGTTATATAATCACTTACTGCCTTTCAAAACAGTGTGGCAAGTAGCAGGTTATTGCTTCAAGAAATTTGGAACCCCTTGCTCAAGTGAAAGCTAGTTATTCTGCTTTTAATAGTCATCAAAAGGAAGAGTTTGGAATTTGATTGGCATTTCTCATGAATCAAATTGCAGTGACTCTCTGTGCACAGGCAGTTGCTAAAAATATGGCATGCTCTAAATATAACTCTATGAGCCACCTGTTTTATTAACTCTTCCAATGCCTTACCAGGTTCCTTTCCAAGTTTAAAAAAAAATAAGTGCTTCATTAGGAGCCTTTAGGCAAAGCTCTAATATTTTTTATTATTTGTGCAGAAAGTCCTCTGCAGTAGAGTGGTTTATAGGAAAATTGTTGGAAGCAAAATACTTCTTCACTGATAAATATGGGTAAACCCCTTTGAGGACAATTATTTTTTTCTTGAACTAATTCTTTTAAAACATGAAATTTTGTTGAAGAAAAGATGTTTGAGTTATAAAAACAGTATTATTTTTAGCAGGGTAATATTCTAGGGTCTTTTGTAGTGGCCCAGTTGGTAAGGAAACAGCCTGCAATGCAGGAGACTGGGTTCAGTCCCTAGGCTGGGAAGATCCCCTGGGGAAGGGAATGGCTACCTACTCCAGTATTCTTGCCTGGAGAATTCCATGGACAGAAGAGCCTGGTTGGCTACACAGTCCATGGGGTTGCAAAGAGTCGGACGTGACTGAACAACTAACACTTCCACTTTTAGAGTGTTCTAGTATGACTCCAGGAGGTACTAATGGGCTTGATACAACCATATTCACCTTTCATATGAGAATGAAAGTTGGGCTTGTGTGTGGGTTTATTTGAACATTACCACTGAAGTACCCCACAGTAAAATTTTGATCAAAAAGGAATATAAAAAAGTTTCCAAGATATGGATATTTTCAGCATTGCTTGGGGAAACTGTGACATTATTCAAAACATTTTTGGGATGAGTAACAAGCCTCCTCATGTCTATTTGTATCTTTTACCAGGATGCTATCACATTTTCCCTCCTCAGCATGCTTTTTAAAATAGGCAGAAAGTGATTTTTCATTATGAGTCCATTTACTCAGGTTTCAGAAATAGTCTGTTACTTCTAAGTATAGTTAATTATTTTTCTGGGAAGGCAAAGAAAGCTAGAATTCTGGTATGTGTTGAAAATAAGTGATTTGTAGTTGTGTTTGAAAAAAAGCACTGGTAGAATGAATGAAATATGCTAGAATATAATATACTAAGAAACAGATGAATTTGTTATATATATATATATCTATGTATCTTTTCTACTCTAGAATGTCCATATATCTGATGAAATTTCCTTTATATTAAGCCTTTAAACTGTGTATTCCTAATATATTTACACATTTTGTTACCAAGAATGCCTGAACATTTAAATTTTTAACATTGAAAGAAATTATGCTACTCTCAGCCAAGTCCCTAAACTATTGTAACTTAAAAATATTAGAGAAAAAAATAAAAGATAAGTAATGTGAATATGGTGTGGGGAAATCAGGTACCTTACCATATTACAAAAATGTTTATTTCTGTAGATATGTGTTGAGTGCCTGTTATGTCTCAGGCAATGGTTTAGATTTTGGAACTGTAGAAATAGTAAAGACTTGGTTACTTTTGTGTGGTAATAATTATGAATGTAGAGAAGAATTTATGACTATAATTGCCTGAATCATTTAAATAGCTTTGAGTGACTATTCGATTAAAATGGTGATTTAAATATATTATTAACAATGAAATTTAAAGCAACAATTTCAAAGTTATTATCCCTAAATAACTTAAGGATATTTACAATTAAGACATGGAAATGAAGCCTCATTCACTAAAACTGTAGTTGTCATTAGCATCCATAATTCAGTAATTCATTTCTGAATTGGCTCTTCACAGAAATATGCTTTTCTAAGCGGAAATTTGCCAAGTTTTATATGTAGGTAAACGTATATTTGTGTCTTTGGAGGCGTAATGAGTGCTTTTCACTGTCACATGTAATGAGTACAGCTGGCTCCTGCCTGTTGAGCTTCTGCTGTGTATCCCTTGTTTGCAGGTCTTCAGCCTCACTCTTCTCTGTCGCTTGAACCTGCCAAGCTTTTCCCCGCCACTGGGCCTTTCAGTCACTGCTCTTCTGTTTGCAGTGTTCTCCCAGAGTTTTCCATGGCTACCTCCTCATTATTCCAGCCTCAGCCCAGAGTGCCTCCATCCCCACACTCTCTGGGATTCTGTCTCCCTGCCTTATTTTTTTCTTTATTGGACCTATTACCAGTAGGGAATAGGACCGATATAACCACCAGGCATATTGCATTTTTTAATCTGTCTTTTCCTATATAAGTATGAATTCTTTGAAAGCAGAAAATTTGTCACATTCACCTCTGTATGTCTAGTCCCTCGACCTCTGCCTGCTCTTTAAATATTTGTTAGCTGTTTTGAGGGTTTATCAGAATTGGTGTCCGATCACTAACACAGTGCACGGTATTAAGGCACAAACTATGGAGCCAGGCTACCTGGGTTCACACCTTGATCCTGTTACTTACTAGATGTAAGACCTGGACAAGGTGCTTAACCTCACTGTTACTCCTTTGTCTCACCTGTAAAGTAAGGATAATAATAACTTGCCTCAGAGTTATTGGTAGGTGGAAATAAATGATGAATGTATATGAATGATATCTGCTGTATATTTCAGAATTAGCTACTGAGATGATGATAAATGCCTGTCCTCTATAATTAAGCCTCACCAAACTAGAGAAAGAGATCTATTTCCCTCCCCCGCTATGTCTACAAGACCGTTCTCTACATCTGTATCTCCATTCCTTCCCTGCAAATGGGTTCATCGATACCATTTTTCTAGATTACATACGTATGTCTTAATACACTGTATTTGTTTCTCTCTTTCTGACTTCTTACTCTGCATAGCAGGCTCTAGGTTCATCCACTTCACTATAACTGACTCAAATTCATTTTTCTTTTTATGGCTGAATAATATTCCATTATACATATGTACCATGTCTTCTTTATCCATTCATCTGTCGATGGACATTTAGGTTGTCTCCATGTCTTGACCATTGTAGATAGAGCTGCTATGAACACTGGGGTACATGTGTCTTTTTTGATTATGTTTTTTTCAGTGTATATGCTCAGTGGTGGTGTTGCTGGGTCATGTTTCATTTATAAATTGGATTGCTTCTTCCATAATATCTTCTCATTGTTTTTTATATATGTGAATACTATTTAATCTGTATATTCTGTGACTAAATTCACCTAGTTTTTATAGTAGTTTTTCAATTCTTATTTATTAAGGTGTACATTGATGAAGATGACAGTTTTAGCTCTTCCAATTTTTTGTTTCTAATCTTTTATCTAATTCTGTTATCTACAACAAGTGATACTGGGCATCCTTGTATTCCTGACCTAAGTAGGAGTGCCTTGCATATATCTTTGTTATTCATGATATTGTCTTGGGCTGTGGTACAATTCATCTTGTTTAGGGAACATCTGTCTATTTATATTTTATTGATGTTTTAAAAATCAGTAATGTTGACTTTTTAAAAAAAAACTTGTGTTTTTTTTCACATTTGTGTAAGTGACTATGATGAATTAAGATTTCCAATGTTGAACCATAGTTATATTCTTATGATAAACTCCATCTGGTCATTTTCCCATGTTACAGACTTATGTTTGCTTATATAATTTAGGATTTTTAGCTTGATAGTCATATGTGAGCTTGTCCTATATTTGTTTTTTTTTTTTTTGGTAGTTGTTTTGCTTTTGTGCTGTCTTAACTAGGTTTTACCATGTGTTTACACTATGCTATGCTATGCTAAGTCATTTCAGTTGTGTCCGACTCTGTGAAACCCCATAGATGGCAGCCCACCAGGCTCCCTCGTCCCTGGGATTCTCCAGGCAAGAACACTGGAGTGGGTTGCCATTTCCTTCTCCAATGCATAAAAGTGAAAAGTGAAAGTGAAGTTGCTTAGTCGTGTCCGACTCTTAGCGACCCCATGGACTGCAGCCTACCAGGCTCCTCCGTCCATGGGATTTTCCAGGCAATAGTACTAGAGTGGGTTGCCATTGCCTTCTCCTTGTGTTTACACTATATATAAAAATAACTAGTGTTTTTTTTCATAGTTTGAAACAGTGAAAATAACAGTGGGATTATCTGCTCTTGCTAGGTTTGGTGGGATTCCTCTATGAAATTATCAAGGCCAGGAGTTTCTATGATGTAACTCTGGTATCTTTTCTATTGTTTGGTAGTAAAGAGGTTTGTTGGATTTTTACCATCTCTGAAGTCATTTTGGAAATAATATTTTCCCAGATAATTATCTCCGTCATAAATTCTTCCTCTCACTGTTTTTCTGCTTTCCTTAGGCACTGACATCATGTAATCTTTCTCTTCCAGCTGCTGTACCATCACTGTCACCATAATTTAGGTTTTGTTACCTCCCTTCTGAGCTATAGCTTCTACCTTATAAATCTAGTATTTCAACACACAGTGTCACTAGATTAAATTTTACTGCCTACAATATTATTCATTCCTTTAATATATATTATCCAATATGCTATGTGGCAGGCATGACAGGCATGCAGAGAAGACGGACAAAGCTCTACTCTCGTGGACTTATATTTTGGTGGATGGTGTCAGACAAGTAACATATATAAGTAATAATCTATCAGGTAGTGATAAGCATTATGGAGAAAAATGAACCTGGATAGTGGGGATAGACATAGGAGGCTGGTAACATTTTAATACATAGGGTCATGAGTGTTGAGCAGGGACCTGAAACAAGTCACAGAGGGAGCCAGCTGGGAAAAGTGCTTGAGGCAAGTTTAGTAAGTCATAGGTCCTGAGCTACGAGAACACTTGTCATGTTTAAAGAATAGCAGAGACATCAGGAATGGAGCTCGAGAATGAGCCAGAGTGGAAGAGCAGAGGATGAAGTCAGAGCTCTTGGTTGTCTGTGTATTTGGAGGGATGGGGTGGTGGAAAGGAGTGGGCAGATCGTGTAGGACGTTGCGGACCATGATAAGGAATTTGGATCTTACTGAGTGATTTGAACAGTTATAATACTTTTTTTGTTTTCGTCTTTTTTGAGAGCAACATGATCTTGACTAAAGACAAATTATTGTGGCTCCTCTGTAGAGACTGTAGAGGGCTATTGATTTAGTTCAGGAAGGAAAGAAAGTTAGGTTAGTTCATGGATATAGTAGTAAAATTTGGGAGAAGTGGTTGGACTTCAATTATATCTTGAAGGCTGAGCCATTTGGATTTGCAGATGAATTGAATGTGAGATTTGAGAGAGAGCCATCCTTCATTTTTCTCTAAGGACTTTTGTCTGAAGCAATCTGAATAATGCTGTTGCCATTTACTGAAAGAGGGAGCATTGAAGAATAGCAGTTTAGACTGAAAATAAAGAGTTTGGTTTTGGACATGTGGAGGTAGAGAACACTACTGTTGATCCAAGTGGAGATGTCAAAAGGCAAATTAGATACTGCCTTCTGGAGTTCAGGAGACAGGTCTTCGTGAAAACTCTTCAATGGCTCTCAACTTCTCACAAAGTTTAGATTGCTAGCATCACACTCGAGATCTTTTATCTGACCTGAGCCTTCCATTTAAGTCTTGTCTCACACTATTACCTTACATAGACCAAGCCAAACAGGCTTTCTCACTTCTAGAATGTGCTAAGCTTTTGGGGCATTTTGATGCTGTCGCCTATGCTATTCTTCCTAGCTGGAATGCCTGTTATTTCACCTCTGTTTATTGGAATATTATTCATTCTCCATGACTTTACACATAAGAAGACGTGAGCCAGTAAAGGAAACGTTATGTTCAGTTGATGACTTTAGTGAATGAACTCCTCCTGGCTATCTTGTTCTGTGTCCTCATTTTAACCTGTGGGACAGCACACTTTGTCTCTACTTAGTGACAGAAGAAAATTAATTTTTATTTTCTTTATTTCCAGATGGGAACATTTAAAGCACATGATGGTGAATATTTCTTAGAACCTATAATGAAGGCAGATGGGAGTGAACATGACGATGATCATAGCAAGCCACATCTTATATACAGACAGGAATTAAAGAGGAACTATTTTCTGCAGTCTCACAAGCCTTGTGATGTTTCAGGTAAACTGTGAAGTAAAACTCTTTATGGTAAAACCGTAAGATTACTATCTTTTTTAGTTTAGAATTTATGTATTTTCTTTAAATTTTGATATATGTGATATTTTAAACAAATTTTCTTGACCTGAGGGATCCATTAGAAATTTATCTACAGGCAGTTTTGTTGTACATTGTTCACATTCAAAAAAGTATTCAGTAGAGTTAGCCTTTGAAAAACATGAGGGTTACTGATCCCCTGCCCAGTTGAAAATTCATGTATAACTTTACAGTTAATGCTCCTTATATGCAGTTCCACATCCATGGATTCAACCAATCATAAATTGCATAGTACTGTAGTATGTATTTAGTGAGAAAAACTCCATAAAAGTGGACCTGTGCAATTCTAACCTGTGTTCAGTCCACTGTATTTGAGATTTGTAACAAAGAATCAGAAATTTTTTACTTTAATCTGTTAGTGACAGTAGTATGATTTTTCTCAGCAGAATTTAAATGATTGAAAAAACTGAACCTTAGTAACAATAACATGTTGCTCAACTTCACATACTTTTAAATTTGTATAAAGGAAATATTTCAGATAGTTTTCTGGGACTTTTTTGCTCAGCATCGTTTTTAAGGGTTGGCCATGTTGGTACATGTAGCAGCTGTTCATTTTCATTGCAGGGTATATATCACAGTTCAAATATCTGTCTTCCTGTCAATGAGCTTATGGGTTATTTGTAGTTTTTTGCTACTATAAAAAATGCTGCTGTGAAAATTCTTATCCTCATCTCTTGTGTTTGAGTCCATTCATAGTATACACATTGTTACTAGAGAATTCCACATTATTTTGCAAAGAAGTGTTTTTTTTTTAATCAATTTTTATTTCCAGCAATATGAGAGAAGTATGTTCCTCTTTTTTTTTTTCCTGTAAAATTCAAACTAATGAAGATTATTCATGGTTTAGAAGTTAGGAATTGATTATTTCTATAAAATTTAAGTCTGTTGCTAGTAGAATACTTGTATGTTGCATAGAAGTTGTATTAAGAGCTGTGTCCTTATAATATATATGAATCATCATATCATTTTATGTCACTCTATGAAGAATGGTGAAAAGCACCTGCACTTACCATCAAAGTATAAAATCTAGACAAGAGTGGGATTAGAAAGGATTTATTTGAGATTGTAGGTGTCCGCGAACTATGGTTCCAAACACTGCAATACCATCTGTTTGGGGATATAATGATATGTAGGCCTTTGAAGGTTTTCCCTGGGAATGCACTTCTTAACCTTTGCTATTATATGAGTGCCATTTTGGAGTGGTTCTCACTGTGTCTAAGGCCATGTTTTAAATCTATTGACATAATAGATGCCTTTCTTATGCTTTTAATATGAGCATAAGGGTTTCATTTTTATGGCTTCAAAGAAAACACAAATGGGTACAGCTCCACAATAGAATTCTACGGAAGGCAGCTTATGCTTGTTCTGATCCACCATTCACAAGCAGCTTGTTTAATGAATTGTTTAGCTTCTTAAGAAGAAAGCCACCAAGTAGACACTCTGAATGCGTAAATGTTTCACATAATGATATGCAGGGTTTTGCATTTACAATCCGTTCATTATCAGAAAGAGAATGGTTCAAGAAAAGCCAGGCCCTTTTGTTTAAAAAAGCAAAAAAAAAAAACCAAAAAAAAAACCCTTGTACTAAATTAGATTTATTATAAAAACTACAAATAGCAAGCAAATAGAAAGCTATGAGTTTTAGTGTTCTTTTAATCACGATATATTTTCCCAAAATGTTTATCTACTAAAATGCTAAAGTAGCATCATTCTTTTCAATTCTTAAATTACCTACATTTTTAGGTATAATTAACATACATATTTTTAATCACTAAAAAGGCAATCAATTAATGGCCTAAATAATTAGCTGCTAATCATCATCCTGTTAGTAAAATGGAGAGTTGTAAATGTCATTAGTAAAATGTTATCAAAGGTTTTTTTCCTTCGTCCCCAGTTCACACACTGCTGTTCTGTAATACTTGCAGGATCTTATATATTCTAAAATCATGAGGAGAATTCTTCAAGTAGGTAGGCCTAAAGCTTTAACTTAGGAACCCAAAGAATTAATTGGAAAAGGAAAAGCCATTTTTTCTCATATTTCTATTGATTTAAATTTATTTAAAATTCTAAAATGCTATAATTCATAGTTGCTTCAGTCTTGGTGGATTAGCTTTTTTTTTTACATCAGATTTTATCATGTGGCCATATGAATTATGTTTGGTAGCTGAACCTTAGCTATTGTGGATGCCAGGTTTCCAGGTAGATATCAGACATATTAGAAGTAAAATCCAGTGGAAATGGTAAAATAAGCTCATAAAACCCATGAGATGAACAAACAACCACAAGTAACAAAATTAAAACCCAAGGGGGAGGAAACCCTGAAAAGACTGATAGGAATGAAGATAACCCTCTGGATTCTGTTAAGTGTGGTTCTGCCATGACTTACTCTTCAAGGAAGATCAGAGCTGGTCTGTGTTCCTTGGGAGGCTGCGTGAGCCTTATCCCCATTCTGCCATCACTGCTCTGCCTCTCTCTTCTCAGCGTCCTTTTCTTTCTTAGCTTTCTTCCCATTTCTCTTCTTGGTTGTTATTGCTTTCCCATCTTCTAAGTTGAACATTTTTTAAAAGTGCACTTCTTGGCCACCACTTTATACCAGTTCTTACATAGTCTATATATTTTCTTTGTACTTCTCTAACTTTTAGCTACTAATTTAAATGATATAGAACTTAAACATGTTCATCTTCAGCTTGTCCTAAGATGAAATCTCAGGGTTACAACTGCCAGATGCCAGTGTTTCCTTGGATGTCCCAGGATATCTTAGATTCAATACATCTGAATCCAAAGTTACTCTCTCTCCCATCTCCCTTTTTACCTGCACTCCCCAAAAGTATGTTTTTGGTGTTCAAATTTCTGTTGAAATTAAGCATATGCTATATGTAAACTTAGCAAGTATTACTTTTTTTTCTTTCTTTTTAAAATTTATTTATTTTAATTGGAGGTTAATTACTTTACAATATTGTACTGGTTTTGCCATACATCAACATGAATCCACCACAGGTATACACGTGTTCCCCATCCTGAACCCCCCTCCCTCCTCCCTCCCCGTACCATCTCTCTGGCCCTAAGCATCCAGTATCATGCTTTTTAAAGTCCTGTTCAGTTAACTAGAAAAGATTGATTTATATTTGAATAACAGATTATTTGCCTCAACCTTCAGGTTTTCTTTTTTGATTTGTTAATCAGCATGCTAAAGTTCATGAAAGTAGTTTATTTGCTTAAGTGGCTATTCTTTATTTTATTATTCTAGCAATGTTCTTAAGTTCAATTTCATCTGAAGAAAAGAAAAATCCCAAACTGTGAAATTTGACCAACCTATTAAGATTTTGAGACTGAATGCTATGGAATAGAAGATATCTATCTATCTATCTATCTATATGTATCTTGTTGTTGTTTAGTCACTCGGTCGTGTCTGACGTTTTGTGACCATATGAACTGTAGCCTGCCAGGCTCCTGTGTCCATGGGATTTGTCAAGCAAGAATAGTGGAGTGGGTTGCTATTTCCTTCTCCAGGGGATCTTCCCAACCCAGGGATCAAACCTGCATTTTATACACTGGCAGGCGGATTCTTTACTGCTGAGCTCCCAGGGAAGCCCATATATATATATATGGATCTGTACTTTTCAAAGCACTCCTTATAGTCATGTGTCACTGTTCCTTAGGGTAATTCTGAGCTGTAATCATCCTTGGCTCATGCATGTTTTCTGTGAGGGGAAGACCTAGTAGTGCTGTGACAATTATTTGTTCTGTGCATATAGCATTATTTTATTAGCTGATCTGTTTTGCCAATTGTGTGTTCTGCTTGCTGTAATAGTGAAATGTATTAAATAATTCATTCCAAAGAGAAGGATCAGTCTGCCATTTTTGATACTTACTTTGTGTTATCATTATTATGCCTGTAGCAGTTCCAGAACTCTGAAGTCCTATTTTATTTGTGAAGTCTTGTATTACCTAGTTTTACTTGTAAT
This sequence comes from Oryx dammah, assembly GCF_014754425.2. Lineage (NCBI taxonomy): Eukaryota > Metazoa > Chordata > Mammalia > Artiodactyla > Bovidae > Oryx > Oryx dammah. The sequence continues at coordinate 80,493,032 of NW_024070213.1, read as the reverse complement.
AAAGTTAATGATTCTCGTTGGGTGAATTGTGTTTTAAATGGGATATGAAGAAGGAAACCCACATGCTGGGAACCAGAAGATATATTTATCCAGTCTGACAGGTGCATTTTGAAAATATGTATCATGGAAAGTCACTGTGATCCTTCATATTTTAACTGTGGTAACAACAGTTCTAACCAGGAAGGACTGCCTGAAGACTACTCACTCTTAAAAATTTAACAGTTTTTAAAAATCTTCTTTCCTCTGTATTGGGATTATATATTTCACACTCTGTCTTTAAACTGGAGAATGTTTTGCTGGTGGGAATAATGATCCATTCTTCTAGTTTTGAAGCGTAGTCTTTTTCTTGATGTCTTTGTACTAACTGGGGAATTGATGGGGAGAGTTGTGCTTCTCGAGGTATAAAAGAAACAATCATAATTATAACCCCTAATTGAAGAGTAAACTACACCTGTGTCTTAAACATCATAGTGCCAAACCACTTCTTATGTTTCTGTTAAAGATTTGCTTATCTCTCGCTGTAAAATTACAGCTTTTTTTTTGTTGCTAGGCATTCTAATGTCAACTTGTTCTGGTTCATGTGTTCATCAAATCTCTGTTGAGGTGAGACTGAAATTGCTCATCCTTCTTTGAAATGCACTGTGCGTCTGTGTTTCTTTTCCACCTCCATTAAGAACTTTTCTCTCTTTGTTTTAGATTGGTACACTTCCTGTTTTGAAATTTCTTATGTAGTGTTCTTAGTCACTTTGCAACTTGGTTAAGTTTCTATGTGTTTTAACTTGACGGTAATATAAGCCTCCCTGCTAGAACTGAATACATCTCCATTTACCCTTTATTATAGCAGTACTTGTTCTTCAGTGCTCTGTCTCCACCATATGTTTCCTTTGGCTTCTTTCATACTCTGAGTCACTTGTTCTTTAAAGAAATTTCTCCTTAATGTTTTCTCTACAGTGAGAGGTATCTTCTCAAATTTCTAAAAAATCCCTTTGCTGTAAATATGTTTATTTAGATATTTAAGATGCTCTTCACTTATAGAGATAAAAATGTGAATGGAGTTATTAATTTTTAGCTCTTTTACTAACTGTGTCTTAGTATGGTTTCTTACTCTACTAAAAGTTGCTATTCATTTTACTTATAATTAGCATCTTACTCATTCTCCTCTGGTTAACATACCTGCCCATGATTTTGTCAGATTAAGATCATGGACTTTTGAATTTCTGGCTCTGTAATATCTCACTATTTAGGGACTGCTCTATTTATTCTGCACATAATTAACACTATCTTGTATTGTTTTAAAATTTCTTATGTGCTCTGTTATCCTACATCTCAGTTTTAAGATTCTCTGTTTATGCTCCTTAAACTAAAGGGTTATATTTTATTTCATTTTTTATATTCCTCACAGCAACTAATACTATGTTATGCTTATAATACATGCCATGTAAATAGTTGAGAAATTGTTAGTACTAAAATAACTGGACTGCTTACAGATAGGTATGAAAGATGAGGTTCATTTAGAAGGTGATCTGGTGCATCATACAAAGACAGTCTAACACAGATATGAAAGTTGTAGAAGCTTACTTGAGAAAACAACTCATTATCTGAAACCCAGAAGAAGAGTAGGGATTAGACAGGGAGAGTGTGAGAAGTATACCATACAGAAGCAGGATGATCTAATACTGGGGAGGTAAACAAGGGAAAGTTCCTGGAGGCCAGTATAAACTGGATTAGGGGTTTGGGCTTTACCTCAACACTGGTCCTGTAGATATTGAGAGTCATCGCCTCAAGTAGGTCAAACAAAGATCCTGATATGGGGTCTGATTATGTTGTTTGGCCTGACTTGGTCTGAATTAATTGCTGTTACTGGGAGACAGAGATGTAATCAGCCACATCACTCTGTTGGTAGGGTCAGGTGAGTATAACTGGAACTGTTGACTAAGTGAATAGATGGGGATAGATACCCAAAGAGAAACTGGGGACTGTTGTGAGAAGTTAGGTGAATAAATGCTAGAGAGGGGAAACTGCAGAAACACAAGATGGGCAGTTATAATACTGGTGTTATAAAAATTGGTGCCTATGAGCACTGGCAAAAGAAAATGCCAACAACTGACAAATACAGAATGAAGAGAATATTTCTGACATTAACAGATTATTAGCTGAACTTTGTGTTGAAATATACAGAATGAGTAGAGGACTGAGATATTAATAACTAAAATACAAGCTATGGTACAAGTAAGAGAACTAGTAGTAATTTTGTTCTTAGTGTAACACTGTCCAGAATTTTCAGTCAATTCATTTTTTTCTGCTGTCATGGTTTTCAATAATTTTGCATACATGCTAGCAAATTTGGATTTCCTGACCATCTCTCAGTTTTTTATTTTGGTAATGTAAAGAATGCAAATAGAAAGACCAAGATGATATTCAGGTTATGACTTTTAAATTTGTGCTACAAGAAAATGGAAGAAATTTCTGCATTCTTTCTCTTTTACTATAGTAGTACATTCACTACTGGCCCTAGGGGACTCCATTTATAGCATTCAGCAGGAAGGAGAAGATATATGATGTAGGGTCAATAAATAAAAAGCCTGTCCGTCTTGTGGTGTGCTAGAAGAAGAATGAAGAAGGGACACAAGAAGAGTTCAGTGGTGAAATATGTGTGCAGGTTTCCCCTCCTCCATGTTCTGGGGTGAGCTTAAATTGAGTGAGTGGAGAAAAACGCTGACTGCTAAGAGGAGACTCTGGGTCTTGTTTCACATCAGTAACTCTGGAGGATGAGGTCTCAGTTTGACCCTAACATGGATTTGTTCATTCACTTATGATACATATATGTGAGCACCTCCTTCACTGGCGCTACAGTGGTGCTGGGGATGTGTAACTCATCCCATGACCAGCCTGCACAAGTACAGTTGCTGTGAGCAGGGTGAGAGGGTAGAAGGAGAGGAAGTGAACATCTCCTGTGGCAGGCTAGATCCTATACATGTGGGTGAATCCAGGTTGTGGGACCTGGGGATTACACAAGGGGGAGCTTCTTTAACAAAAGCAATAAATAAATTATGAGGACAAAAGCTTCTAGGTTTCCTTCAAGGTCTTTGAAAGGGATTTTGTAAGTGAGAGACTGAAAGTTCAGCTATTTTAGATTCATGGTGAACCCGCCTCAACATGTGGGACCTTGTAAGACACAATAGTGGCTTTGGCTATAACTTCAACACTGGAAGCCACTGTAGGATTTTGAACGTAGGAGTGACCTGGTCAGCCTGTTTTTTTACAGATATCACTCAGATTGTTGTAAGGAATCCTGCAAAGCTGGCAGAAGGGCAGAAGCAAGGAAGGTTAAGAGGACATTGCAGTCATCAAGTTGATAAATGATGTCTTGAATTGGGCAATAACCATGAAGTTACCCATGTACACAGATACTGTGTACATCTTAATTGTCAAGCTGATAGGTGGAGTGAAGAGTGGGGGTTGAGAGTAAAAATAGGTGGGGGTTGAGAGTAAAATAGAGTAAAAAATAGAGTAAAATAGGTGGGGGTTGAGAGTTAAAATTGTCACATATTATTTATGTTTTAT